>NC_090732.1:91481482-91636482 GCF_036898095.1 Palaemon carinicauda | reverse complement strand
CCGTTCATAAGTATTACATGATGCCAACATGACAATACTCCCGATGCCAGCTTCTTTGGACCACGACACAATTTCTCTTATAAAATTCAGTTTTTCTTTCTGGAAAAAGTTTTTTTTTTTATTAATATACAGTATCATACTAATTTTTGCATTTAAACTCATAAATTTTTAAGGTAATATCTAGGCTAGCGGCCAAATTTGAAAAGGGGCTTAAAACTCGAGTAACTCCTACACATGGTAGAACAAGTCACAACCCATTTTTTTCTTAAAGAGGGATGTTTGGGCTGTTAGAAAATCATGTTTGTGAGTCTGAGATTGTTGCACAATATTTTGAAATTACACATGTAGACTTCAAAAATGGATTTCTTCACCACAGATTCGAGCACATACAAATGCATATATTTGTTAATACTGGTGCTAGATACACAAATGTGGTACCAAATTGTACAGAATGATAGCGTACATAAATCTGAAAACAGTTTGACGTAAGAATGGATTTTGTGTAACCTACAGGCAAAAAATGGTTTGCAAAATAAATCAGGTTGGCGTTTACCAATCATTACAGACTGAACAATTAATTTCTTCAGAAGTAATCGAGTTACATTAATACACATTACATCAAAATGAAACTTTGTTCATTTTCCTTTATAGAAAGGAATTATAAAGGTAAATAAGTTGATTTGATATTTATCACCAAAACGATCCTCTAAAAGTAGCCAACATTGTTATATTTATAATGCAAGCACATGAATTGACCAAATAAGGACGATTTCAAATCCAGTTAAAGATCAATTCTTATGTTGATTACCTATTTCTACAAATACCGACGTATACTTTATCATTAATTATCTAATTTCAGATGTTTTTATCATTAATATGACAATTTTTCCTAGCTATACAAACCCGTAATCATTTAATATAGGAATTTGCTTCAGCTCAACTGAAACAGCCGAAGAGAAAGAAAACCAGGCAGTTGTGCTGATTGGTTGGCTGGCGGTATGCCCACCCCCCACCGCTGGCCTGCTTTCCTCATTCAAACACTTTAGGCTCAATGTGGAACATGGGAGGGATGGTAGAGGCAGGCATTTATATAAATGCGGGTTTGTATAGCTCGGAAAAATACAATTTAGGACAAATTGTCATTTGTTCCGACGCGATATACAAACCTCGTAATCATTTAATATATTAAGACTCACTGGTTGGTGGGAGGTCTGCCTTTGCTGCTTGTGGACAGCTAACTGCCCGGATAGAGACCTGGTCTCGAATGAGAGCAGAGGACTAAATCCACCTACCCCTGTCTCTTGACACGACATGATAATGGTGGAGTCTGAGAGACTGGGAGCTGCCGTGCGATGTGTAAGAGCATCGCGCGACCAGAGAGCTTGAACTTAAGAGACCATTGACGCTAGGGCCACAGTGACTGGATGAAACTCCAAAACCAAAAGGCAAAGGGTTTAAACATCCACTGTCTTCCCTGCCTAGCAGAAGACGGAGGGAGAATACTTGTAAATAAACTCTAGCATCTTACCTGGGAAGACTTGTCTTGATGTATGGAACTCCAAGGGAGGAGACAGAGAGAAAGGCGGATCACCTGCAGACTGCTTTCACACTGCCAAACATACCATAAAAACAAGGCCAGGGGCCTCCCTATCCCGGAGGAACTTAAGAGGTCAGACAATAGCTTGAGCTGCTACCACAGGGCCAAGAACAAAGGTAAACTCCCTCAAGTAAAAGGCCGTAAAGGTGGTCTGGCATTTCCCAACGCCAGACTTCAGCACTTGGTCCACTGCAAGATTTCTTTTGAAAGCGAGTGTGGGGGCAATGCCCCTGATCTTGCGAGATTTAACCCTCACTGGTGCTTGGACTCTTGAGGAAGTCTCATACGCCTTGCAGATAGTTTCAAGGATCCAGAAGGATATCGTGTTCTACGATATCTCCTTCTTGGTTCTGCCGGTGCTAACGAAGTCGTCGACAGTCAGGTCTGAGATGCCGAGTTTGCTTAAGATAGCGCCAGAGACACCTGCTGGGACAGAGAAGCCTCTCACCTGAACCGTCACAACCGGTAAGGAAGGAATAGTAAAGGCCTCGAACCTGGGATGGTGGATTGCTGGGTTCTGAGTCTTGGCCACAAACTCTGGCACAAAACTCAAGTAGATCTCCTTCCAACCCTCTGCATGAGTGACATTACAAGAAAGGCCATGTAACTCCCCGACTCTCTTCGCCAATGCTAAGGCTAGCAGAAAAATGATATTTTAATTATAAAATAAATTTTTGAATATACTTACCCAGTGAATATATAATAGCTGCTACTCAGCGGCTCGACAGAAAACACACTCAAAAACTCGCGAGCGATCGCTATGAAGGTTGCGGGTGTGACCACCAGCGCCAACTATCGGCCAGATACCACTCTTGCATGTAAACAAACCCTTCAATTCTTCTCGTCCCGCTGCGTCTCTATTGGGGAGGAAGGGAGGGCCTTTAATTTATATATTCACCGGGTAAGTATATTCAAAAATTTATTTTATAATTAAAATATCATTCTTAAATATTTAACTTCGCCGGTGAATATATAATAGCTGATTCACACCCAAGGCGGTGGGTAGAGACCAGAGTTAATTAAGTTTACAGCGTATAAGCTAAGAGTTTTTGACAGTTATCAATATAACAAAACCAAAATATATAGGTACCTGGTAAGGAAGTTGACTTAGACGATTACTCTGCCTTGTAAGTCTGTCTTCCTCACGAAGCCCAGCGATCCTCTTAGGATGCTGAAAGACTCCCAGGAGCTGAAGTATAAAGGGTTGCAACCCATACTAACAGGACCTCATCAAACCCTTAATCTGGGCGCTCTCAAGAAATGGCTTTGACCACCCGCCAAATCAACAAGGATGCGAAAGGCTTCTTAGCCTTCCGTACATCCCAAAAAACAATATTAAAAAACATTTCAAGAGACAGATTAAAAAGGATATTGGAATTAGGGTAATGTAGTGGTAGAACCCTCACCCACTACTGCACTCGCTGCAACGAATGGACCCAGTGTGTAGCAGTCCTCGTAAAGAGTCTGGACATCTTTTAAGTAAAATGACGCGAACACTGACTTGCTTCTCCAAAAAGTCGCGTCCATAATACTTTGCAGAGATTTATTTTGCTTGAAGGCCACGGAGGTTGCTATAGTTTTAACTTCGTGCGTCTTAACCTTAAGCAAACATCGGTCTTTCTCATTCAAGTGAGAATGAGCTTCTCGTATTAAAAAATCTGATAAAATATGACAAAGCATTCTTTGACATAGGCAATGATGGTTTCTTAACTGAGCACCATAATGCCTCAGATTTACCTCGTAATGACTTAGTACGAGCTAAATAGAACTTAAGAGCTCTAACAGGACATAATACTCTTTCCAGTTCGTTGCCTACGATCTCTGATAAGCAAGGAATATCAAAAGATTTAGGCCAAGGACAAGAAGGCAGTTCATTTTTTGGCCAAGAAATCAAGTTGAAGTGAACAAGTGGCTTTTTCTGTAGAAAAAACCGATGTTCTTACTGAAGGCATGAAGTTCACTGACCCTTTTAGCCGAAGCCAAGCACACTAGGAAAAGTGTCTTGAGGGTGAGATCCTTCAGGGAGGCTGAATGTAATGGCTCAAACCTGTCTGACATGAGGAACCTTATGACCACGTCTAAGTTCCATCCAGGAGTTGCCAAACGACGTTCCTTAGAGGTCTCGAAAGACTTAAGGAGATCTTGGAGATCTTTATTGTTGGAAAGATCTAAGCCTCTATGTCGAAAGACCGAAGCCAACATGCTCCTGTAGCCCTTAATCGTGGGAGCTGAAAGGGAGCGAACCTTTCTCAGATGTAAAAGAAAATCTGCGATTTGGGCTACAGAGGTACTGGACGAGGACACAGATGCTGACTTGCACCAGTCTCAAAAGACTTCCCACTTCGACTGGTATACTCTAATGGTAGAAGCTCTTTACGTGGGGCTGACGTAACAGATCTACCCTTAGAGGAAGACTTCTTGGAAAGTCTACCAGCCATTGAAGTACCTCGGTGAACCACTCTCTCGCGGGCCATAGGGTAGCAACCAACGTCAACCTTGTCCCTTCGTGAGAGGCGAACTTCTGCAGTACCTTGTTGACTATCTTGAATGGTGGGAATGCATATAAGTCCAGAAGAGACCAATCCAGTAGAAACGCATCTATGTGGATTGCTTCTGTATCTAGGACTGGAGAGCAATAGATTGGTAACCTTTTGGTCAATGAGGAGGCAAAGAGGTCTATGGTGGGTTGACCCCAAGTAGCCCAAAGACTCTTGCCCACGTCCTTGTGGAGGGTCCATTCCGTGGGTATCACCTGACCCCTCCGACTGAGACAGTCTGCCAAGACGTTCAAGTCCCCCTGGATGAATCTCGTCAACAGGGAGATGCCTCGATTTCTTGACCATAAGAGAAGGTCCCTTGCGATCTCGAGCAGCGTGAAGGAGTGTGTGCCTCCTTGCTTGGAGATGTACGCCAAAGTTGTGGTGTTGTCTGAGTTGACCTCTACCACTTAGTTTCGAAGAAGCTTTCGAATATCATCAAGGCCAAGTGGACTGCTAATAGCTCCTTGCCGTTGATGTGCATGCTCTTCTGACTTGAGGTCCTCAGACCCGAGCATTCCCGACCGTCCAGGGTCGCACCCCAACCCAAATCCGACGCGTCTGAGAACAACACGTGGTTTGGGTTCTTGACTGCTAGGGATAGTCCCTCTCTCAGACTGATATTGCTGTCCCACCATTACAGGCATGCCTTTACTGGTTCGGAGACTGGGAATGATACCGTCTCTAACGTCTTGTCCTAGTTCCAGTGTGAGGCTAGATGGAACCGGAGAGGCAGAAGGTGTAGTCTCCCTAGTGAGACAAACTGCTCCAGGGATGAGAGAGTCCCTACGAGACTGTTCCAACTCCTGACTGAACAAACGTTTTCTTTTCAGCATTAGTTGGACTTCAAGCAGGGCTTGTTCTATTCGGTGGCAGACGGAAAAGCCCGAAAAAAACTGGACTGCGAATCTCCATCCCCAAATATAGAATAATCTGGGATGGGATCAGTTGGGACTTTTAGGTTGACCAAAAGTTCCAACTCCCTGGCCAGACTCAACGTTCAATGTAGATCCTGCAGACAGCGAAGACTGGACGATGCTCTGAGAAGCCAGTCGTCCAAGTACAGGGAGGCTCGGATCCCCGATAGATGGAGGGATTTTGCCACATTCCTCATGAGCCTCGTAAACACGAGAGGCGCAGGACTGAGGCCAAAGCACAGGGCTCGAAACTGGTACCCCACATTCCTGTAAACAAACCTCAGAAACGGTTGGGAATCCGGGTGTATAGGAATGTGGAAGTATGCTTCCTGAAGGTCGAGAGAGACCATCCAGTCGCCTTCCATAAATGCTGTCAAGACAGCCTGGTAGACTTCATCGTGAAGTTTGTCTTGACAATGAACACATTGAGCGCACTTGCCTCTTACGTACTCCTGCAGTGAACATGGCTGCCAGATCATTGGAGCCATCCCTGAGGGACTTGTTCCTGCAGAGAACGTGGCTGTCAGATCATTGGAGCCATCCCTGAAAGCCTTGTTAATGCATGACATAATTGTACAGCAAAACTTCAAACGCTCGAAAATAGCTCTGAAATCGACCTGTAAAATCTTGGAGCGTCTCATGGCCAGGCGCCAGGGAGAGTCTATGAGGTTTGAGAAGTCTATCTGGGCAGAGGCAGGAACTCCCAAGCCGAGAACTTCTCTCGTGTCATATCAGACTCTCGCTCTATAAGCCAGCTTAAAAGTAGGGAAAGCAAAGGCTGTCTCCCCCAAACTCCTCCTGGTGATAAACCAGTCGCCTAGCAAACGTAAAGCTCTCTTAGAAGAGCGAGAGAGCGCTAGCTTATAAAACAACGGCTTCGAAGTAGCTAGGCCTAGTGTAAACTCTGACGTTTAGGCGAACGAGGAGCAGCAGTTACAAAAAGATCCGGACAAAGATCCTTAAAAATCAGCATGATTTATTTAAAGTCCATAGAGGGCTAAGCAGCTTTAGGCTCCTCTCCGCCTGACAGAGTCCTCAAGGGAATATCAGTAGGAGGGGGAACAGCAACTTCCTTATCTGAAGGAACCTTGTCCGACAATAGCCGAGTCTCAAGCAAGGGAGAGACCTACCGTGGTGGCAATGCTTTACAAGCAGAGTCCACACGCACTGGTGCATTAGTAGCGGACCAGGACGCAACGTCATGTAACTGCTTAACAGTCTGTGAACTGTCAACAACAACAGGTGCGTGAGGACGCTCGGCGTCCACTCGAGACTGTTTTAACTGCCTAGTCTGAGCAGTCAAAACAACTGTAGACTGCGGTAGTTGACGCTCAGCGTCAAAACAAGTCAACTCCGCTGGCTGGCGAACGTCCTGAACGTCAACAGGAGCATCAGGAAGAGGCCTAACGTCCAAATGCGGCTGAAAATCAACACGTGACCGCATCGAGTGAGGCTCTACATATCGTGACTGACGTGACTTAGCTACGCCAACGTCAACAGGACGCACAAAGGTTCATTGGGGCGACTGAAGGCCAGGATCTCAAAGAGATAAACGGCTAGGATCAACGTGAACCTTATCGGCAGAATAGTCTTCCATAAGAGAGGCAAGCTTATTCTGCATGTCTTGCCGTACAACCCATTTAGGATCAACGGGAATGGTTGCGGTAAGAGACGAGGGTAACGTCTGTGACTGCAAAACCTTGCCTACAAAAAGACTCTCGGAGTCTGTGTTACGCTTTTGTTTAGGCGGCGAGCAGTCTTCCGATGACTGCATAGGGTCAGAGCTGTCCTAATAGTTAAAACCAGGACGCTGGACCTGTCCTGAAAGGACTGACTTTCGCTTAAAGGGCCTCGAAACCTTGTTCCACGGTTTCTTATGCGAAAAGCCTTCGGATGACGAGGAGAAAATCGTCTCTCTCGCCTTATGGTAGGGGTGATCTTGGTGAGATACGCCTGATACCATAGAGGGAACGTCTGTTCGCTGATCAAGGCCTCTCGAACCCATAAGTCGTACGACATTACTTCTCCCTGGGCTTGGGAGCTTGCAAGAGGTCCCGGACTAGGCGAATGACAGGCACGAACAGACGAACCCTCGGTCGCAACACTGATAACACTTTGCGCAATATCACTTTATCACTACGATTTTCTGTTTTGCACTTATTTCACTGAAATCGAATTTTTTAACAATTCACATTAGGTATGAATAAAACTGATTTCTACCTGAAGCACGCAATTCTACCCTCATCAAAAGGTTATAATTGCGAAATCAGTCGTATAATGTAAGCACATTAATACAAGCAAAAAACAGTAAACATATTTTAAGATAAAAAGATCAGTGGCTGGGGAAGAGACTAAACACTAGTTCATTCAAAACTACGTTTTCATTCTCTCACCGTACAGTGCCTTGGGACGAGAATAAAAACTAAAAACGTTTTATCCTTTCTCCCCGTACAGAGACTAGGGACGAGAGTAACTCGAGAACAACGTTACTCGCTTGGGACGAGAATAAAGATCGGAACGTTCTCTCTCCTCTCTCTCTCTCTGTCTCTATCTCTCTCTCTCTCTCTTGATTTCGCACCGAA
Source organism: Palaemon carinicauda (assembly GCF_036898095.1). NCBI lineage: Eukaryota > Metazoa > Arthropoda > Malacostraca > Decapoda > Palaemonidae > Palaemon > Palaemon carinicauda. Next base: position 91,628,849 of record NC_090732.1, on the reverse strand, counting down.
GAGAAGAGCCCACTTACGTTTCGTCAAAAAACAGGTTATTTGACCAAAGGAAAAAACTGAAAAGTTTTTCAATTAAAAAGTTCCTTTAAAATAGAATTTAAAACATTTAAGCTTTGAAAGAAGAATGAACAAAACGTCAGAATCGATTTACTCTTTCTGCAAAGTGAAACCGTGATACTCTCTCTCTCTATCGTAACGATAGAGCGCAAACTGCGTAGCATAAATAAACTAAACGTTAGTTCATCTTTGAAACAGTACGAAGACTATTCAAAGAAAATCTTTCATAAAATATCTACTAAAAAATATTCATTTAATAAGTTTTAAATCATTAGCTCTGTAAAAGTTATTTACGATTGAAAGGGCTAAACGTTGTTTAACTTCGGTTTCCAAGTTAGGACCGCCTACTCTCAGGAAAGGTCGCATATAAACAAATCATTGAAATTTATCTTGATGTTTATTATAAATGGAAAGCTAATCGAAGAGGCCTAATAAAGGCGGGTGAGATATAAAATATATAGAGGAAAATCTATAATTAATTTATAACGTGATAAAATAATTGCTAAAAGCCTAAAACACACTTCCGTACTAAGGGAAGGGTCGGCCATTTAAAAGTCAAAGAAAGTCCAAAAAACAATCCAAAGTCATCAAAAATTAAATCTATCCAAAAACGAGTTCAAGATTTAAGTTGAAGATAAAACACCTGCACTGCGAAAGCTCAAACCAAAATGAAGTACTTCACCAAATATGTTGAGAAAACTCCAGGTTCTACAGCGAGTAATGATACGTCTTGTCGTCAAGGTCGACAGAGAAGAATTGAAGGGTTTGTTTACATGCAAGAGTGTTATCTGGCCGATAGTTGGCGTTGGTGGTCACACCCGCAACCTTCATAGCGATCGCTCGCGAGTTTTTGAGTGTGTTTTCTGTCGAGCCGCTGAGTAGCAGCTATTATATATTCACCGGCTAAGTTAAATATTTAAAAAACAGTCTTGAAGGTCAAGTGCCTGTTTGAGGCATGGCTCAAGGGTTCATACGGAGCACGAGTAAGAGACCCGAGAACTAAGGTGACATCCCACTGGGAAACTCGAAGTTCCCTCGGGGGAGATGACTGTTCGAATCTCTTAATGAGCATAGAAACCCCCAGGGTGTTGGAGATATCTATGCCCTTCAGACGGAACACCATTGCAAGGGCAGACCTGTACCCTTTAATGGCAGAAACCGAAAGGAGCTTATCTCTGCGAAGAAAGACTAGGAAGTCTGCGATCTGAATCAGAGAGGCTGCGACTGGAGAGATACCCCTTTCACTACACCAATCACAGAAGACCAACCACTTCCCCTGGTAGACTGAGGAGGAGGATCTTCTAAGGTACCCTAACATCTCTCTCGTAGCGAGTCGCGAAACGCCTCGCCTTCTGAGGAGATATTGGATAGTCTCCACGCGTGAAGTCTGAGTGACTGCACCGCCTGGTGGTACCTGTTCAACAAGGGTTGCAAAAGGAGATTGGGCCAGTGTGGTAGTTCTCTCGGTGCCTCGACCAGGAGCGACAACAGATCGGGAAACCACTCCATGTGCGGCCATAGTGGAGCAATGAGAGTCATCCCGAGTCCTGGAGCTACTAGGACCAGGTACAGGACTGTGCGAAGCAAGCAAAAAAAGGGGGGGGGGCATCGTGTAGCAATCCAGTAGATCCCAAGGATGTTGCAGTGCGTCCTCGAACGCAGCCGCGGGATCTGGTGCTGGAGAGCAAAACAAGGGAAGCTTGGCATTGTGACGTGTTGCGAAAGGTCAATGCATGGTTGGTTCTCCCCAGAGATTGAGTACTCGACTTGCGACCCATGGGTGAAGAGACCATTCTGCCCCTATTACCTGGTTTCTGCGACTTAGGGCGTCTGCAAGAACACTTCTCTTGCCTGGAATGTACCTGACTGATAAGGTTATGTTGACTCTCTGCCCACAGCAACACCTGCCTTGTCAACTGCTGCAAGGGACGTGAGAGGGTGTCCCCTAGCTTGTTAACGTGCGCGACCACGGACGTGTTGTCGCTCACCAGCACTACCGAGTGCTCAGTCAAAAAGGCCTGGAAATGAAAGAGTGCTCCTGAGACTGCCATCATTTCCAGCACGTTGATGTGCAGATGTTTCTCCTCTTCTGACCACACACCTGACACGACAGAGTCGTCCAGGCGTGCACCCCAACCTTCCGTGGACGCGTCTGTGAACAGACAGAACTGAGGTGGAGGAGGGTTTATGAGAAAACTCTCTCATGAGGTTCTCCTCATTTAGCCACCAAAGGAGATCCTCCCTTACCTCGCGTTCCATGAGGATCGGACGAGAGGGAGGATCTGTGGCTGCCGACCACTGGTCTTATAGACACCACTGAAGGGAGCGGAGATGGATCCGCCCGAAAGGAACGAGCTTCTCCAGCGAGGAGAGGTGACCTAGAAGAGCTTGCCACTGGAGGGCTGTAATGTCGAGTCGATCAGCATTCCCAGATACTTCACCTTCTGCTTGGGAATGAGGTTTGACTTCTCTCAGTTCATCACGATCTCCAGATCACGACAAAGAGCCAGAAGCAAGTCTCGATCCTGAATCAACTGCAGGAGCGAGAATCAGCCAGTCGTCGAGGTACATCAGTAGGCGGATGCCCTTCGAGTGGGCCCAAGCTGCTACCGTCGTGAACACTTACGTGAATACTTGGGGAGCTGTGCACAGTCCGAAGCACAGGACTTTGAACTGGTACACTGTATCCTGGAAGGTGAATCAGAGGTACTTTCAAGACAACCGATGAACTGGGACTTGAAAGTATGCGTCCTTCAAGTCTATCGAAAGCATGAAGTCGTACTACCTGATGGCTAACAGCACAGTGCGAACTGTTAGCATCTTGAACACAGTTTGCTGAACAAACTTGTTCAATGGCGAAAGGTCGATGATCGGTCTCCAACCTCCTGGTGACTGATCGTGTACGACTTCTAACGCATCCTTCTCCAACATTTCCTGTACCTCCGCCTCCAAGGCTAGAGCCTTCAGGGATGTTGGAGCGTATGTGTGGAACGCTATTGGAGTGGAAAATGGGGGGGGGGGGGGCGATGAAGCACGAATGGGAGCTTGTACTCTTCGCGAAGGGTCGACAATACCCACTCCTCGGCCCCGAGGTGCTGCCACATCGCCCAATGGCGCAATAGGCAACCCTCTACCCTCGGCAGCATGGAAAGGGGAAAGCCAATCTCAATATTTCCCTTTCCCTTGCTTGCCACTGTTCTTACCCCGACGTGGAGGAGCTCCCGAGGGAGGCTGAAAGGTCTGTATGGGAGCAGAACCCTTCTGAACAGGAGCAGGTCTTGGCTGCACAGGAGCAACATGAACACGACCAGTGGTACCCTTGCTACTTCCCGTGGGCTTGGCCTGACTCGGCCTGGCTGCGGACGGTTTCACGGGACCAGGTCCCTTTAAACTCACAGCCTGCGCCTGGTGGATAATGGATTCCTTCGAGGCGCCATTTATCCCGCGCGGCCCGAACTTCCTCTAGTGGAAAGAGAGAAGTTGCAGCTCTAATAGGAGAGTTCCTGAGTTCCAGGGCCTCTCCTGAACCAATCTGTCTTGCCAAATGAATGGCTACTGCCTCGCGTTTTTGAGGATCAGATTGGCATACTGGGTAGCAAGCTGGTCCAAGAGAAAAGCAACAGCTTTCCCACCAGAAAAAGCCAGGTTCCTCTACTGCTCCATGTGTTCAGGGGTAGCAAGCTTGGTGTCCCACGCGAACACTGTGGCCGTACCACACCAGTGGTCGAGCAGCCTTGAGAGCAGCTACAGAGATGGACTCCATAGTTGAAATCTCAGAGGCCAAGAAGCCCACTCTCTGGGATTTCTAGCTCTCGACCAAGGAACCCCGAGCAAGCGCTCCGCCGTGGGGTCGAGAGGGAGAGGACAAGACACAGAAGACTCTGTGACATAGTACCTCTTCTGTCGCTAGAGTGGTTGAGGGAAGCTTGTTCAAACCTTGGCTCCTAAGCGAGTCACCAGGTCCTGCGATCTGGTCACTCACTCGGTCCAACGCTCGACAGCCTGTCTCAACCAGGGTAGTGTGAGGGGCCATGAACTGCCTTTGGGAGCTCCCCATAGGATCTCAGAAACTACCTCAGGAAGAGCCCTGAGGCCATTAATCTCACGCATGGGGTTAATAACCTCTAGGAACGACGACTCCACCTCAGGATCTTCAGTCTCCACAGCCGATGAAGGCCATGGAAGTGGCTGATCCCTCGGTCCCGCTACATCCGTAGGTGTAGGGGAAGCGACATGCTGCACGGGTGATGACATCCCCCGTGAATACCCTCGCTCTAGTCCTAGGACCGAACCAGGCGTGTATTCAGGAGTCAAGGAAGGACTCTGGCAGGGTTCATTCCCGACAGAATGCATCGAGGTACCCACTGCGACTGAGTGCGTGACTGGTTGCTGCGAGCCCCACGAAGCTCTCGAAGGAACTAGAGCGCGAGCGGGGTCGCTAGGAACAGTAGCGCTCACACCAAGAGGTGTAGACAGGTTAGTCGCGCGAGTGGTGCGCGTGGCTTCACCAGTTACATGGCCAGAAAGCATGGGAGTTGGCTGCATCTTACACAGCTGGTATGAGCGAGAGCTAACCTGGTCGTGCACGACCGGCCCCCATGCCGTGGGGTGGAGTGCGCGGCTGTCTGGGCCTGCTCCCTGCTCACGCGACACGAGTCGCTGAGTAGGTCCGCGTGGGTACATACATACATATACCAAAGGCACTTCCCCCAATTTTGGGGGGTAGCCGACATCAACAAAGAAACAAAACAAAAAGGGGACCTCTACTCTCTACGTTCCTTCAGCCTAACCAGGGACTCCACCGAGTTCAGCTGGTACTGCTCGGGTGCCACAGCCCACCCTCTCACATTATCCACCACAGATGAAGCTTCATAATGCTGAATCCCCTACTGCTGCTACCTCCGCGGTCATCTAAGGCACCGGAGGAAGCAGCAGGGCATACCGGAACTGCGTCACAATCGCTCACCATTCATTCCTATTTCTAGCACGCTCTCTTGCCTCTCTCACATCTATCCTCCTATCATGCCAAAGCCAGGACTCTCCTTTCCCCGCTCAAGAGCGATTCAATTCAAGTCTGAGCAGTAGATCAGGGGCCTGAGGACCCTGTCACCATGCTCTAGGAGACAATACCTACGCCATCGAGGGCGGGTGTCGTGCATGGAGGCCTTGCGCGAGATTCGCCGTGAGCAGTCCCACTAGTGCGGGGAACACGGGAATCTCGCACATCGCCCTCTTTCTCCAGAGGAGAAGAGGTGTCTCGGGGCGCCATGTCCCTTCGACTGCGACTGGCCTTCATGTCCCTCTTTGCTTTCTTCTTCTTCCCCTTCCTCTTTCCCCTGGGGGAGACGAGTCAGAATCAGAATATGAAGATGAAGAGGAGGAGGAGAAAGGAGGAGGAACTAGAAGAGGAATACCACCCAGGCTTCCTCTTCTTGTGCCCTCTCCGAGGTCCTGGAACGTTAGTCGAGACAACAGCAGATGACACTGGACGAGAATGAACAACCTGAGCAATGGTCGGTAAACATGATGAACCTGAAGTACATATTGTATCAGCATGAGTTTGGCAGATTTTAATTTTAACTGCTTATCAGCAGGAGCTTTGGCAGATTTTAATTTCAACTGACTTGCGGGCAAAGCTGTAAAGGGTTTGCCATCAGTCGTTAAAGAAATCTCAGTGATTAAAACCTTACTCTCCCTTGTTTTAACAGGGAGTACTGCAATTATTTTACCCTTAGAAAAAGTTTGCATTTTGCCAGGGACAAATGCTTTATCAGGTACATAGTCAACAACAACAGGGGCATCAGTGAACATGGGAGTCAAGTTACAACCCAGGGTTATCAGTTTCCTAAGAGAGAAAAGGCCAACTTTGATCAACTGCAGCTTTAAGAAGTTAAAAAAAGGCCAAAGGTATAGCCTTTAAGGCCAACCTTTTATGATATTGCTAAAGGCTAACCGATTTCAAATAAATAAGGGCCAAATTTAATGTCTTTAGCTGAAAAAGGCCAACCTGGCAACCCTGTTACAAACTCAATTACATTCATGTGTTCTTCAACAATTGTATCTTGTTTAAGCTCGTACGCCACATTTAAATGGCGTCTTAACAAATTTAAGTCAAGCTTACCTGATAATCCAAGAGACGCCCAAAATTACCCCCTTCTTACCAGGTAACGTGTCGTCATAGGTATCAGACTGTCCAACAATCTGTCAGCTATCTCTTGGGATCGCCAAAATAGTGGGAGCGCTAAGGTTAACCGCTCCCCCGGCGAAACCCGAGAAAACCCCGACAGGCTGTGAATCCGGGCTTCCCAAAATGGCGGCCAGGATTCACACTACAGCAAGGAGAACCTTGAGAGCAAGGTTTTCCCATGCATATCAAGCAGAGCGTGTGCGGGTCTACAGAAGGTAGACTTGAAGGACGCGTACTTTCAAGTCCCAGTTCATCGGTTGTCTTGAAAGTACCTCTGATTCACCCACCACGGCCTGCACAACATCACATTTTAAAGAGTAACTTTCTCCTTCATAACAATGACCAATCACTAGTACACAAGCACAAAAGAAGGCAAAGGGCTGCAGCGTAAAAAACGGAGAGTAGCACAACCACCCACATTGAGCTGAAGTGAGTGAATGGAGAAAATGGGCTGGCAGTGGGGGAGGGGGGAGCTAAGCTCCGCCCCATACCACCAACAAACCAATCAGCACAACTGCCTGGTTTTCTTTCTCTTCGGCTGTTTCAGCTGAGCTGAAGCGAATTCCTATACTAAATGATTACGAGGTTTGTATATCACGTCGGAACAATTTTTAATTTTAGAGGCTTGTGCAGACAATTGTAATTAGGGATCTGATACCACCTGGTGGAAAGTGTCGTAAAATTGGCCCTGACCACTGTATTATGTTTTAAACCACTCATCCCCAAAAAGCAAGAGGTTGTAAAGAATCCAACACTTAATGGTTTGAGTGCTATATTAAAACAAGTCAAGTCATAGAGATGCCATACCTGAAACTATTTTGCTTTTGCAACAAGACATGTTGAATCTCTATTAGAAAGTATCACTCTACAAATCATGTCAGGCCACATCTACCAACAAGTCAAATATCTTCACATCCAATCCTCAGTGACAGTGACCACTAACCATTAACATCTACGCAAGAGAGACTTCTGAGAGCAGAGCGTGAGGGGCTGTTTCAACAGTGATGGAACCAAGTGAAAAACCAATACAGTACAGTTGATCTAGAAAAGAAGTTATATGCTAATTGCGAGGAAGTTCAGGTGCTTGCTCTCTCTCACCTAAAAATTACTGCATATGCTACTGATGGAACGGTATTAATTCAGGCCCTTGATGAACCCCAGTTTGACATATTTCATGACCTTGGATGTACCATAATGAAAAAGATTCAGTAACTGCTTGCAAAAGAGACCAAGGTGTGGCATCAGTAACATTAATTCTTGACAGGTATGATGAACCAATCTCTATCAAAAACATGGAAAGAGAACATTAAACAAGTAGAGAGGCAACACCTAGATATGTCATCGACGGACAGTACTCTGTTCCAAACTTCAGGAAGTTCCTAAATAGCACCACTAACAGCTTCACCTACTGTTACCTGACAATACAATTGCAGCTTGAGGAAAACCAATCTGTTACACTGGCTGGAGGCTCTAATGATGGGTTGCTAGTTAAAGTTGTGGATCACAGTCGTCCAGGAACTACCTGAACTGTACCGTACACATAAGGCGGCTGACACAGCTCTTGCTACATGCTATCCATCTCGCCAGATCACACACTAGGGTCAGTGTACAATATGATGACACTGAAGTATTAGTACTAATTTATTCTTCCAAGACTGTAGGAAATGTATGCTTAAGGGACACCAAAGTCTACTAGAATGCAGATCATTGTACAAAAACTGCTAATTGTCGTAGATTCATTCTTGCCAACAAAATAACAGACAAAATTGGTTAGGATACATCAAGTTGCTTGCCAGTATCACATGCAATAAGGGGTTGTGACAACCTTCTCACTGTTCAAAGCAGGAAAATGCACCATTGTCACAATTAGGACAAACTAAAAGCTAAAACCAATATCATCAGCATTGCCACAAAATATGTTTTTTGATTGTATGGTTCAGTCATGTCACACATTCGACAAACTTCGTTAAATGTTTACTGTACGCTCCATCGATGATCATAATGAACAAATGATTAAGCTGCTATCTAATGATGTTAAAAACTTTTAGCAAATAATATGCTATTACAAATATTTTACTTACTGTATCCATATAAACTCCTACATACATAGCAAACCAGGAAAACCATTTTGTTTGCGTTTAATCGACAATAGCAAACTGCCGCTAATTATTATTACTTTCTAAGCTACAACCCTAGTTGGAAAATCACAATGCTAGAAGCCTAGGGGCTCCAACAGGGATAATAGCCTAGTGAGGAAAGGCAAAAAGTAAAAATAAAATATTTTAAGAAGAGTAACAACATTAAAATAAATATCTCCTATATAATCTATAGAAACTTTAACAAAGCAAGAGGAAGAGGAATAAGATAGAATAGTGTGCTCGAGCGTACCCTCAAGCAAGAGAACTCTAACCCAAGACAGTGGAAGACCATAGTACAGAGGATATGGCACTACCCAAGACCAGAGAAGAATGGTTTGATTTTTGAGTGTCCTTCTAGAAGAGCTGCTTACCATAACTAGTCTCTTCTACCCTTACCAAGAGGAAAGTAGCCGCTGAACAATTATAGTTCAGTAACCCCTTGGGTCAAGAAGAATTGTTTGGTAATCTCAGTGTTGTCAGGTGTATGAGGACAGAGGAGAATCTATAAAGAATATGCCACACTATTCGGTGTGTGTGTGTGTGTGTGTGTGTGGACAAAGGGAAAATGAACCGTAACCAGAGAGAAGGATCCAATGTAATATTGTCTGGCCAGTCAAAAGACCCTATTATTTTCTAGTGGTATTATCTCAATGGGTGGCTGGTGCACTGGCCAACCTACTACCTGTATGATAATTTACGATAATTCTAAACTATTACGAAGGATAATTGTCCATTCCATATCCAAAATACTTTTCATAACTTTAGTTGTAAGTTAATTTGTACCCACCTCAATTATGGAGCTATCTGCAAAATAAGAAAAAAGTACGGCCGGTTTTTAAAATTATTGAACAATTGGGATACCGCTATAACGTTGGATGTGACAGAGATGGTGCGAGATTGGAGAAAGTAAGGAAAATTTGAATCATGATTAATTTTTAATATAACTGAAACTTTCTGAAGCAACAAAGATTTCATTTGTTAGAGAGAGAGAGAGAGAGAGAGAGAGAGAGAGAGAGAGAGAGAGAGAGAGAGAGAGAGAGAGAGAGAGGGGTAGTTTTAATGTACTAAACAAAGGAGAGAGAGAGAGAGAGAGAGAGAGAGAGAGAGAGAGAGAGAGAGAGAGAGAGAGAGAGAGAGAGAGAGAGAGGTAGTTTTAATGTACTAAACAAAAAATATGGTAGGTTATAACACATTGGTGGTTATGTAATATTAACTGTATAGAGGGTTTGAATGAGTTAAGAAATGGTATAAACAATACTTTGTTACTGTATTCGTACCCGCAGATTCTTGAGAGGGCAGCTAGACATCAGCTGATCTGATCACAGCCTAAAGTTAAACAAAAAGAAGTCAGCAATACTCGATTTCTAAAACACACCCGACATTTAAAACAAAAGTACATGTTTTCTTAAAGCACAATTAACTATTTAAATGGTAGCAATTTTCTATGATAAAATGAGGTTTCCTAAAAATAGTGGTTTGCTGACGAAATCGGATCTTGCATTCTAAGCTGCTATTGAAATGAATTTATACACGATATATATATTTTTTTTTTTTAATTGACACTTTTCTAGAAAATCTATTTTGGTTTCTTCATCCATATGTAAGTATTATATAACACTAGAGAGAGAGAGAGAGAGAGAGAGAGAGAGAGAGAGAGAGAGAGAGAGAGAGAAAGAAGTTTTGTAATTATGGCATGTACTATAAAAAACTAATCTTTACTGTTTAAAATATGACAAAATATTGCCGACTCGCTACCGAAATTTAGGTTATTCACTGCCGATAAACGAACCCAGCCTCCGTGTGAAAACCTTCAACACCCACAGAGAAAAATAAAGCTTTTATATATTCTGTACTAAACAAAAATAATACTTTATTATACCATCATTAACACTACCATTGAAATTATCGAAAGATTTGAGAAAGATAAAGATTGCCGTGAACATAACTAAATTCTGTTTACATATTGTCAGGTGGACTCGCATAGTTAAAGTTGATTTCATTGTTGATATGGAATTTTACCTTAAATACGCTATTTAATATGAAATTATGTTAATGAAATACGAGGTAAATATCGTTTGGTAACATTTATTATCAAGCGCCGTATTTAGGGCTATCAATATACTTAGAAAGACAATAGATTTGATACATTTTGTAGAGCTTGACTGGCAGACTTTGAACAGCTTCACAGATACAGATAATTTATTTTTGAAAACTAGCGACCGCATAAATGGGGAATCACATAGTTCCAGCATGCATAATTCGGGACCATACGGTATGTACAAAATATATACACATATAAAATAAGGGAAATTTTTCTCAAGGAGTTGGGACAGCAACACAAAAGAAAGTTTATAAAATTAGGAGTAAAACTAAGATGAAGAAAAAGACGAGAGAAATTTAGATTCAAACTAGGGGAGCTTTTTCCCCAAGTTCAAGAGCCCTTTTGCCCGTCAAAAAGCTTCAGCACTGGAATGATAATATATGCTGAAGCTCAATGACTTCATCAAGGTATTTACTCATCAAGAGGGTACAGTAGAGGCAGAAGGTCCTTTGTGTCAGAGACAGAGCAGGAGGGACTCTTTCCTGTCAGTTCCAAAGGGGGATGTGCTAAAGCCATTCCCAGCAGGAGCAATAACACTCTCCTACTGCACCCCCTGAACCAACACCTCCACCAGCCTATCCTTCGATGGGGAACCAGTAAGCTCTAAGGAAGGCCACAAGAGATGCAGTGCGTCACGCACAGAAGACTCCCCACAGGAGGAAGCTCTCCCCATTTCGCTAGGTGACCCAAAGGTTGCTTCAGGGTTAAAAGACCACTGTTCTTACCCGATCGCTCTAAGGAGGAGGCCAAGTGAGAAGAGCTAGAGGGAATATCGGGTGAGAGGGAGAAAGTCGTGACTTCTTCCTCCTTCTACCATGTCACTGGCCACTCCTGACACTCGTCGCATGGAGAAGCTTGGGTGCAGGAGTTTCCTCTCCCTGCATGGCAGAGCCAGTGAGAATCCATCTCCACTTTAGACATGAATGAGAGGCCCACCATTCCTGAGCAAGTCCAAATGTCATGCATCTTTAAAAAGCATCCCCAAGTTACACACCTGAAAAGAAAAAGAGGAAAAGTTTAATCTTTAGCCAGTACTCCAGAGCGTGGAAGAGAACATATCCTCTCAACCAGGCTGAAATCAAAGTAATTTGAGAATAAATGAAAAATTCTTATATGTGAAAAAAAATATTTCACTGCTGTTATACATACAAATAGCAACTCCTACCAAAACTGCCGCATCTAAAAACTAAGGAGAAAGGAAGTCCTAATGTACGTAATAGCACTCTGTCTCACAAATGGTAGAGGGAGTAACTTTGTTGACTTCCCGGCCCTAAGGAAGTCCTTCCTCGCAGACATCTGTGAGTAGACTTTATTAATGGACTCTGCTGTCAAGATGGAAAATGGCAGTTCCAGGCAAGTTTTATTGGGTCAAGGAGCCTTGAACAACAAATCTATCTCCGGACTTCTCTCTTTGGGAGGCAAGCGAGGATCCCCGCCGAGTCCATTAACATTCCTGATACAGGAAAGGACTTGACGATAAGTCGACTTCAACTTGCTTTTCTCTGTATCAGGAGCCTTAGGGGCAGCTGGTGTGGGAAGTGCTGCTTTAGAGTAGTCAGATTCATCGCCAGAATCATCCTCCATCCTCAGAGCCATACCCGAATGATCTTGGTGTGGGCCCTTATCGTCAACATTTACCAGTATAGAGGAATGAGACCTCAATGAGTCTTGGTTGGCATGCAGGGTTGACAAAGCAAAAAATTTGCACTGTACTTACTTCTGAAGACTGGGTTCCTCCAATAGTTTGGAGGCCCAGTTATTCCAAAGAAAGTATGCATCCTACCTTTAACGGGCTTTGCCCATGAAGGAGGCAAAGATGCTGGAAGCCTCCTTCAAAGCTGTTACTTCCTTAGATTTTGCTGAAGCCTCTACACATTCTCTTGCTTCTTATTAAAAACAGTGTTGGAAGACACAATGTATACCTATTCAATCGGTGACAGCCTATAGTTGTCTACATAGGAGATCTCCCTTGGAGACCTCGATTCTCTGAGTCCTGGGATGAAACGTGTCCCTGGAGGTGGTGTTACTTGCCTCTTAAGTCTGCATCTCTTATGATCTAATTTTACAGGGAGCGATACTCAATTGCTCTCATGAATGGTCTAGCCCCAATGACTTGGAATTAAACCTTGTCTCTAGATCTTGGTGGCACTAGATAGCTTCTGCTAGACAGCAGACATGGGTCCAAGGGCGCGAGCGAGGAGCCTGGATTAACAAGACCTCTTCTACTGAACCCCGTTGTCTCGAGTAAAGCGGGAATGGTAGCAGATGCAGCTTTAATGATCTGCTGCTGGAGGAGTGCCTCTGGCGCCACAGTTGCACATGCATGGCTCAAATGCTCTACCTCCACAACTAAAGCAGGAAACAAAGATCACGACTGATGGGAGAAAGGAGAGCCTGCTCCTACACTGAGGGAACTCGGCGTGCACATTTCTCCGTAAGGGAGAACATGTAAGAGACACCCTGTAGGTCTTTGGATAGGAGAGAATCTGCGGCGGAGGCAGAAGATTCTTTGGGCATGAGACAGAGCAGTAGGGACTCCTTTCTGTCAGTTCTAGAGGGGGATATGCAGAAGCCAACCCCAGCAGGAGTAATGCCGAAGCCATCCCCAGCAGGAGTAATAACACTCTCCTGCTCCAATCCCTAAACCAACACTTTCATATCCACCAGCCTATCCTTCAACGGGAAAACCAGTAAGCCCCAAGGAAGGCCTCAAGAGATGCAGATGTTGTGTAAAGAAGACTCCCCATAAGAGGAAGCTCTCTGTTCCCCTAGGGGAAAAGGGAGGAGCCAACAGACCCACAGATTGCTCCAGGGTTAAAGGGCTACAGTTCCTACTTAATTGCTCTCTGGAGGAGGCCAAATGAAAAGAGCCAGAGGGGAGGGTACTAGGTGAGAGGGAGAGAAATCGCGACTTCTTCCTCATCTTGGCATACCGCTCCCACCGGCAGGATGGCCACTCCTGACATTCATTGCAGGGAGAAGCTTGGGTGCAGGAGTTTCCTCTCCATACATCACAAAGCCAGTGAGGATCCAACCTCACTTTAAACATGAAAAAGAGGCCCAACATGCCTGGGCAAGTTTGTATGTCATGCATCTTCAAAAAGCATGCAAAACTTACACACCTGAAAAGAAAGAGGAAAGGTTTAATTTTCATTCAATACTCTAGAGTGTGGAAGAGAACATCTGCTCTGAACCACGCTGAAAATAAAGTGGTGTTGTAGTGAGTGAGTGGGGACCAGTGCTTTCCCCCTACCGACTGGTATCAACCCATAAGGTTATTGAAAACTTGTTAAACAGTTTTAGAGCCATATTCCAGCATCACCATTACCATTACTCTTATGTAAAGAACAAGGGATTTTATTCATGTAGGAAAAAATTGTCATCAACCTAATTAATTTGAGAACAAATGGAAAATTCTTCTGTGACAAGAAAATATTTCACTGCTATTATACATATAAATAGCAACTCCTACCTTTATAAGAGGAGATCTAATCTGCAATACAATTAAATTCTTCTGTTGTATAAGGTGAAGATCAGCACTTGTAGTGACTTCTTTGGATGTTTCATTATAAGGGTCACCACCTACAAGAGGATATATGGCTGGGTGATGGACAAGACCAATCTGAAATAATTAATACACATTGATAACTGTAATTCTGCATCAACTTGTTTATATCTCAAGCTATAAAGTAAATTTAATCTATCTAACATAGAAATAACAAGTTTGAAAGTAATTTGGATTTTTCCTAACTATGCAAACTTTGAGCTCTTGACTATGCATATATATTTTGGTGAAAGCTGAAACTAGCTATAAAACTTTTAGTGAGGTATAACCGCCCACCGCTGGTTAGTGGGGGTAGCGGGGATTAGACCACACACACACACACACACCAGCAATATGACGTCACTTTGATTGCAAGAAGACTTTCTGGTTGATAGGTGATAGCAGGTCAAGTATGAGTAAAGAGCTCAAGGTTTGTAGTTAGGAAAAATACAAATTGATTTTGAAATTGTATTTCGTTCTGACACCTAATACAAACCCATTTGCTCTTTAATATGGAGACTCACCCTTTGGAGGGTGGAAGTCCTAAAAGATTGGCTGGTACAATAACTCGGAGTGTGACTGTTTAGCATGAGCTAAATAGAGGCACCCCAACATCTCACTAACTCTCGAATGTGTGGAAGACTCAACGGCCTTGGAAATTCCGTGTGATGTGTGAGAACTAAGCATTGTGACTTGACCAGTTAAAAATATTTGGAGTATTAAACGCTGCTAACTTAACCTAGACATTCCATGACTCCCTCTTGCAGGGAGTATGGGAACATAACAAAGGGATTTTGGCATAGGAAAAATCTATTTTTGGGTGAGATAGCACTGTCACCCTGATGGAAGTTCCTCTATGCAGCTTTCTACTTGGAATATTTCTGCCAGTGATATACCAGAGAATTTTACCTGTAGAGGTATCAAAGGGTTACTACCCCCAAAGCGAATATCATGAAAAATGCTGTGTATATAACAAGGACGTATTTAAATCAACCATGGCTATCCTTCCCCAAATAGTTAACCTTGTCTAGAAGGCTATAGGATAGGATTGGATACATGGATGAGCCGGTACAACTTCAATACCAGTGTGTTACTGTAACATGTTCGCTAGTTTGCCATTCCAGCAGCAGCCATCGAAATAAACATTGCCT
The DNA here is from genome assembly GCF_036898095.1 of Palaemon carinicauda. Classification (NCBI taxonomy): domain Eukaryota; kingdom Metazoa; phylum Arthropoda; class Malacostraca; order Decapoda; family Palaemonidae; genus Palaemon; species Palaemon carinicauda. The sequence goes on along the minus strand of NC_090732.1, from coordinate 91,613,671 downwards.
CACACGGAGAATTTTGGAGGGGATCAAAAGTAACGGGCGGGTCCATCAGAATGACATGGCTATCTCACACAAAAATAGATTTTTCCTATGTCAAAATCCCTATTTTGGACTCAAGCCATGTCTTCCTGATGGAATTGTACCAGAGAATTAAAAAATTTTGAGTTGTGGCATATTAGAATTTAATCATGTAATTGCTTTTTGTTCCAACCTCACTAATTGTTGAAGGTTTTAAAATTGTTCTATAATTAGTATATCTAATGAGGGTTTGTTTTACACTTCCAAATATAACTACTTGTTACAACAGTCCAACTCTATGAGAGAACTATGAAAGTTTTTGTAACACGTATCGGAAATAGAAAGTTATCAACACAGCTCCACTTGTGATGAAGATAACATATCCAATATCAGTAGGAACACATACACACAAAAATTAGTCTGTAATAAGAGGGTTAAATAATTGAGGTACACTAATTTTTATCTATAAACATTAGGTCCATTATAAAAGAAATGCAAAAAAAAAAAAAAAAGTAAAATCTTTTATTTTCAAAAGTAAGCAAATGAAACAGAATTGAAACACCAATATTTACATTTAGTGCTTAAAAACAAGAATTGTTTACCCAAGTAACATCATATTGAATGGTAAAGTAATACCTTTCCTTAAGGTAAAAATAAGATCACCTTTTGACTCTTCAATATAAACGTAGTTTATAATACAATGCAAATTAGAAAACCATTCAACCCGCACTACGTACACTGTAACAGTCCCGTATTATACAGTCCATAAGAGTACATACACAACACTAAGAAGATAGTTTAATCACATCACCAGCTGCCACAACAAAGAGTTTAATCACCTCCAATTGTTGCAAGTAATGTTTGAAAAACACTCTTGAAGACTTCCCTCCAGTATAGGCTGGCAGACCTTCAAAGGACATACTGAAAACTGGAAGAAGCTTAAGGAAGAGGTAACTTTTCTAGGATCATGACACAATGGCATACTATCCAGGTCAGCCCTTCTGATAAAATAGTTGAGTTTGACCTCAGTTGTTACAGAGATATGTTAGATCCTGTCGTTTCCCCTTTAAACAGTTGTCTGTCTTTAAAAACTATACTGTACTCCTTAATAGGTAAGCTTTACGGCATTCCATAGGGCACAGGGAAGGATCTTCCTTAAGAGGGATGATCTTCCAAGGCCCTCAATCCTTCGTAGGAAGTTCATTTTTAGCCAGGAATGCAGGATCTGGATGTATATTAATTTCTCCAGATTCCAAGAATTCAATGTGGCCATCATCCCTTGATAGTGCCACAATCTCACTGACTAGCACCAGAGGCCATGGATAATAAAAAGATAAGTTTAGCACAGGCCTTAGGGATCTTATTGAACAGTTCACGTTTGAGTTCTATATCGAAAGCATTAGTGATAGGTCTGGTTAGGGCCGATTTACACTAGGAAATAGTTGTGGAAGCCAGACTTTGCGCATGTAATGTGATGAAGAATGATAAACTCAAGTCCATTATAATCAATGTGGGCTTATGTTTCTTAACAAACTCCACCCACTTCTTCCAGGAGGACAGATATTGTCTTTTTGTAGTAGTATTTTCTTTTAGCAGCTAGAACAAGAAAATCATGAGCTGAAGATTTTTCGTTATCCAAAAGGAAGCGAAGACAGTCTCTTGTTGTACATCCTGGAATAGCACTAGTGTCAATAGAAGAATCTGACGAGGTTTCAGTTCTAGAACAAGAGGGTACCAATTGCTCTTGAGCCAATTGGGAGGCCACTAATGCTGCTGTCCCTTTGTCCAGGACCTAAATAAGGAGATTGAACGGTGGAAAAAGATAAATGTGGGTCCACTGTTTCCAATCCAGTGCCCTCGCATCTATACCCACTGCTTTCAGATCTAAATTCGGTGCTACGTAACGGGGAAGCTTCTTGTTGAAGCTCATCACAAAGAGAGCTATTTGCAGTTCTGGGACTTACTGATTTTTCATCTAGGGACCATTCTGTTTCCAGAGGCTTGAATCTTGATAGAGCGTCCGCTGTCACATTGCGAACTCCTAAATGAACTGAAGAGAGATGCTAATGTCTCCTTTACGACAAAGCAAGAATGGCCAACACTATGTGACTGATCTGTGATCTCGAACTCTTCTCTATTGATGCAGTGGACTACATTATAGTCTTGCTGTCAAGAACTAACCTGATGTGCGAGTTCCTCTTCGGGTTCAACTTTAGAGAAAGAAACACGGCCATGGCTTCTAGAATATTGATATAGAATTGTTGAAATGCGACTGACCACTGAATCTGTATCTTCTTGGTGGGGGGTATGACGCCCCCTACCTTGTTTCAAGGCATCCGTGTGAATCTTCACTGATGGAGGAAGAAACCGCAGGGGAATGTGCCCCGACAAGCTCTTGGTATTGAACCACTTCTTGAGCTGTTTGTACAGTAAAGCCGGGGTTTTTTGGCGATGACCTCTTCTAGCATTTGATGCCTTTCTTCTCCAGACTATGTTGGCATCTTTGATTCTTGCTTTCAAGATAGGGTTTGTAACCGCAATGATTAAAGCCCAAATCAAGTGTCTAGCCTTAGAAGTGTTGATAAACTCGGGAAAGTTGTCGGAAGAAAATATTGTGGTAGCTCGTGAACTGTTGGAGGGAGCTGAGGAAGAATTTTTAGCAAAGCAAGACCAGTGGACCCACAAACTGAAGGCATGAAAGCAGATAGAGATGTTGAGGCTGATTCGACGAATTGCAGTGGAGGAGAATTTGCTCAAGTTGAAGATGATGGCATGCTGTTGCCAACTATTAGAAATCAAATTCTTAATGTTGAGTAAACAATACCCCAATTTTTTTTTTCTTTTTCCTCCTTGGCCGGGAAAAACAGAAACCGCGAAGTAAGAAATACGGATTAACGAGGTCTGACTGTATGTACAGTATTGGGATCAAGTAAAGATAAGCATCCCCATAACTGACTAGTATAGAATAACACTTGCAAATTTGAGTAAGTAAAGATGAGCACTCCCTAATGGGATCAAGTACAGTATAGTTAAGCACACCAGCTAGAAATGAGCAGCCATATTACTATGGTTTCAACTTTCAACACATTACATTATTTTGATGTTTTATAAGTGAACAAAAATATGATATTAATGTCCTTAAAATATAATAAATATTAAAATTATATATTATATTTTATGAAATATACAATAAAATAAAAAATGACAAAATAAAAGCATTGAAATTTGATGCTGAGTCCCAAGATCATACAAATAAAAAAATCAATTAAAATAATATTGTCTTGCAATAGTCTTACAAAACCAATGAAACGTCGTTCTTATTTCGTTCGCTCCATATGAATTCCTGCAAATAAGAGTTCAAAAATTTTTGTTTACATCCGATCATCCGTTTTATCCTTATTTTGCGTTTGTTCCAGTAGCTCTCTACTGCTTGTATATGGATGCATGTAGTCCTGTCAACAAAATTCAAGAAGTGGTCAACAGTATGATGCGTGAATCCAAGGACCCTTTCAATGTTCCTGTATGCTTTCCATTGATCATTGTGAATAATTGTTCCAGGCATAAGTACTTTCCTAATTATCGGCAACAGTGTTTCGGCACTGCGCAAATCGACTATCTCCCTATAACCCAGGGCTGGTGATGAAGTAGGATCAACTATTCCAAATACCCATAGTAGATTCTGAGGAGAACGTCTCCTATGGGACTTTGGTTTATGGCGAAAAAAAGATTCATCAATTTGTACTGTTGTGCCTGATCCAATAGGGTTGCTTTCAAAATATTCTAAGCAAATTTAACAAAAAACCTAAACATGTCAATAACTGTAACTTTTGAAATATTCAATAATTGTACGGTCGGTAAAACACTCAGTTCCTAACACCAGTAGAAAATTCCTTCTCTCCACTTTTGTAAAGAAAGCTTTGAGCGATAAGCAAAAAAAAAAAAAAAAAAAAAAAAAAAAAAAAAAAAAAACCAATCCTTGCGAATTGATTTGAAGAACTTATATTTACTGCATTCCTTAACTTGGCACCTCCAGACATATTTATCTTGAATTGAAGAACTCTTTGTCCACTTCATCAAAATGCTACACTGAATGCAATTCAGTTGAGCTCTCAAAAGATTCTGCTGCTTCATCCAGTTAATAGGATGAGTCGAGTCCTCAACCAACAGTGGCTTAATAATTTGTTTATACAAAGAACAGTCCATGTTAGGAGTGGTTTTCTTAAGACTTTCTGAGGTATAACATACTAAAAAGTAAAATGTTACCTCGTAAGACAATAAACAATGGTTTAAAAATCAATAAGAGGAAACAACACATCAGAACAGCAAAAGATGTATCCTCAAATAAGACGAGCAAACAACTCGTTTAAGCAACTCGTTAATCGAGTAAGCGTTAAACTATTCAAAAGAAAAAACAACCTGTCAGAACAACATAAATAATTATCCCAAATAGAAAAAAATTACAAATTCGTAGGTAATTTGTATTTTTCCTACCTATACAAACCTTAGCTATTTAATATGGGTTATTACTTTCGGCGTGGCTGAAATGACGAGTCATTAGAATTTTAACGAGGGTTTACTACCCCACCGCTAGTCAGCGGGGGTTAGGGAGGGTAGCCTGTTAAACGCCCCCCCCCCCCCCCCCCCCCCCTCACACACACACCTGTGCTGAGCTCACTTTGCTTAAGAGGTATGACTTCACGGGGGATAGGGCTGGTGGGCAAGTTTGATTAAATAGCTAAGGTTTGTATAGTTAGGAAAAATACAAATTACCTACGAATTTGTCATTTCTTACATAACTGAAATACAAACCACGCTATTTAATATGGGTGACTCACCTCTTAGGAAGGGTGATAAGTCCCAGCCAGCCAGTAAAGTACTGTACTGGCTTCTGGCTTTGCCCGGGGACTCAGTATCTGAGTGTGTCAGCACTCAACAATAAGGAGTCCCTGCACCTCGCTAGAACCTTGCTGCGCAAGGGCTGCGGCCTACGTAAGCTGTGTGTGTGAAGGTCTGAAGTGTGACTCGTCCTAGGAAGTTGACCTGTAGTCCCTTAAAAGGAAACTTTAGGCTAGGACTCTCCCAATATCACTTCGTCAGGGTATGGGGACGTGACAGTATTATCTTAATACTAGGAACACAAGGAAACAAGGTTTACCTGGCAGTGGTTTGAGGTCAGCTGTGCAGAGATCCCAGGATGCTGCTTTCCCCAAGAGAGGGGAGGATGAAGAAAAGAGTAAGGGCCAGACCAATCTTTTCATTCATGCAGACTAAGACCAGGTAACGATGCCCTCAACCTTCTGCTACTTGTCCACTTAGGAGCCTGAGGTTTTAAACCAGCTGTTGTGCAGCCACCACAGGGCCGATAGAAAACGTATCGCGCCTCCTGTGGGTCACGTCAAGCAGGTAGTGGGCTGTGAAGGTCGTCTGATGCTTCCACACCCCAGCTTGAAGGACCTGCGTCACTGAGAAATTTCTCTTGAAGGTCAGGGACGTAGCTACGCCCTTGACATCATGTGCTCTAGGGTGACATGACGGAGGAGGGTCTGGATTCAGGGACAGATGGATCACCCTACGAATCCATGCGAGATGGTGTTCTTGGTGACCCTCCTCTTAATCCTCCCAGTGCTAACAATGCTTGCACCTGGGGACGGACTGTAGCCGTTCTTCTGAGATATAACCTCAGACTCTTTATTGGGCACAGTAGGAGAAGGTCTGGGACATCTGTTACAGAACGGAGACTCGAATCTGGAAGGAGTCGAACTGAGTGCCAGGCACCCCCTGATTTTGAGTCTTAGCACCAAACTCAGGGACAAGTTTAAACGTTACCTTCCCCTCATACCCTTGCATGGGCGATGTCATATGAGATACCATCAAGTTCACTGACTCGCTTGGCCGAAGCCAAAGCTAGTAAGAACACTGTCTCCCAAATTAGGTGGCGAACTGAAGCCTGGCGTAATGGTTCATAGTGAGGTCTCTTCAGAGACCTGAGAACCCGAACCACGTTCCATGGAGGAGGTCTCACATCCGACTGAGGGCAGGTAAGTTCATAACTACGTATGAATAGGGAAAGTTCCAGCGAGGAAAAAAAGATCATTCCTTTGAGCCTAAGGCTAGACTTAAGGCCGAGTGATAGCCTTTCACCGCCGAGACTGAAAGGCGCCTTTTCTTCCCGCAAATACATGAGGAACTCCGTTATTGCTGGAATAGTGGCATCGAGTGGAGACATACCCCTTCCAAGACACCAACCACAGAAGACTTTCCACTTTGCCTAGTAGACAGATGCGGATGATTTTCGCAGGTGTCTAGACATCCTAATAGCAACTTGTTGCGAAAATTCCTCTCTCAGCGAGATGCTGGATAGTCACCAAGCGTGAAGTGGTAACGAAGCTACGGCTCTGTGGAAGATGCTGGCATGTGGTTGTCTGAGTAGATTGTGTCGTGGAAGGAATTCTCTCGGAAGTTCCGTTAGGAATTGCAGAAGGTCCAGAAACCATTCCGCGTGATGCCATAGCAGAGCTATGAGGGTCATTGAAAAATTGATCGATATTCTGGTCTTGTTGAGCACCCTCCTCATCAGACAGAACAGGGGAAAGGTATACACGATGTTGTCCCCCCATTGTTGGGAGGCATCTTGCCAGAGCGCCTTGGGATCCGGGACTGGGGGAAGTACAGTAGAATCTTGAAGATCAGAGCTGTCGCAAACAGATCCACCGTCGGGGAACCCCACAAAGTCAGAACTTTGTTGGCTACTAGATGACACAAAGACCACTCGATACTCACTATCTGAGACGCTCTGCTCAGATTGCCGGCGAGCACATTCCTCTTGTCTGGAATGAAACGCGCCGATAGTAGAATCGAGCGGACTTCGGTCCATCTCAGTATCTCTACTGCAAGATGGGATAGCAGCTTCGAAAAGGTACCTCCTTGCTTGTTGATGTAAGCCACTACTGTGGTGTTGTCGCTTATTACCACAGCAGAGTGACCTGCCAGGTATTGTTGGAACTGCTGATGGGCCAACAAACCGGCCTTCATCTCTAGACGATCTATATGGAGGCACTTTTCTGATTCTGACCGCAGGTCTAAGGTCCTGTGGTACAGAATGTGCCCCCCCCCCCCCCTTTCTTTGAGGCATCCGAAAACAGCATTAAATCCCGGGGAAGGACGAGAAGATCCACTCCTTTTCATAGGTTCTTGTCTGTCACCCACCACCGGAGGTCCGTCTGTTCTGCAGGACTCATAGGGATCATTACGTCAGGGGAATCGCAACCTTGATTCCACCAGGACTTGAGCCTCCACTGGAGAGATCTCATCCTGTGACGATCATTGGGATTTAGACGAGCCAAGGATGAAAGGTGACCAAGGAGACGTAACCACGATTGGGTTGGAAGCTCTTCTCGACTGAGGAAAGGGCTTGCGACCCTTCTCAGCCTTGCTATCCTGTCGTCTGATGGGAAGGCTTTGTGGAGATTGGTGTCTATAATCATGCCTAGGTAAACCAGTCTTTGAGTGGGAAGCAGAGAGGACTTCTCGAGATTTACCATGATCCCCAGATCCTGGCAAAGTCCTAGAAGTTTGTCTCGGTGTCGAAGAAGGGATGACTCCGAGTCTGCTAGGATCAGCCAGTCATCCAGTTAACGGAGGAGACGGATGCTGATCCTGTGTGCCCACTACGATATTAGGGTAAACACTTCTGGTGAAACCCTGTGGTGCTGTGGAGAGACCAAAACACAGCACCTTGAACTGGTACCCCTTGTGGTCTAGGCTGAATCCCAAGTACCTCCTTGAAGACGAATGGACTGGGATCTGTAAGTACCTGTCCCTCAGATCCAGTATACGCATGAAGTCTTGCGGCTTCACTGCAAGACTGACCGTGTCTGCAGTCTCCATGCTGAACGGAGTTTGCTTTAATCTGGACCTCTGCCCTAAAGGCCCGCCCCCTTGCTGATCCCATGGCAAGGGAGCTAAATGACACCGGATTCGTCCTCAGGGGAGGTAGAGATGTTGTGAACGGGGCACGATATCCCAGACTGATTACTGAAATCGTCCAGGAATCGGCCCCGAGTTGCTGCCACCTGTCTGCGCAACCTTGCTGGCATCCTCCCACTGCGGACATGCAGGGGGATGCCAATCCTAGCGTTTGCGGCCTCGGCTGCTCCCTCTAGGATTCTTCCCTCCCCTGGAGGACTTCTTGCCTTTCTTGCCTTGACCGGAAAGGGCTTAGACACCACTGTCTTCGCTGCCGTTGTCTTGGTGGGACGTGGCTGCTGGGGTGCTGGAGGTTTATAGGGCTTGAACGTCAAAGCCCTATGTAGGAGGTTGTCTTGGTGAATCTCTCCACCTCTCAGCAGCCTGCTCCACGTCCTTAGGCTCAAACCGGTTCGTTCCCATAACGGAAGAATGTCTGAGCCTGTAGATTCCGGTGCTAGGGGTCTCCCGGTATTGTCTTGGAGTCCTTTGACTCCCTCCTGGGAGGGATGCAGGACTCCACCAACGAGAAGACTTTACCGCGCGAGGTGGGGTTTCCCTCAATGGTGTGATGGGGGAATGTCTCACCTCACGTGACTCTCCTGAGGACGGGAAATCTTCATCCGAAGGGGAGGGAGAAAAGTCTGAGGGGGGAGGGAGAAAAGTCTGAGGGGGGAGGGTGCCTGCCTCGAAGACTTACGAGGAGACAGCTTCGTCCTCGGAGAAGTTACTGCGTCCGAAACTCCTCTTTTCTTCTTCAGGGTAGTAGATGCAGCCAAGGATTTGTGGCCCAACTCAGAGAGAGCAGGCTTGAAAGCCTGTGCTACTGCTCTGATTAGAGCCCCAAACCAGGGCTGCCGGCTGACTCCCTCTGGAGGAGGAGTCGCCTGTAAGATAAGATTAGAAAGAAATGTCCCTGGACCTTTCTGGAACCTTCCCCCCTACAAGCAAGCGCGCTGTTCTGTGCTTGAGGGGGGGGGGGGGGGGGGAATGCAGTGATGGTGCCCTTACGGCGCGTTGTCCGGCAGCCTCGCGCGTGGGAGGTACCCGGGGCTCACACACCGGCGAGACTTCATAGAGTGCGCAGGAATCAGATTGACGTGCAGGATCAGAATGAAGAGCCCATGCGGGCCAGAATGTTGGTGCGCGTACGAGTTTGTTGGCGCGCGCGCCTACGAGTTTGTGGGCGCGCGCGCCTACGAGTTTGTGGGCGCGCGCGCCTACGAGTTTGTGGGCGCGCGCGCCTACGAGTTTGTGTGCGCGCGCGCCTACGAGTTTGTGGGCGCGCGCGCGTACGAGTTTGTGGGCGCGCGCGCGTACGAGTTTGTGGGCGCGCGCGCGTACGAGTTTGTGGGCGCGCGCGCGTACGAGTTTGTGGGCGCGCGCGCGTACGAGTTTGTGGGCGCGCGCGCGTACGAGTTTGTGGGCGCGCGCGCGTACGAGTTTGTGGGCGCGCGCGCGTACGAGTTTGTGGGCGCGCGCGCGTACGAGTTTGTGGGCGCGCGCGCGTACGAGTTTGTGGGCGCGCGCGCGTACGAGTTTGTGGGCGCGCGCGCGTACGAGTTTGTGGGCGCGCGCGCGTACGAGTTTGTTGGCGCGCGCGCGTACGAGTTTGTTGGCGCGCGCGCGTACGAGTTTGTTGGCGCGCGCGCGTACGAGTTTGTTGGCGCGCGCGTACGAGTTTGTTGGCGCGCGCGCAGAGCGCAAGACTATTAGCTCGCGTGCAGGAGACCATCGGTACCCGGGCGCGGAAAAGATCGTCGGCGCTTGCGCGCATAAGAAGATCATCGGTGTTTGTGTGGATCGTCAGCGCTTGCGCAGGAAACCATCGGTACCTGCGCGCAGATGATCGTCGGCGCTTTCGTGCGTTAGAAGATCGTCAGCACTTGCACGCGTAAGAAGATCGGCGAGCACGCGCGCTTTACGTGCTAGTAGGTTGAAGGGTTCACTGGCAGGACGATCAGGAACTGCGATGTGTCCTTAAAAAAGGGCCGGCATCCCCCAATGATGACCGTAAGCAGGTCTGCTTTAGAGTCCAGGACCGAAGTCCTTCATTGCAGCGCAAGGTTGCGCTGGTAGATCGGTAGGTCAGCTGGCAGGACGATCAGGAACTGGGATGTGCCCTTTGGAAGGGCCAGCATCCACCGATGAGACCGTAAAAGGTCCGTGTTAGAGTCCAGGACCGAAGTCCAAAGGACCACGTTGCAGCACAAGGTAGAGGTCACTGGAAGTTCTGCTTGATCCTCCGAGGCAGTCTATGAGAGACCTCTCCCGCGAACGAGAGAGGTGCCCTTCGTAGAAGAGACTTGAAGACACTCGTGGTAAAGCCCTTTAGGGCCGTTGGATCAGCAAGCTGACCTTATCAGTAGCGATCCTCTGAAGAGGAGTCTCTGTGAGTGGTCTCTCTCGCGAACGAGAGAGGTGACACTTCGTAGAGGAGACCTGAAGACACTATTGGTGACTCCCCATAGAGCCGTTGGATCAGCAAGCTGACCTTATCAGGAACGATCCTCCGAAGAGGAGTCTCTATGAGTGGCCTCTCTCGCGAACGAGAGAGGTGAACACTTCGTAGAAGAGACTTACAAAGACTGTGCTCCATCCCTGAAGGAAGAGAAACTCAGCAAGGGAGGAGAAAAGTCTGGCCGAAGAGCAGCAACAGTAGTCGAAGGCGATGAAATTATTAAGGTATGGAAAGTTCACCCTCTGAAGGGAGAAAACCTCACACCTGGGGAGGAAACCTCCCTCGGAAGGGAAGTTGTCCAATCCCTGGAGGCAAACCTCCTTTAGTGATCTAAGATGATTTGAAGTGCTGGCATGTTGTCGCGGGAGTACTTCTAAGAGAAGGGATAACGCCCATGACGACGTCCTCTGAGGGACGGCAGCGACAGCAGATTCCCCATGCATGAACAGGACAGCTCTGCTTCGTTGGCACTCTTTAGTCGAACGAAGAAAAACTGCATAGTTAACTGGGAAAATAAAATCAAATAATTAATTTAACAGAAATTCCCTAAGGAGGAATTCCGAAGAGGAACCAAGGGGGAAAAACATAAAATAAGAATATAGTATGCACCCACCTTCACCAGATGACATCCACGGGAGAAGGGGGACGGAGTAACTGTAATAAAAAAAATCAGAATTATAACAGAATTAATTATCTAAATTATCTAAGAATATTCACTAAAAGTGAGAACCACTGACCCCCCGAAGGGAAGTGTTCCTCACGGAGAAAGCGGAAAAGTTAAAATACAATTAGATTTCACTAAAAATAATTGAGACAAACAAACGGAATACAGTGAACCCTCGTTTATCGCGGTAGATAGGTTCCAGACGCGGGCGCGATAGGTGAAAATCCGCGAAGTAGTGACATCATATTTACCTATTTATTTAACATGTATATTCGGACTTTTAAACCTTCCCTTGTACGTAGTACTGTTAACAAACTACCCTTTAATGTACAGAACACTTAATGCATGTACTACAGTACCCTAAACTAAAACAGGCACAAACATTAAAGGCGATTTTATATCATGCGTTTCCTAAACACCTAAAAAGCACGATAAAAAATGGCAACCAATGTTTTGTTTACGTTTATCTCTGATCATAATGAAGAAACAAACTCATTTAGTGTACTGTACACATATATGTATAGGTTAGTTTTTGCATCGATTATATTGATGTATACAGTATGTTGATTTTGTTATTACCAATGTTTTACTTAATTTTCCTTAGGACTTCCAAATGAAATGTTTTTCTTTATGATGCCGCCTGAAACGACGGCGTCATAAAGTACGCTCAGTAAACAACCACGCTCAGAACAAAGAAGGCATTTAACGCGCATGATGAAAGTAATAAGTAATGATATTTACAGTAAAAGCTTTTAGAAAATATGTTATTACAAATATTATTTACCGTATCTATATAAAATCATACAGTACATACTGTACGTAGCAAAGCAGGAAAACAATTTACGAGAGAGAGAGAGAGAGAGAGAGAGAGAGAGAGAGAGAGAGAGAGAGAGAGAGAGAGAGAGAGAGAGATTGTTTTACGTACGTAAATGTAAATTTTAAACAAAAAAAATATGATAGGCTTTTAAAACCTTCCCTTTAACTTAATGCATACAGTACTAAACTATAAAACAGGCACAAATATTAAAATGTTTAAGTAAAAAATAAAGATTGTTACTGTACTCACCACGAAAGAAGTTCAAGAAAAACTTGAATGATGATGGCGATGAATTTGCTGCACAGTAGAAATGATGATAATGAAGCTGATGATGTCTTCTACTGTGCAGCCAATAATAGTATTTTACGTCTCTTCAGACGGAGGTGTCTTTTCCTGGGACCCCTCTTCAACTTCTTCCTGAGACACTTCTTCAATTTCTTCTGAGGGCATTGTGATCGGAAGTTGCTGCCGCTGCTTCTTTTTTCGCAAGAGCATCCTGTAGGGAGCCATGTGTTCATCGATCTTGGTGCAGAATTGTACAGAACGAACCATATCCTCGTCCCACTCTTGCGACATTTCTTTCACCTCATTCGCAAGCTTGCAGAGCTTGGCAAACCGTTCTAATGTTAAGACCGTTTCTTCGACATTTTCTTGGATCTCTTCCTGTGTTTCACTGTCTTCACTGCCCGATTTCGTCAGGTCTTCGAGGTCTGCGGCCGCGTAACTTCTACTGTCTTTTAACATAGTATCGAGAAGCGTCACCTTCTCAGCAATCGTCATCATCTTTCGGTGCTGTTTAGGCTCACTACCAGCCTTAGTAGAAGCAGAAGGCTTGGGAGGCATTGTACAGTAGGGTTTAACAGAAAGTTCAACAAAAAGTTCAACTTAAAACAGTCACGCACAGCACAGATTAAAGTTCACAATTAACAACGTCAACACAGCGATACAGCGGGAGACAAAGTGACCGCGGAAAGAGATGCTGCGGGTTGGAGAAGCGGTCAAAACACCAATCAGAGGCTAGATTACAAAACTTGAGTTCTGATTCGTCATCTATCAGCGCTTGAACCAATCACAACCCGTCTTACAGTACTATGATGCGTTGGTTACCTACTCATAGAAGATGCCCCGCGCATACTGAACGTACGTAGATTAAGTACAATACCGTAATAATAATAAATAATGATAATAATACTGTACAGTAATAATAATAATAATAATGATAATAATAATAACAATAATAATTTTATTAACAACAACAACAATAATAATAATAATAACAATAATAATAATACAGCTTTACGTACGCTATTTTACGCCTCTCTCTCTCTCTCTCTCTCTCTCTCTCTCTCTCTCTCTCTCTCTCTCTCTCGTACGCTTATTCGAAATGTGATTTTTGCAACAAAGAATATTATTGGATGCAGTACTACGTACGTATACATACAAAAGATTCATGGAAAAGAAGCATATCCATTACAGTACACACCATTCTAATATGGTATGACTGCATCTGATTTACGTTTCATGTTCGATTTAATTTTACTACGTACTGTATACAGTACTGAATTATCGTATGATCACATTCTCTTTTCGTGTTTTATTTCTTTCTGTGCTTAATTATATGTCATATGTAATGCAATGAACAATCAGTAAGAGCAGATATTACTAATTACAGTATTAATGGAATTACAGGTAACGAAATATCGTATTTGGGGTCTTCAGATATTGCGGTATTTTCGAAATTTCCGGAAAATCCGCGATATGTATATATATATATGGGTTATGGAAAAACCCCGCGAAGTGGTGAATCCGCGATTGTCGAACCGCGAAGTAGCGAGGGTTCACTGTAGCAACTTAACCCGCAACGGGAGAGGAGCTTCCGTAATAGTACGTAGTAAAGGTGAAGGACCTTGAGTAGAGAGAGACCGTAGTCAATCTAAAAAAAGGCCACACCCCCTTCGCTGAGAATCCAAGTTTCCCGTAGGAAAAAAGGAAAAGCAAAGATAGTAGATGAATGAAGAGAGTCCAGGCGATCACGATTCCCCTGCGGCGGCCGAGTTAATGGATATATGCCGAAGGGAAGACCGATGGACCAGAGAGGGAGAGGTCGTTCCCCACGAAGTGGAACTGTGGTGGCCTTGCACTACGCAAGAGACATTGTCGTACATCACACACACAGCACAAATACTGAAAAGAAAACTTACTACATTTCTATACACAAATATATACATAAACATTAAGAATGTTTATATATATATATATATATATATATATATATATATATATATATATATATATATAATATATATATATATATATATATATATATATATATATATATATATATATATATATATATATATATATATATATATATATATATATATATATATATATGTATATAATTTATTTATATTTATTTATATATATATATATATATATATATATATATATATATATATATATATATATATATATATATATATATATATATATATATATATATATATATATATATATATTACAAGTATGACAAAAAGTAAGTAAAAAACAAATGCATTAATGGCTGTCAAAGAGACGAGGGTGAGAGCGGACACATCCAACTACCACCCAAGCCGAGAGCAAAGTGACCTCAGCACAGGTGTGTGTGATGGGGGGGGGGGGGGAAATAGCAGGCTACCCTCCCTACCCCCCGCTAACTAGCGGTAGGGTAACAAACCCTCGTTAAAATTCTAATGGCTCGTCATTTCATCTACGCCGAAAGTAATAACCCATATTAAATAGCGTGGTTTGTATTTCTGTTACGGAACTTGTTAAAGCAACTAATAGAAATGTTAATTTGCATGAATTAAAGCAAGTAAAGAAATGCACTCCCAAATTTGAGCAAGTAAAGATAAGCACTCCCATATTTGAGCAAGTAAAGATTACCACTCCCTGCTCCTGCAGGGGTGCTTATCTTTACTTGATCCCAGTATTGTACTGTATGTATTGTATTATTTTCCATTTATTACTACATGTTCTAATAACTACTTAATTTACAGGTATCAACATGACAAATTCGAAGATAATTTGTATTTTTCCTAACCATACAAACCTTAGCTATTTACAGGGGATTTACCTTTTAGCGCAGCTGAAATGACGAGCCAATAGTTTTAACGAGGGTTAATTACCCACGCGCTAGTTAGCGGGGGGTGGGGAAGGGTAGCTTGCTACCTCTCCCCCCTCCACACACCGGTGACTTGCTTCACTTCACTTAGAGGTAGGACTTGACTTGGGGGTCAGGGATGGCGGGCACATATGTGTAAATAGCTAAGGTTTGTATGGTTAGGAAAAACACAAATTATCTTCGAATTTGTCATTTGTTCCGTAACCGAAATACAAACCCCGCTATTTACAGAGGGTGACTTACCCCTTAGGAAGGGTGGAAAGTCCCCAGCCTTACTGACTTCGGCTTGCCCGGGGGCTCGATCCCTCAGTGAGCAGCACTAGAGAGAGGGAGCCCCTGTACCTCACAAGTTCCTAGCATCGCTAGGAACGAGTGGCCTACATAAGCAGTGTGAGGAGGAGAGTGTGACTCGTCCTATAAAGTTGACCTTGAGACCTTCAGATAGGAATTCTAGGATAGGACGTTCCCAATACCACCTCGTCAGGGTATGGGAGACGCAACAGTATTAAGCTTAATACTAGGAGCACAAAGAAGCATGGGTTACTTGCAGATGTCGAGGTCAGCTATGCGAGGACCAGGATGCTGCTTCCCCAAGAGAGGGGAGAATGAAGAAAGAAGTAAGGGTCAGACATACTCTTTCATTCACGCAGACCAAGACCGGGTAACAATGCCCTCAACCTACTGCTACTTGTCCAAAAATGAGCCTGAGGTTAGACCAGCTGTTGTGCAGCCACCACAGGGCCGATAGAAAACGTATCGAGGCTCCTGTGGGTCACGTCTTGCAGGTAGTGGGCTGTGAAGGTCGTTTGACGCTTTCAGACTCCGCTTGAAGTACCTGCGTCACAGAGAAGTTTCTCTTGAAGGCCAGGGATGTAGCAATACCCCTGACATCGTGGGCCCGAGGGCGACGTGACGGAGGAGGGTCAGGATTCAGAGCATGGTGGATAACCCTTCGAATCCAAGCTGAGATGGTGTTCCTGGTGACCCTCCTCTTAGTCCTGCCTGTGCTCACAAACAAAGCTCGCACATGAGGACGGACTGCAGCCGTTCTCTTCAAGTAGTGCCTCAGACACCTCACTGGACATAGTAGCAGCTGTTCTGGGTCGCTTGTTACAGAACGGAGACTCGCGATCCTGAAAGAGTCGAACCGAGGATCCGGCACTCCAGGATTCTGAGTCTTGGCAACAAACTCAGAGACGAACCTGAACGTTACCTCCCCACATCCCCTTGAATGGGCGATGTCGTACGAGAGACCATGAAGTTCACTAACTCGCTTGGCCGAAGCCAAGGCGAGTAGGAAAGCCGTCTTCCAAGACAGGTGGCGATCGGAGGCCTGGCGTAATGGCTCGAAGGGAGGTCTCTTAAGAGACCTGAGGACTCGAACCACGTTCCAAGGAGGGGGTCTCACTTCCGACTGGGGGCAGGTAAGCTCATAGCTACGTATGAGTAAAAGAGTTCTAGCGATGAAGAAATATCCACGCCCTTCATTCTGAAGGCCAAGCTTAACGCTGAGCGATAGCCTTTCACTGCCGAGACAGAAAGGCGCATTTCTTCCCGCAGATACACGAGGAAGTCCGCTATTGCTGGAATAGTGGCATCGAGTGGAGAGATACCCCTTCCACGACACCAACCACAAAAGACTCTCCACTTTGCTTGGTAGACTCCCTCAGAGGACCTTCGCAGGTGCCGAGACATTCTCTCCGCAACCTGTTGCGAAAAGCCTCTCTCCGCGAGGAGACGCTGGATAGTCTCCAGGCGTGAAGCCGAAGCGAGGCTACGGCCCTGTGAGGGACGCCGGAGTGGGGTTGTCTGAGAAGCTTGTGTCGTGGAGGAAGCTCCCTCGGGAGTTCTGTCAGGAGCTGCAGAAGGTCCGGAAACCATTCCGCGTGATGCCATAGCGGAGCTACCAGAGTCATCAAACAGTTGACCGATAGTCTGGTCCTGTTAAGCACCCTTCTCATCAGACAGAACGGTGGGAAGGCGTACACATCGATGTTGTCCCACCGTTGCTGGAAAGCATCTTGCCAGAGTGCCTTGGGGTCCGGTACTGGGGAGCAGTACAAGGGCAGCTGTAAGTTCAAGGCTGTCGCGAACAAGTCCAAAGTCGGGGAACCCCACAAAGTCAGGACTTTGTTGGCTATCTGAGGATCCAAAGACCACTCGGTACTCACTATCTGCGAAGCCCTGCTCAGACTGTCGGCGAGCACATTCCTCTTGCCAGGAATGAAGCGAGCTGATAGTGTTATCGAGTGGGTTTCGGTCCACCTCAGAGTCTCTACTGCAAGATGGGATAGCTGTTGCGAAATAGTGCCTCCCTGCTTGTTGATATAAGCCACTACCGTGGTGTTGTCGCTCATCACCACCACGGAGTGACTCGCCAGGGACCGTTGGAACTGCTGAAGAGCCAGAAAGACGGCCTTCAATTCTAGCAGGTTGATGTGTAGGCACTTTTCTGATTCTGACCAAAGGCCTGAGGCCCTCTGGTTCAGAACGTGCGCCCCCCACCCTTCTTTTGACGCGTCCGAAAACAGAGTCAATTCCGGGGGGAGGACGAGAAGACTCACTCCCTTCCGCAGGTTCTCGTCGACCAGCCACCACCGCAAGTCCGTCCGTTCCAGAGACCCCATTGGGATCAGAATGTCCGGGGGATCGGATCCTTGATTCCACCGGGACTTGAGCCGCCATTGAAGGGATCTCATCCTGAGGCGGCTGTTTGGAACTAGACGGGCCAGAGAGGATAGGTGGCCTAAGAGACGCAACCACGATTGGGCGGGGAGTTCTTTTCGCCTGAGGAAGGGTTCCGCCACCCTCCTCAGTCTTGCTATCCGGTCGTCTGATGGAAAGGCTTTGTGGAGATTGGTGTCTATTAGCATGCCTAGATAAACCAGTTGTTGGGACAGCTGCAGAGAGGACTTCTCGAGGTTTACCATGATCCCCAGATCCTGGCAGAGATCCAGAAGCCTGTCTCGGTGCCAAAGAAGGGTCGACTCCGAGTCTGCTAGGATCAGCCAATCGTCCAGGTAACGAAGGAGACGAATGCCGTTCCTGTGCGCCCAAGATGAAATCAGGGTGAACACTCTGGTGAACACCTGAGGAGCTGTGGAGAGACCGAAACACAGCACCTTGAACTGGTAGATCTTGTTGTCTAGGCAAAATCTCAGGTACTTCCTGGAAGACGGATGAATTGGGATCTGGAAGTACGCGTCCTTTAGATCCAGTGTGCACATGAAGTCTTGTGGTCTCACCGCAAGTCTGACCGTGTCTGCTGTCTCTATGCTGAACCGGGTTTGTTTGACAAACCTGTTCAGAGCTGAGAGATCGATGACGGGTCTCCAGCCTCCAGTAGCCTTCTTTACAAGAAAGAGTTGACTGAAGAAGCCTGGGGAGCCGTCCACGACCTCCTGGAGAGCACCCTTCTCGAGCATGGTCTCGACTTCGGCCTGAAGGGCCAGCCCCTTTGCCGATCCCGTACCATAGGAGCTCAACGACACTGGATTCGCTGTCAGGGGAGGTTGAGATGTTGTGAACGGGACGCGATAGTCTTGGCCGATCACTGAGACCGTCCAAGCATCGGCCCCGTGTTGCTGCCACCTGCGGACGCAACGCTGAAGGCATCCCCCCACAGGTGGACATGCAGGGGGACTGCCACCCCTAGGGCTTGCGGCCGCGGCCGCCACCCCTAGGAGTCTTGCCTCCCCTGGAGGACTTACCGCCCCTCTTGACCTTGGCCGGAAAGGGCTGGGGCTTAGACACCACCTTCTTAGCTGCAGGTGCCTGTTTGGGAGCCTTACGAGGCTGTTGCTGCTGTTGTGGCGGGGCTGGAGGCTTATAGGGCCGAGTTGTAAGGGCCCTATGGAGGAGGGAGTCAGTGCTGGATTTCCTCCACCTCTCAGCCATTCGCTCCATGTCTTGAGGCTCAAACAGGTTCTCCCCCAGAAGGGAAGCATGTCAGAGCTTACACACATCCACGGCGGGGACCTTCGGATGGAATCTCTCGGACACAGCATCGCGACGCTTCAACATCGAGTTGGCCCACTGGGTGGTAACCTGGTGCGCCAAAAACTCGATGGAGCGGGTGCCCGAGAGCAAGAGGGTCTCTAGGGCCTTCCTATTGGTCTCCTTGGACAGGTCCTCTGATCGCAATAGGATGCCCAGAGATCCTAGCCAAAAGTCCAGCCACGAAGTGGCCTGCATGGCACACTTAGCGACCTTCTCGTGGCTAAGGATCTCTGCCGCCGAGAACGACACCTGCCGGGCAGAGAGTTTCTCAAGGGGAACTCCCTTCGCCAGCTCCTCCAAAGAGTGATGGAGAGGAAGAGCGAGGTTGTGCTCACCCAGGATCTCGAAATACCTCCTCTGCTGAAGACGAGGAGGAGGGATGAGCTTGTTCCCGGCAGTGGAACGACTGGAGGAGGCAAGAAGTGCGAGCTGAGCGTTGGCCCTAGCCCTGGCACTCTTCAGCCCTCGAGACCAGGGCAGAGCCGCACTGGTCTTAGGGGCCTTCCGAACGTCATACACTTCATCTAAAATCGTGTCTTTGCCTTCACGGGGGGCGATGACTGGATCCATAAGCCCGTTAAGTTGCCTTATCAGGCTTAGGACCTGCCAGAAGGCATGTTCGGATTCTTGCTGTTCTCCTCCCTGCGGGCTGGCAGCTAAGTCTCCTGCCCCAGGGATCTCTTCCAGGGGTGACACGTGGACATTCCCCCGGGTAGTCGTGGGTTCCTGACGAATCCTTGCAGAGGATTTAGGGACGGTCTTGGAGTCCTTGGATTCCCTCCTGGGAGGGATACGGGATCCCAACAACGAGGTTCGAGGGGCCCCTTCCTCACGAGACTATTCTCCTGCATGAAGCGAAGTCTCCCCCCCTGGTGCCGAGGGGAAGACTACCGCCCCACTGGACTCACCTGAGGACGGAAAGGCCTTGTCCACGGGAGAAGGAGAGAGCACTCGTGCAGGAGAAGGGACCTTCGCGACCAACCTCTTGGGAACCAACTTCGCCCTGGGGGAAGTCACCACAAAGTCCACTCCTCTCTTTCTTTTCACGTAGGAGAGACAGCCGTTGGTTTGTTACCCTGGTCGGCGAGTGCTGGTTTCATAACCCTCACTAACGCCCATGCCAGAGGACCAAACCAAGTCTGTTGCTCCAAGGACACAGAGTCCGAAATCTTCGCTAAAGGGAAAGGGATCGGGCGATCCTTTGGAGTGGACACCACGGTACCTGCCTGAAAAGAAGGTGGGGAAGAATGATGTACTAACCTCTCCTCGTTCTGCACTACCAACCTGTGTTTGGGTGGAGGTGATCCAGAGTGCCGTCTAGGAGCACGCGTTCCTGCTGCTACCACCGGCTGTGGAATTCGCCGCGAACGATGGTCGCGCGAGGGCGAGCGATCGCGCAGGCGCGCAAGTGGATGATCGCGCGGGCGCACAGGCGAGTGGTCACGCGGGCGAATGATCGCGCGGGCCCGCAGGCGAGCGGTCGCGTAGGCGAGTGGGCGCGAGGGTGAGCAGGTGAATAAACGCGTGTCCGAGGCGACGAACGCAAGCGTTGGCGCGACAGCGAGGAAACACGCTGCCGCGTGGGTGAGGAAGACCGCTGGCGATGGAGATCCACAGGCGATCGATGATGAGCTGGTGAGTGCGGTCGCGCAGGTTGGCGATGGCGTGATGTGGCATGTCGACGCGTTGGCGAGCGATGGTGAGCAGCATGCGCAGGTGAATGACTGCGCAATGGCGAGCGATGGCGAGCAGCATGCGCAGGTGAGTGATCACGCGATGGGGTGCGATGGCGATCAGCATGCACAGGAGGGCGATCGCGTGATGGCGAGCGATGGCGAGCAGCATGCGCAGGAGGGCGATCGCGTGATGGCGAGCGATGGCGAGCAGCATGCGCAGGTGGGCGATCGCGTGATGGGGAGCGATGGTGATCAGCATGCGCAGGAGGGCGATCGTGTGATGGAGAGCGATGGCGAGCAGCATGCGCAGGTGGGCGATCGCGTGATGGGGAGCGATGGTGATCAGCATGCGCAGGAGGGCGATCGTGCGATGGCGAGCGATGGCGAGCAGCATGCGCAGGAACTGGAAGATCGCTGGCGTGTTGGCGAACATGTGTTTTTGACACACGCACAGCACGATGTTGCGTAGCCACAGGACAGGTAGATAGTGAGCAGGGAGCTCAGCAGGAACTATAGGATGGTCAGAGACCGCAGGGTGATGGTCCTCAAATGAGCGCTGACGCTCAGAAGAGAGCTGACGAGCAGGAGAGCGCTGGCGAGGAGGGCGAACATCAGGAGAGAGCCGACGAGCAGGTGAGTGTCGGCGAGCAGGTGAGCGTCGGCGAGCAGGTGAGCGTCGGCGAGCAGGTGAGCGTCGGCGAGCAGGAGAGTCTTGACGAGCAGGAGATTGCCGACGAGCAGGAGAGCGCTGAAGATCAGGAGAGCGCTGGCGAGCAAGAGAGCGCCTGTGCGCTAGCACTGCTCGAGGAAGGGAAGGATCCCTTAGCCCCGAAGGGACCGTTGCCCGTCGGGTGACGAGTTCTCCAGAAGGCGAAGATCTGGCAGGAGATGGTGAACGGTCTGCAGAGAGGTTCAAGGAAGACGGAGCTGTATGTTGAGGCTGACGAGGAGAGTCCCCCTCGGAGGATGAAGACCCGAGGATGAAGACCCAAAAAGGCGCCTCTTAGTCCCCCTGTAAGGGGAAGGGAGGCCCTTGCGGCGTAGCGGACGGTGAGCCTTACGGCGGAGGCGGCCTCGGGGAAGATCGTCGGGACCATCGGTCCTCCGAAGGGGAGTCTCCGTCAAAGCACTTCCCTCAGAAGGAAGCTGAGCAGCAGCAGAAACCGAAGGACTCACTTCCCCCTTCGAAGGATGTACGGAAGGGGGAGGAGAACCTTTAGCACCATCATCGCAACAGCACCTGCGGCGGATTGCCCAGCCACGTCGGAGGCCTCTGTCACCACGACGTTGACAATAGACAGAGGATCTACCTCTGCTACCGCAGGCGACTGCTTAAGAGCGGCCCCCAACGAGACAAGGTCAATAAAAGCGACCCTGAAGGGCAAGCCCTTAAGCCCCAGGGACGACCAAATCTGTAAAAGATCATCATTGGTTAAGGCATTATCAATAACCTCCCCAAGGTCGGGAAACAGAACAAGGGCCTGCGCTCCCACTTGGCCGACTCTCCTTAGGAGGCGGACGAGGGGGAGCTTCGTAGGAGGTTTGGGCGGCGGAAGAAGTCCCGAGAACCTTCCTCCTTCAAGGCTAACCCCGAAGGAGAACGGTCTCTCTTGGACTTCTTCTTACGCGACGGCCAAACCTCTCCCACTGGGAGGCAGACCACTCCCTGCACTCACGGCACATGTTCCCCTGGTCACACCGTCGGCCCCGACATTGAGGGCAGAGGGTGTGCGGATCCGTAGTTACGTCCGACATGAAAGTCCCACAAGGACGACCAGCAACTCCAGGGCATGTACACATTGTAAAGAAATAATAATGAAGGTCAACTTCCAACCAACACACACGCTGAAAAGAAAAAGCAGAAAATTAAAGGCTGTCACGAGGACGATGAGCAGACACGTCTGATCACCGCCGAGCCAAAAGTGAAGTGAAGCAAGTCACCGATGTGTGGAGGGGGGAGGGGTAGCAAGTTACCCTTCCCCACCCCCCACTAACTAGTGCGGGGGTAATTAACCCTCGTTAAAACTATTGGCTCGTCATTTCAGCTGCACTAAAAGGTAAACCCTCTGTAAATAGCGTGGTTTGTATTTCGGTTACAGAACAAAGTTAGTTTAGGTATATGGGATAGTTTAAATGTATTTGGCTGCACAGTATTTCCTTACGCTTATACTGTAGCTTTATTATAAAATTTAATATGGTGTTTTGTAGGGTTTGGAACCAGACAAGGGAAGATCAGGGCTCAAAAGGGAAGGCTTGAGCTTCTTATTCTCCTTTGAGCCTGAAAGTACAGTAGTCAGAGGAGAATAATCATGCCTGGCTTTCTTCTTCTTGAGTCCACTGAACTTTTCCCATTGGGAGAATGACCACTCCCTATAAACATCACAAGGAGAATCCTTAAAGCACCTATATCCTCTGCACAAAGGGCAAATGAGATGAGGATCAATGTCGATGAAGCTCTCAAAGTTATCACCAAGGGTGCCCTTCAACACCACAGCAAGTACGCATGAACAGATGCTTCACGTTCATACTGGAGAAGATAAAAGAATAAAAGTGCTGGAAAGGAGGTCAGTAATACATGACTGTTCACAGCAGCAACCAGAACCATAGTGCAATCCCAGCCACGAGCGCTGACGCATTAGCCCTCATAGAGGGTAGGTGATGCAACAATACCAGGTTGCCAGACCATTGATTATTCTTCAACTGGTGTAACCGGCTCCACCAGAACTAACCAATTAAATGATGATGGTGTGCATCTGCATAGGAACAAATGTCTTAGAGTCTACATATGAACTATCTTTAGCACTACCCTATAATACCAATGCGTAAATAAGTTTCATCTTACCTTTACCGAGGGCAGTGAAGAGATGAGAATATCTACAGCCAACTGACCTACGTTACCAACACTTACTGATGGCTGAAAAAAAAAAAAATGTTATTTACACAAAAACATCATAAATTTATGAATCATTTGGCATTTTTCCTACCTTTACAAACCCGAGGCCTTTAATAGGAGTATGACAAAAGCGATGCCGGAATGGTCATTTAAACTTTTAACAAGGTGGTACTAGTAACTGGGAGTGGTTGAGTCGGGAAATATAACTTTATCTCAGTTTGTATAGCTAGGAAAATAACAATATGATATTTTCATTATAAAATAAATTTTTGAATATACTTACCCGGTGAATATATAAATAACTGACGTCTCCGACGGCCCGACAGATTCCAAAAAACTCGCGAGCGATCGCCATGATGGTTGCGGGTGTGCCCACCAGCGCCGACTATCGGCCAGATACCGCATATACTTCTCAACCACTCCAGTTCTTCTCAGTCCGTAGGGTCTCTATTGGGGAGGAAGGGAGGGCCTTTAATATTATATATTCACCAGGTAAGTATATTCAAAAATTTATTTTATAATGAAAATATCATTTTTAAATATTAAACTTAGCCGGTGAATATATAAATAGCTGATTCACACCTATGGTGGTGGGTAGAGACCAGTATTATAACAATAAAGGCGTATATACTCAAGATTTTTTGACAAATATTTCATAAAAACAAACTTAAGTATAGGTACCTGGTAAGGAAGCTGACTCTGATGATTACTCTGCCTCATTAGTCCGCTTTCCTCACGAAGCCCAGCCATCCTCTCAGGATGCTGAAAGACTCCCAGGAGCTGCTATATCCAGGGCGAATACCCCTAAAACAGGACCTCATCAATACCCTTAATCTGGGCGCTCTCAAGAAAACAACATTTTTGACCACCCGCCAAATCAAAAAGATTGCGAAAGACTTCTTAGTCTTCCGTACAACCCAAAACAAGATTAAAAATTTCAAGAGTAGATTAAAAGGATATTGGGATTAAGGGAATGTAGTGGTAGAACCCTCACCAACTACTGCACTCGCTGCAACGAATGGACCCAGTGTGTAGCAGTCCTCATAAAGAGTCTGGACGTCTTTCAAGTAAAATGAAGCGAACACCGACTTGCTCCTCCAAAAGGTCGCGTCCATAATACTTTGAAGGGATCTATTTTGCTTAAATGCCACCGAAGTAGCTATCGCTCTAACTTCGTGAGCCTTGACCTTAAGCAAACTACGATCCTTCTCACTTAAATGAGAATGTGCCTCCCGGATTAAAAGTTTAATAAAGTAAGATAACGCATTCTTAGACATTGGCAACGGGGGCTTTTTAACGGAGCACCATAAAGCCTCTGAACAACCTCGTATTGGTTTAGTTCTAGATAAGTAAAACTTAAGAGCTCTAACGGGGCACAGCACTCTTTCAATTTCATTACCTACGATCTCCGAAAGACTAGGTATTTCAAAAGATTTAGGCCAAGGACGAGACGGAAGTTCATTCTTGGCCAAAAAACCAAGTTGAAGAGAACATATTGCTTTATTTGTCGAGAAGCCGATGTTCTTACTAAAAGCATGGATCTCACTGACCCTTTTAGCCGAAGCCAAGCTCACCAAAAAGAGTGTCTTGAGGGTAAAATCCTTCAGGGAGGCTGAATTTAAAGGCTCAAACCTGTCTGACATTAGGAACTGTAGGACCACGTCCAAGTTCCAAGCAGGAGTTGAAATACGACGCTCCTTAGAGGTCTCGAAAGACTTAAGGAGGTCTTGGAGATCTTTGTTATTTGAAAGATCAAAGCCTCTATGCCTGAAAACAGAAGCTAACATGCTTCTGTAGCCTTTAATGGTGGATGCAGAGAGGGAGCGACCGTTTCAAAGATATAGGAGAAAATCCGCAATCTGTGCTACAGAGGTACTGGAGGAGGAAATAGAGGAGGACTTGCACCAATCTCTAAATACCTCCCACTTTGACTGGTAGATCTTGATGGTAGAGGATCTTCTAGCCCTCGCGATCGCCCTAGCTGCCTCCTTCGAAAATCCTCGAGCTCTTGAGAGTCTTTCGATAGTCTGAAGGCAGTCAGACGAAGAGCGGGGAGGCTTTGATGAAGCCTCTTTACGTGAGGCTGCCGTAAGAGATCCATCCGCAAAGGCAGACTCCTTGGAACGTCTACCAGCCATAGAAGTACCTCTGTGAACCACTCTCTCGCGGGCCAGAGGGGAGCAACCAACGTCAACCTGGTCCCTTCGTGAGAGGCGAACTTCTGCAACACCTTGTTGAGGATCTTGAAAGGTGGAAAGGCGTAAGCGTCCAGGTGAGACCAGTCCAACAGAAAGGCATCTATGTGGGCCGCCTCTGGATCTGGGACTGGAGAGCAATAAGTCGGGAGCCTTTTTGTCAGTGAGGTCGCAAAGAGATCGATGGTGGGTTGACCCCAAGTCATCCAAAGACTCTTGCACTAATCCTTGTGGAGCATCCACTCTGTAGGGATCACCTGACCTCTTCGACTGAGACAGTCCGCCAAGACGTTCAACTTCCCTTGGACGAACCTCGTCAAAAGCGAGATGTTTCGATCTTTTGACCAAATGAGGAGTTCCCTTGCAATGACGAAAAGGGCGTGGGAGTGAGTGCCTCCTTGTTTCGAGATGTGAGCCAAGGCCGTGGTATTGTCTGCATTCACTTCTACCACCTTGTTTCGAAGTAGACTCTCGAAACTCCTCAGTGCTAAATGGACTGCCAACAGCTCCTTGCAGTTGATGTGAAGGCTCCTCTGGTCTGCCGCCCAAAGACCCGAGCATTCCAGACTATTCAGAGTCGCCCCCAACCCAAATCCGACGCGTCTGAAAATAACACATGGTTTGGGTTCTTGACTGCCAGAGACAGACCTTTTCGAAGTCTTATATTGCTGTCCCACCAGGCCAGGCAAGTCTTGACTGGTTCGGAGATTGGAATCGAGACCGCCTCCAAAGTTTTCTCCTTGCTCCAATGGGAGTCTAGGTGGAACTGGAGAGGGCGTAGGTGAAGTCTCCCTAGAGAGATAAACTGTTCCAGGGATGAAAGCGTCCCTAGGAGGCTCATCCAGCTTCTCACAGAGCAACGGTTTTTCTCTAGCACGAGACGGACTTTGAGCAAAGCCTGCTCGATCCTGTTGGCAGACGGAAAAGCCCGAAAAGCTAGACTCTGTATCTCCATCCCCAAATAGAGAATCGTTTGGGAGGGAGTCAGCTGTGACTTCTCCATGTTCACCAAGAGGCCCAACTCCTTCGCAAGATCCAAAGTCCATTGTAGGTCCTGCAGACAGCGATGACAGGACGACGCTCTGAGTAACCAGTCGTCCAGGTACGGGGAGGCTCTGATCCCCGACAATTGTAGGAACTTTGCTACATTTCTCATGAGCCTCGTAAAAACAAGAGGAGCAGGGCTGAGGCCGAAGCACAGTGCTCGGAACTGGTACACCACATTCCTGTATACAAACCTCAGATAAGGTTTTGAGTCTGGATGTATCGGAATGTGGAAGTACGCATAATGCAAGTCGAGAGAGCCCATCCAGTCCCCCTCTCTGACTGCTGCTAGAACGGATTTGGTGGTCTCCATCGTAAACTTTGTTTTGACAACAAATACGTTGAGAGCACTGACATCCAGCACTGGCCTCCAACCTCCTGTGTTCTTTGGAACCAGGATGAGACGGTTGTAAAAACCTGGGGATTGAAGGTCCGAGACTTTCACCACCGCCCCCTTCTCTAACAACTGAGACACCTGCAGATGTAATGCCTGTCTCTTCGACTCCACTCGATACCTGGGCGAGAGGTCTATCGGATCTTTTACTAGAGGAGGTCTCCGTACAAAAGGGATTTTGTAACCCTCCTTCAGCAACAAAACAGACTCCCGGTCTGCACCCCTCTTCTCCCAGGCCTGCCAGAAGTTGGTCAATCTGGCACCTACTGCTGTCTGAGGACGTGGGCAGTCAGACTCTGCCACGGGAGGATTTAGATCCTCTCTTCTTAACCCGCTTACTATCGGCACGAGAGCCTCCCTTACTGGGAGCTCTGCCACGAAAAGGCGGGATAAACCTTGTCGCTGGAGTTTCAAATTTAGGTCTGTTGACATAAGAGGACGAAGGTACAGCCTTACGAGCAGACGTGGCCATCAAATCATGAGTGTCCTTCTGTACAAGAGACGCTGCGATATCTCTAATAAGCTGCTGCGGGAACAGGGCAGAAGACAATGGCGCAAAGAGAAGTTCTGACCTTTGACAAGGAGTGACACCTGCAGACAGAAAAGAACAAAGAGTCTCTCTTCTTAAGAACCCCTGCTGTGAAAGTAGCAGCCAGTTCATTAGAGCCATCTCTAATAGCCTTGTCCATGCAGGACATAATTTGAACAGAGACATCACGGTCTGCTGACGAGACCTTCCAACTCAAGGCTCCCAGAGACCAATCCAAAAAATTGAAAACCTCAAAGGCCCGATAAATTCCTTTGAGGAGATGATCTAAGTCTGAAGAGGACCAGCAAACTTTCGAGCGTCTCATGGCCAGAAACTTTCGAGCGTCTCATGGCCAGACGACAAGGAGAGTCTACGAGTCTTGAGAAGTCTCCCTGGGCAGAGGCAGGCACTCCCAAGCCGAGAACTTCTCCCGTGTCATACCAGACGCTCGCACGAGAAGCCAGTTTGAAAGGGGGAAAAGCAAAAGCTGACTTCCCCAAATTCCTCCTGGTCATCAACCAGTCGCCCAATAAACGCAAAGCTCTCTTAGAAGAGCGAGAGAGCACTAACTTCGTGAACGACGGAGTCAAAGAAGCTAGGCCCAACGTGAACTCAGATGGGGGCGAACGAGGAGCAGCAGACACAAAATGATCAGGAAACAGGTCCTTAAAAATTAGCATGATCTTCTTAAAATCAAGGGAGGGCTGAGCAACCCTAGGCTCCTCTCCATCCGAAAGAGTCCCCAAAGGAACATCAGTTGGAAGGGGATCAACGACTTCCTCATCCGAAGGAACTTCATCCGACAACGGCCGAGTCTCGCGATACGGAGAGACATGCCGATGAGGCAACGCTTGACAGGCTATGTCAACGTGCGACGGAGCCGCAGCAACAGCTGAGGTAACGACGTCACGCCGAGGCTGCAAAGACTGAAAGTCTTGAGACTGACAAACAACAACAGACTGTGTCAACTGCCGTTCGACATCACGTTGGGGCTGCATTGACTGCAGGGTTTGAGTTTGAAAAACAACACCCGACTGCGGTGACTGACGTTCAACGTCCCGTTGGGGCAACGGAGTCGGCCGACGAACGTCACTTCGAGACTGCGGCGACAGTTGCAGAACGTCACCTTGAGTCTGTGGCAAAGGGGGTTCCACGTCACATGACTGACGTGAATGACGAGGAACACGATCAGAGTCGCGTTTAACAGCACCGATAACGTTAGCGCTAACATCATAAGGACGAGAAAAAACTTGCTTAAGCGGTTGAAGACCAAAGTCACGCTTGTCGGACTGGCGAACCACAAGCAAAGGATCTTTACGAACCTGTTCATGCTCATAAACCTCCATTAAAGATGAAAGTTTCACCGGCATGTCCTGTAGGACACTCCACTTCGGGTCAACGGGAGTCGGAACGGGCCGTGACGTCGGAAACGTCTGTGCATGCAAATCATCGCACCGAATGAGACCCTCGGACTCCTTGTCACGCTTTCGCTTAACAGGCGAACAGCCATCCGATGACTGAAAATGGTCAGAGCTGCCCCAATGGCTACAGCCAGCACGCTGGACCTGTCCTGAAGGGACTGATTTGCGCTTAAAGGGTTTAGAAACCTTACGCCAAGGTTTCTTATGCGGCAAATCGTCGGAAGACGAGGAGAACTTAGTCTCCCCCGTCTTATGGTAAGGACGTTCTTGATGAGAAACGTCTGATACCTTAGAGGGAACGTCTGTACGTCGGTTTACACGTCTCGCTCCCTTAAGTCCTACGACATTCCTTCTCCCTGGTGCAGGGGAGCCTGAAAGAGGTCTCGGACTAGGGGAGCGACAAGCACAAACAGACGAAACAAAACAAAAAAGGATTTCAAGAGTTTTATTGAAGAGACAAACCAACACAGCGAAACGCCAATAAAACCCAAAACAAAGTACTTCACCAATTCGGTAGAAAAACTCGAGGTCTAGAGCGAGTGGAACCAATGTTGTCGGTGACACCGACAGAGAAGAACTGGAGTGGTTGAGAAGGATATGCGGTATCTGGCCGATAGTCGGCGCTGGTGGGCACACCCGCAACCTTCATGGCGATCGCTCGCGAGTTTTTTGGAATCTGTCGGGCCGTCGGAGACGTCAGCTATTTATATATTCACCGGCTAAGTTTAATATTTAAAATTTAAAAATAATTAGTATTTTTCTTAACTATAAAAACCTGAGTTCTCTACTTATAGGAGTAAAATAACAGTGAAGGCTGGAATATGGCAGTTAAACAAGTGTAATGAATGAATGAATGATTTAAAGTTTTCAGGCATCCTGACATCTAAGGTCATTGACGCCGGTAACATTTAATTTATGTATACAAAAGTAAAAAATGAAATAAAATAAAAAATTGAAGAGTATTCAATTAAAATCATAAAAATTGAATGTCATAAAAGTTAAATATTTTTCAGAAGACCTGCTTCTGAAAGAAATCTAAAAATGCCACTTGCATGGTAGGACATCATTTCCAAGAATCTTGGCAAGGATGAACCTGCCACCCTCACCTCGAGCCTCAAACAAATATCTATTCCGCAACATGTTATAATTGGGGCATTCGGTCAACAAATGCCTTACTGTTAGAGGTACTAAACAGTTGTCACAATACGGTTGGTGTTGGCCCTTCAGCAGAAACTCATGTGTCAACCGAGTGTGACCAATACGGAGACGACAAAGAGACGTCTCCCATTTTCGGGGCATCATATTATACCTCCAAGGAGATATGTCATTTGTTACTTCCCTCATTTTATTGCCATCTTGACTATCCCATTGCTGTAAACAAGTGTAAACAATCGACAGAGTAATTATCCTGCCAGCTGCAGGGAGGCTACCTCCACCCCTCCAGCACACTCTAACCTCAACTGAATTGCAGCCGGGACTTATCGTGGTTGGTGATGATGGGAAAGTTTGAGTAAAGATCTCAGGTTTGTATAGTTAGGAAAAACACAAATTACTTTTAAAATTTGTCATTTGTTCTTACATAAATACAAACCATCGTTCTTTACTTAAAAGAGACTCCTCCTTAGGAGGGAGGAAGTCCCCGGTCTAACTGGCAGGAAACAGACTGGAAATATCAGGCTTAGCATTAGATGTGGAGGCGCTGGCGGGAGCAAGAGTAGCTTGTTGCGGAGAAGAAAGCATCAAGTCGGTGTTCTGATGGTATTTTTCCTCCAAGAAACAACAAAACTTTTCCTTCAATGGTGAGCCGGGAATATCCAACGAACATCAGAACAGTTGAAGGATGCCCACCTTCTGTAAACCAAGAGAAAGAGAAGAATTGGGGGAATCACTCCGAAAATGCAACACTGTTCGCTAGGGGGAAAGAGGGAGCCTCCCTGGCCCTAAGCTTGACACAATTCAGCCAAATATCTCCCTTACTCAACAGCCCTTCAGAGAGAGATAGCAGGAAAGAGTATAAAGAGTGTGTTCCAGGATAAGAAGATGCCAGCCTGGACCTCTTTGACTTCTTCAAAGAAGACAAAGGCAAAGAATCTATTTTAGCCTTCTTCTTCTTTTCCCTGCCAAACAATATTCACTGGGAGGATGGCAACTCACTACACTCCTCACAAGGTGAGAATTCAGAGTATACATGCCCTCGGCACAACAGGCATAACCTGTGAGGGTCTACCTCCACATTGCTTATATAAGTTCCAGAGTCCTTAAACAGGATCCCAGGACACATCCGAACGATCCCAGACAATCATCAAACCCACAGCAGGAAGAAAAAGCCAAAAAAGTTAATGCAAAAAGTATAAACTGCCATATAATCACAGCCAAGAGGACCAAGTTCTCTCTATGACACATGAAATTCAATTGAGGTTAGAGTGAGCTGTACCAATAGCCTGCGGCCAACAGGGAAACTACCTGTCGGTTCTTTGCACCGTGTTAAAAGTTTATCCGCCATATTCCAGTTTCGCTGCTATTCTACTCCTATAAGTAAAGAATGACCTTATCCTTAGGTCTTCTGGAATGAAGAGTGAAGAACCTTCAAGGGTGGAGTTCCTCAACCAAGAAATTTCCACCTTCAGCACATGCTTGTGGAATTTCCTGATGACGGTATCCCTTCTCTTGAGAATGGTATTCGCCCACAAGTTGGCGATGCGGTGCGATAAAAATTCAAGAGTTCAGGTACCTAACAACAGGAAAGACTACAAAGTCTTCCTGGCCAACTCCTTTGAAAGATCGTGGGAGCGGTCTTTGAAGCCAAAGTACCCTAGCCATAGATCAAGCCACGAAGCAGCCTCCATGGCATACTTAAGGCCTCTCTCTATGTTCAGGTGCTCAACTGCCGAGAGGGAGGCCCTCATAGAGGAGAGGGTTCGAGTCGGGATGCCCTTTGATAGAGACTCTAACGAAGGGTCGAGGGACATGGTGGAATAAGGTTCCCCTTTGATCTTGTAATACTTCCTTTGTAAAACAAAAGGAAGTGGAAGGGACTGAGAGGAGGAATCTGCCCTCAGGGAACTAAAAGTTCCAGCTATCTAAGCAATCGCTTTCCTTTTGGTGGCTGCCAAACCCTTAGACCAGGAAAAAGCTGCACTGGACCTGGAAGCCTTCTGGGTCTTGAATATTTCGTCAAGAACCATATCCATCCCTTCCTAAATGGTGGAACGAGAAGTAGACAGCCTGTTGATGGCCCTCATGCAAGCAAGTACCTGCAAAAAGGTGTACTCCGACTCATGTCTTTCTTGTTCAGTGATACTGTAGTTCGGATTGGCCGTCTTTGGAAGATTCTCGTCATCGGAATCTAAGGGGTCGTCCACCTCCAGACTCACATCCAGAGTCTGGGGTAGGTCAGGGTCGTCAACTGTATCACTGTATGGACCCGCCAAAGGGGACCGTCTCTGGGGATTAGCCGTTAGAGCTTCCCATGTCGCAGCGTTCTTGGGCTTCGTCTTAGAGTCCTCCGCAGTCTTAGCAGGGGGAACCTGCGAGTTTTTCAAGGCACTTGACGAAACCTTGGCAATAGGATCTGAAGGCTCCTCCTTTGGAGGAGGTAAGGAAATCAGACGTTGGTCCGGAGGCACTACCTCAATGCCTTGAGGGTTGAAGGGATGGATCGTTATCTCCCTGGGCAAGCCTAAGTCCCTACTCGTCCTAAACGGTGATGTCGGCGTGAGGTGGTGTTACACCTCTCATCCTCCTTTTCTGTCTCTTAGTTATAACTCCCTTTACCTTCACTGGAGTAAAGGGTAAGATGGCCATATAGAGTCAGAGGCTTGAGGATCTTCAGCACACGATCAAGGTGGAGGTGATCTGCATACCTTGTCTGCTGTCAACCTCCTTCTAGGGTTTTGACTCTGAACGGACAAACTCGACGAGGGTTCCAAAGAGATACTAGGGGTTGCCTTGACTGGAACAGTCAGAGGTTGTGGCAGTGGAGGAGCCACATTCAGAGACTTCAGCAGGGAGGTGAAGAACATACACACCAATGGAGGAAGTTCGATACTCTTGCTAAGCCCTAGACTACCCTAGGAGTGTCCTTTGTGGGCAACTCTAGAAGGAGGTCAAGTCGACGGTTTGATAACCTCTGAGGCAGAGGAACACGTTTCTTCGGACACGAAGGAAGGTCCGGACTAATAGGTACATTAGCGAACCTATTAGAAGGCTCTTTGAAACCCTTTGGAAAGGGTGTCGGTCTTCTGCTGTGAAGCTGAGAGTCGAGGCGAAGGTGTTACTACCGCACTTGCTCGCAGTTCCGACACATCTTCTCGTGAATTGCTTACGGAAACTGTCGATTTGCTTGCGAAATCCCGAGATTCGCGCGCCAAATCGAGTTTCACTCGTCAATGGACGCAATTCAAGAGCAGAAGTGCTCGCAATGGGAGGAACATCGGTAGAGGAAGGTCTAACGCCTTCCTGCTGCCTCAGAGAAGCACCTACGTCCAACGGAGTTAGCAGAGAAGGCCTCTGAGTAGGAACAGCTCTTGTTGGAGAACGTATCATAGTGGGACACGTTTCCAAGTGTTGCGTAGGCGAGCGCTTTGCTAAGACTCCCAAGGCAGTGAAAGGTACTAGGGGTTTAGCTGGAGGCCTGTCTGAGAAGTGGTCAATCCCATCATCAGGTCCGGTCCGAGGATGCTTGGAAGAAGGTCTGGTTGAGGGGCTACGCGCTGATGGACTGCGCGTGCGCATACCTCTACCTCTAGAAGAGGAACGTCTAGACCTTGATCGCGAACGTGTGGTTCGGGATTGTGAATGAGACGTTCATGAATGGGAGCGTCTAGCTCTTGTTCGAGAACAGTGTGAACGTTGCAAATACCTACCTCGCGAACGTAAAGTCAGCCTCGCGAACGAGAACGTCATTCTTGTAAACGGTACCCTCGCGAGCGTGAACGCCGCCCTCCTGAACGGGAGCGTCGTCTTCACAAGCGCCGTCCTTGTGATCTAGATTGCAGAGATCTAAGAATGCCAGCATCTGGACTTAGGTCTAGACTGTGCTCGTGATCGAGCGGAACGTGATTCCGAGACTTGTCCTCGTGAAGATGAACACCTCCAAGGAGAGCGTTGAGACCTTCGGTCTCTTGAGCGCGAACCTCTAATGTGAGCACCTTCTAGAAGAAGAGCCCTCGGATCGTGATGACGTACGATCCATAAGATCTTCCGATCGTCACAAACAGTGATCAGTGGAAAAAGTGTCCAGAAGGGCAAAGCGATGGTGAGGTTCGTCCTTTAGCGCTGCTGGTGGTTGGAGCCCTGGTGCTTGGAAGATCTACACCTGCAACCTGCGGGTTCCTGTGGGGAGAAACAAAGGGCTGAAGGTTACAGGACGATGGGGTCCCAGGATGGAGGCCGTTGGAGAGGCAAACGCGAGGGATCACCTTGTATGCGCGTGGAAGGGCCAGGAGAGGGTGAAAGATGGACCTCGCACAGTTCCATAGCATGTGATGTCGATGGCTTCAGAGAAGGGTACTTCTTAGCACCACGCTGAAGAAGGCGCAGCAGCTGCTCCTTCGGAGGGGGTCCCGAAATCCCTAAGGACGACCACACCGGCAAAAGATCTGAAAGGGTGAATGGCTCCCTGGAGGCTGGAGTTGAAGTTGCTCCTCTAGGGGAAGCAACAAACCCCCCCCCCCCCCCCCCAGTACTCCGGGGTTGCCAAGGAGTTAGTCGGTGTGCGCTCCTACTTGATCGTCCCTCGGCAGAGCGCAAGCAAGAAGGAGCTTTTGAAAGAGATTTGGGGCTGCACAAAGAAGAATGCATTTTCCTCGCCCCTGAGGGAGAAAAATCACACATCGCCTTCTTCCTGCCCCGCCCCAATTTCTCCCATTGGGAGGCAGGCTACTTCCTACACTCTGCGCAGGCGAACCCTGCTCACAGCGATGCCCTCTGCACGAAGGACACAGAGTGTGGGTCGGTCTCCAATGAAGACAGAAAAGTACCACAGCGGCACCTTCGCGTCCTGGATAGGTTTGCATGAAGGCGATCATAGAGAGAACACTCACCCCTGAAAAGAGAAAGCAAAATCAAATAGTCCAATGACAATCAGGGAGAGAGAGAAGACACGTCCGATCTCTACCGTGACAGTATATAGAGAGGCAGCTGGGTAGCCCCCAGCCTACCTGCTCAAGCAGTTAGGCAGGTTTGCCACCTCGCAAATAAAGTCTAATGGCTACCTTCCAACTCCGCTGAAAGATAATCCACATAAATAATGGAAGGTTTGTTAGCATGGGAACAATAAGATGTTAAGATAACGTTAATTACTGTACAGAACATCAGTAATAATTTATATTGTACTGTACAGTACAAGTTTTTTTTTTTTGATAACTTACTGTTAAGTTATTAATTTGAATTTCCTTTTTTATCACAGTACTGTGTACTGTACTAATCAATTTGAAATTATCTTCACAACATTGATGACTCGTCCAAGTAGATGTGCCATGCCGTACAGTTAGCCCCTTCATCCTTCATTTCATTCATTAACTGCATGGCGTACTGTACGTCTGGATCCACCTCATCCACTGGCTTTTTGGAGGAATATTTTTCAATAAGTAAAAATACAGTACTGTACTGTTAAAAGCACTGTACATGTACTGTAGTTACTTTAATAAATACTGCACATACATACAGTGCTCTCTACATACCGCAATCATATTTCTTTAAAAAAGTACGGTACAGTAGATGGGGTGTGGAACAACTCCCTACTGAACCGTACTTTCGTATTTTTTCTTACTGTACATAAAAAAAAGGGACTCCTGTAACACAATTACTAATGATTACTGTTTATTTTTTCACAACTACTGTAAATAATGTACATACTGTACTTGTAGCTATGCTGTTACCAAGAGAAATCGGGCATGAGACGATGCATATTTCTGCGCAGAACTTCACACAAAAATGATGAGAATATACGTGGTCTGTATAAAATTTACTGTATCGTATACTTTCATGCAGTATTTTATGTTTTTTTTTTTTTTTTTACATTTCACTTGATGTTTATATGGTCTAATATACTTAATATCTTTCCAGATGTAAATGCTGTATAAAAATGACAAATTTGTAGGTAATTTGTATTTTTCCTAACTAAACAAACCTTAGCTATTTAATATGGGTAATTACTTTTGGCGTAGCTGAAATGAGAAGCCATTAGAATTTTAACGAGGGTTTACTACCCCACTGCTAGTTAGCGGGGGTAGGGAGGGTAGCTTGCTAACACACGCCCCCCCCCCCCTCACACACAGCTGTGCTTGAGCTCACTTAGCTTAGGGGTAGGACTTCACGGGGGATAGGGCTGGTGGGCAAGTTTGATTAAATAGCTAAGGTTTGTATAGTTAGGAAAAATACAAATTACCTACGAATTTGTCATTTGTTCTGTAACTGAAATACAAACCACGCTATTTAATATGGGTGACTCACCCCTAGGAAGGGTGGCAAGTCCCAGCCAGTACTGGCTTTTGGCTTTGCCCGGGGACTCAGTATGTGAGTGTGTCAGCACTCAACAATAAGGAGTCCCTGCACCTCGCTAGAACCTTGCTGCGCAAGGGCTGCGGCCTACGTAAGCTGTGTGTGAAGGTATAAAGTGTGACTCGTCCTAGGAAGTTGACCTGTAGTCCTTTAGATGGAAACTTTAGGCTAGGACTCTCCCAATACCACCTCGTGAGGGTATGGGGACGTGATAGTATTAGCTTAATGCTAGGAACACAAGGAAACATGGTTTCCCTCAGTGGTTCGAGGTCAGCTGTGCAGAGAACCCAGGATGCTGCTTTCCCCAAGAGAGGGGAGGATGAAGAAAAGAATAAGGGCCAGACAAACCTTTTCATTCATGCAGACTAAGACCGGGTAACAATGCCCTCAACCTTCTGCTACTTGTCCATTAAGGAGCCTGAGGTTTTAAACCAGCTGTTGTGCAGCCACCACAGGGCCAATAGAGAACGTATCAAGCCTCCTGTGAGTCACGTCTTGCAGGTAGTGGGCTGTGAAGGTCGTCTGACGCTTCCACACCCGAGCTTATAGAACCTGCGTCACTGAAAAGTTCTTCTTGAAGGCCAGGGACGTAGCTACGCCCCTGACATCATGTGCTCTAGGGTGACGTGACGGAGGAAGGTAAGGATTCAGCGACAGATGGATTACCCTACGAATCCATGCCGAGATAGTATTCTTGGTAACCCTCCTCTTTGTTCTCCCAGTGCTCACAAACAATGCCTTCACTTGGGGATGAACTGCAGCCGTTCTTTTGAGATATAGCCTCAGACTCCTTACTGGGCACAGTAGGAGATGGTCTGGGTCATTTGTTACAGAACGAAGACTCGAAATCTGGAAAGAGTCGAACCAAGGGTCCGGCACTCCCAGATTTTGAGTCTTAGCAACAAACTCAGGGACGAATCTGAACGTTACCTCCCCCCATCCTAATGAATGGGCGATGTCATACGAGAGACCATGAAATTCACTGACTCGCTTGGCCGAGGCCAAAGTTAGTAGGAACACCATCTTCCAAGTTGGGTGGCGATCTGAAGCCTGGTGTAATGGTTCGTAGGGAGGTCTCATAAGAGACTTGAGAACTCGAACCATGTTCCATGGAGGAGGTCTCACTTCCGGTTGAGGGCTGGTAAGTTCATAACTCCGTATGAGTAGGGAAAGTTCCAGCGAGGAAGAACCACAGAAAACTCTCCACTTTGCCTGGTAGACCCCTGCGGATGACCTTCGCAAGTGTCCAGACATCCTGTTCGC
Organism: Palaemon carinicauda; assembly: GCF_036898095.1. Lineage (NCBI taxonomy): Eukaryota > Metazoa > Arthropoda > Malacostraca > Decapoda > Palaemonidae > Palaemon > Palaemon carinicauda. The sequence goes on along the minus strand of NC_090732.1, from coordinate 91,575,669 downwards.
AACTTGTTGCAAAAATCCTCTCTCACCGAGATGCTAGATAGTCTCTAGGCGTGAAGTCGTAGCGAAGCTACGGCTTTGTGAAAGATGTTGGAGTGTGGTTGTTTGAGTAGCTCGTGTAGTGGAGGGAGTTCTCTCGGGAGTTCCATTAGGAGTTGCAGAAGGTCTGGAAACCATTCCACGTGATGCCATAGCGGAGCTATAAGGGTCTTCGAGAGATTGACCGATATTCTGGTCTTGTTGAGCACACTCCTCATCAGACAGAACAGGGGAAAGGCGTAAACGTCAATGTTGTCCCACCATTGTTGGAAGGCATCTTGCCAGAGTGCCTTGGGATCCGGGACTGGGGAGCAGTACAGCGGGAGCTTTTAGTTCAGCGCTGTGGCGAACAGATCCACAGTCGGGGAACCTCACAAAGTCAGGACTTTGTTGGCTACTAGATGATCCAAAGACCCCTCGGTACTCACTATCGGAGACGCTCTGTTGGCGAGCACATTCCTCTTGCCTGGAATGAAGCAAGCCGATAGTGGAATCAAGTGGACTTCGGTCCATCTCAGTATCTCTACTGCGAGATGGGATAGCTGCTTTGAAAAGGTACCTCCTTGCTTGTTGATGTAAGCCACTACTATGGTGTAGTCCCTCATCAACACCACACAGTGACCCGCCAGGTATTGTTGGAACTGTTGAAGGGCCAGGAATACGGCCTTCATTTCTAGCAGATTTATTCGGAGGCACTTTTCTGATTCTGACCACAGGCCTGAGGTCCTGTCAAGCAGAACGTGGGCCCCCCACCCTTTCTTTGAGGCGTCCGAAAACACAGCATCAAATCCGAGGGGAGGACGAGAGGATCCACTCCCCTTCGTAGGTTCTCGTCTGTCACCCACCACTGAAGGTCCGTCTGTTCCTCAGGACCCATAGGGATCATGACGTCCGAGGAATCGTGACCCTGATTCCACCGGGACTTGAGTCGCCACTGGAGAGATCTCATTCTGAGGCGACCGTTGGGAACTAGACGAGCCAAGGATGAGAGGTGACCGAGGAGACGTAACTATGATTGGGCTGGAAGCTCTTCTCGTCTGAGGAAAGGACTCGCGACCCTCCTCAGCCTTGCTATCCTGTCGTCAGATGGGAAGGCTTTGTGGAGATTGGTGTCTATGATCATGCCTAGATATACCAGTCTTTGAGTAGGAAGCAGAGAAGACTTCTCGAGATTTACCATGATCTCCAGATCTTGGCAAAGTCCCAGAAGTTTGTCTCGGTGTCGAAGAAGGGCTGACTCCGAGTCTGCTAGGATCAGCCAGTCGTCCAGATAACGGAGGAGACAGATGCCGATCATGTGTGCCCATGACGATATTGGGGTGAACACACTTGTGAAAACCTGTGGTGCTGTGGAGAGACTGAAACACAGCACCTTGAACTGGTAGATCTTGTTGTCTAGGCTGAATCTTAAGTATTTCCTTGAAGACGGATGGACTGGGATATGGAAGTACGCATCTTTCAGGTCCAGTGTACACATGAAGTCTTGCGGTCTCACTGCAAGTCTGACCGTGTCTGCCGTCTCCATGCTGAACAGGGTATGCTTGACAAACCTGTTCAGAGCTGAGAGGTCGATGACTAGTCTCCAGACTCCAGACGCCTTCTTTACAAGAAAGAGAGGACTGAAGAAGCCTGGGGACCCGTCGACGACCTCTTGGAGAGCGCCCTTCTTCAACATGGTCTCGACTTCTGCATGAAGGGCTTGCCCCCTTGCCGATCCCATGGCAAGGGAGCTCAACGACACTGGATTCGCTGTCAGGGGAGGTAGAGATGTTGTGAACAGGACGCGATATCCTTGACTGATTACGGAAATCGTCCAGGAATCAGCCCCGAGTTGCTGCCACCTGTTTGCGCAACTTTGTAGGCATCCCCCCCACTAGTGGACATGCAGCGGGACTGCCAATCCTAGCATTTGAGGTCTCGGCCACTCCCCCTAGGTTTCTTTCCTCCCCTGGAGGATTTTTTGCCTTTCTTGTCCTTGAGAGGAAAGGGCTTAGACACCGTTGTCTTTGCTGTAGCTGCCGGTTTCATGGTCTTGGTAGGACGTAGTTGCTGGGTTGCTGGAGGTTTATAGGGCTTTTATGTTAAAGCTCTATGTATGAGAGAGTCCTGGTTGGACTTCCTCCACCTCTCAGCCGCCTGCTCCACGTCCTTAGGCTCGAAAAAATTCTTCCCCAAGATGGAAGAATGTCTGAGCCTGCTGATCTCGGTACTGGGGACCTTTTGCTGGAATCTCTTAGACACCGCATCTTGACGTTTCAAGATGGTATTAGCCCACAAGTTCGAGGCTTGGTGGGCTAGAAACTCAATTGTACGAGTGCCTGAGAGTAAAAAAGTCTCCATGGCCTTCCTGGTACTTTCTTTGGACAAGTCCTCAGATCATAACAGGATGCCCGGAGACCCTAGCCAGATGTCCAGCCACGAAGTTGCCTGCATGGCACACTTCTCCACTTTCTCCTGGCTAAGGATCTCCGTTGCCGAGAATGAGACTTGCCGGTTGGAGTCTCTCTCTAAAGGGACTCCCCTGGTAAGCTCTTCCAGAGTGGTGTAGGGGAAGAGCTAAACAAGTCTCCTCCATGATGTCAAAGTACCTCCTCTGATGGACACGAGGAGACGGGAGGAGTTTGTTACCGGCGCTGGATTGGCTGGAGGAGGCAAGCTCGGAGAGCTGGCCTTCGACCTTGTCTCTGGCACTCTTAACCCCTTGAGACCAGGGCAAAGCCGCGCTGGCCTTTGAGGGTTTTTGAGTACCAAAGACTCGGTCCAAATTCTCTGGATCCGCGAACCCATTGAGATTCCTAATAAGGGTCAGAACCTGCCAGAACACATGCTCTGATTCCTGTAGCTCTCCTCCTGAAGGGCTAGCAGCGAAGTTTCCTGTCTCCAAAGGCTCTTCTTGGGGGGACTCGTAGACGTTCTCTGAGGGCTTGGCTGGCTCCGGTCTAATCCTCGAGGATGACTTAGGTAAAGTCTTAGAGTCCTTCGACCCCCTCCTGGGAGGGATGCAGGACTCCAATAGTGATGGTGTGAGGCTCTTCTCCACCTCTACCCGAGAAGACTTCCCGGCGCGAGGTGGGGTTTCCCTCATTGGTGCGATGGAGGAACGCCTCACCTCACGTGACTCCCCTGAGGACGGGAAATCTTCGTCCGAAGGGGAGGGAGTGAAAGTCTGGGGGGGTGAGGAGGCCTTCCACAAAGACTTCCGAGGAGTCAGCTTCGCCCTTGGAGAAGTCACCACGTCAGATACTCCTCTCTTCCTCTTCAGGGGAGTAGAAGCTGCCACTGATTTGTGGCCCAGCTCGGAGAGAACAGGCTTAAAAGCCTGCATGACCGCTCTGACCAGGGACCCGAACCAGGCTTGCAGACTGACAGCTGCGCTGTCAGAAACTCCCTCTGGAGGGAAGGGGATTGTTCAATCCCTAGGAGGAGTTACCAAAGTAGGGTTCGCCTGAAAAGAAGGAGAAAAGTCCCAGGACCTATCCGGAATCCTCCCTCCCTCCGGCGAGCACTGTTTTGCGCTTGCGGGGGGGGGGGGAGGGGGATGCGACGATGATGACTTGGTCGCGCGTTGTCCTGCAGCCTCACGCGTGGGGTTGCGTTGGCGCTCGCGCAATGGGATTTGCCCTGGGTCGCGCGCGCACGAGGGCGATGGCGAGTGATGGCGAGCAGGGCGCGGGCTGGCGATGGCGGAGGGCGCACAAAAGGCTGGAGGAGCACTCGCGCGCTCGTGCAGGCGCGCAGGATCTGCCCGAAGAGCCCGTGAGGGCGATAACGTTGGGCGCACGCGCGCAGGAGATATGTCCCTTGCACGCGGGCGCACATGAGAGCGCACATCTGGTCGTGGAGGTGGGCGCGCAGGGCGCACGTGTGCAATCTCGTGGGCGCGCGATGGCGAGCAGGTGAAGGATGGCGAGCAGGCGGGGTCCGATGGCGCGTCAGCGATTGATGGCGCGTTGGAGCGCGCTGGCGAGCAGGGGAAGAGGTTACCTTCCCCCTTGCGCCCAGATCAGAAGATCGTGGGCGTGCAGGAAATCGATGGCGCGCAGGTGAGGGCACGTGCTGGCGAGCGATGGCGCGCAGGCTGGCGATGGCCGAGGGCTCGCAGGATCTGGCCGAAGAGCCCGTGAGGGCGATAACGTTGGTCGCGCACTCAGGAGATATACCCCTTGCGCGCGGGCACGCATGAGAGCGCACATCTGGTTGTGGAGGTGGGCGCGCAGGGCACACGTGTGCAATCTCGTGGGCGCGCAGGTGAAGGATGACGAGCAGGTGAGGTCCGATGGTGCGTCGGCGATTGATGGCACGGTGGAGCGCGCTGTCGAGCAGGGGAAGAGGTTACCTTCCCCCTTGCGCCCAGATCAGAAGATCGTGGGCGCGCAGGAGATAGTTGGCGCGCAGGCGAGCGCTGGCGCGCAAGGTAGTGCTGGCGCGCAAGGTAGTGCTGGCGGGTAGGCGAGCGCTGGTGCGCAGGAGAACGGGGGCGGGCATGGCGCGCATCAGGATGAGGGTGTGCAACCGCGAGCTGGCGAACAGGAGAGCGCTGGCGCGCAGGGTGAGCACTGGCGCGCTATAACTGAAATTTCTGCAGGCGAACGCTTGCGCGCAGTTGCGCACTAGCACGCAGGTGATCGTTGGCGAGCAGGGGAGACCTGGCGCGTAAGGGACTTAGGCACAGTTTTGTGCGAAAGCCCTTTGTGCCCCGAAGGGACCGTTGCCCGTTTAATAACGGGATGAGTTGGCGCCCACAGCGCGTCAGCAGCCAGGAACGGCGACGGCAGGTCAGCAGGTCTGGCGGGTGGAAGGTTGGCGTGTCCTTTGTAAGGACGACCTTCCACTGAAGGAGATCGCGAACGATCTGCAGAGAGGTCCAGGGATGTAGCTGGTAGAGTCGGAGAACGATAGCGAGGTTCCTCTGCGGAGGACTGCGGAGATGATGAACCGAAGAGGCGCCTCCTAACACCCTTGTGAGGTGAAGGAAGGCCTCTACGGCGAAGAGGAAGGCGGGCTTTACACCATATACGCCCTCTGGGGGCCGTGGGGTCAGCGGGCTGACCATCAGCAGTCCTCCGAAGAGGAGTCTCTGTGAGTGAACTCCCCCGAGGGGGAGAATCACCGGCAGGAGAGACCGTTGGACTTAGTTCCTCCCTCGAAGAATGTTCGGAGTGGGGAACTAAGCCTTCAGCTACATCAGCAACATCAGGAGCAAAGGTTTGATAAAACTCATCGGATGCCTCTGCCACAACAACGTTGACGATAGACAGAGGATCAACCTCTGCTAAAGTCGGCGACTGTTTGACAGCTGCCCCAACCTGATCATGTCAAACAAGGCTTCCTTGGAGGGCGAACCCTCAAGCCCCAAGGAAGCCGAAAGCTTCAACAAATCATTATTAGACACATTTACATTAAAATCCTCCCCTGGGGGAGGAGGAGAAGCTGCCTCGCTATGGGAGGCAACTCCCTCTCCCAAACCCCGAGATCGGTCAACAGCACTACGGCCTACGCTACCACTCGACAGTTTCTCGGAAGAAACCGATCGAGTGGGAGCTTAGGAGGAGGTTTGGGCCACGGAAGAAGAGTCTTTGGGATTTTCTCCTTTCAAAGAAACCTTCGAAGGAGAAATATCCCGTCTGGACTTCTTCTTCGGGCGCCGAGAAAACCTCTCCTACTGGGAGGTAGACCACTCCCTACACTCACCCCACACATTATTATCACACCGCTGGCCCCTACATAAAGGACACAAGGTGTGGGGGTCCGTTTTGACCGCCGACATATACGTGCCACAAGGGCGGTCAGGTAATCCAGGACACTTACGCATCGCAGAGGCCAACTTCACACACACTCTGTCAGAGGAAAAGCAAACAAAAGATTAGCAATGGCTGTCAAAGAAGGCGAGGGTGACAGTGGACACGTCCGACTACCACCCGAGCAGAGAGCAAAGTGAGCTCAAGCACAGGTGTGTGTGATGGGGGGGGCGGGTAGCAAGCTACCCTCCCTACCCCCGCTAACTAGCGGTGGGGTAGTAAACCCTCGTTAAAATTCTAATGGCTCGTCATTTCAGCTACGCCGAAAGTAATTACCCAAATTAAATAGCATGGTTTGTATTTCAATTACGGAACAATTGTATTTTTCCTAACGATACAAACCTTAGCTATTTATTTAGAGGTATTACTTTAGGGGTATTACTTTCAGCGAAGCTGAAATGATGAGCCATTAAAATTTAGCGCGGGTTAACTACCCCTAACGCTAGTTAGCGGGGGTAGGGGGGGTAACTTGCTACCGCTCCCACTCACACACCGGTGATTTAGCTCACTTTGCTTGGAGGTAGGACTTCAAAGGGGATAGGGCTAGCGGGCAAGTTTGTATAAATAGCTAAGGGTTGTATCGTTAGGAAAAATACAAATTATCTACGAATTTGTCATTTGTTCCGTAACTGGAATACAAACCTACGCTATTTATTTAGGGGTGACTCACCCATTAGGAAGGGTGGATGTACCTGCCAATCTGGCTTTTGGCTATACCAGGGGGCTCCTTATCTGAGTATGTTAGTACTCAAAATAAGGAGTCCCTGCACATCCCTAAAACCTTGCTACGCAATGTCCTCGGCCTACGCAAGCTGTGAGTTGAGATATTTAGAAGTGTGACTTTGATGAGGTGGTTTTGTGGAGATTGGTGTCTAGAATCATTCCCAGATACACCAGTCTTCTGAGAGGGAAGTAGGGAAGACTTCCACAGGTTTACCTTGATCACCAGATCTTGGTAAAAAGACTTCAGAAGTTCCAGTGCTAATGCAAGTTGCCACCGAGTCTGCTATGGTCAGTTAGCCGTCCAGAAACGGAGGAGACAGAAGCCGATCCTGTGACACCAGGATGGGTGTAGTGGAAAGACCGAAGCACAGTGCCCTGAACTGGTGTTTATTTTTTGTCTAGACTGAATCTTCAATCCTTCCTAGAAGATGGATGATTTGGGCCTGGAAGTATGCGTCCTTTAGGTCCATCATGCAAATGAAGACCTGAGGTCTTAGCCCTTGTCTGAACTCCAACATGTTGTAGACATCGACCAAAAGGGACAGCTCCTTGTGGATCCTTTCGCATGGGAGATTGTTGACGCTGAGGTCTTGACTCGTGGCGTAAAGGATGGGACGCGATACCCTGTGTAAGTATTCTTCTCTGGGAGAGAACTCCTTCAACTGATAGAAGTAACCCTACCAGGCGTCCTGATGGGATTGATGCTATTTCTTAGAGCAGCATCAGTCTGGCGAATGTTAATAAATGGTTAACGGCTGGGTATCGTGGATACTGTGCAGTTGGAGAGTGCTCGCAAGTAGCCACCTGTCGACAAGCCGCTGATGAGGGTTGTCGATCGTTTGCCGATCACTTAAGTGGATTTGTGTGATGGCAAACAGCCAGTAGCAAAGTGTGTTATATGCCTTTTGATCTAAGGAACCACGGGCAGAGGTTGACTAGTGAGTCCGAGTCACGAACTGCTGGTGAACAGTGAACTGTCGATGATCGGTGAATCGGCGATCTGTGAGCCGAAGATGGTAACTGGAAGGCAGATAAAGGCTGTTTGGTCAGTCAGCCAAGGAAGCTTGGCGATTAATGAGTTGGTAATCTGCTTGGAGAGCCCTGAGAGACAGCAGAATGGTTTAATGATAGTCAGTTGGTGAAGGTGAGCCATTGATGATCAGCGATCAATCGCGGACCAGTGATCAGTGAGCTAAAGATCAGCAAGCTGACAATTGGCTAGTCTGAGATCAGTAAGCTGACAATCGGATGGTCAGAGATCAGCTAGCTGAGGTTGATGATCGAAAAAAGATGAGCTGCCCATGGGCGATCTAGTGATCAGCAAGCTGATGACTGGTTATTGACCAGCAATCGGCGATCGGCACGCTAGCAATCGGAGATTGTTAGCAATTGGAAAGACTAGAAGGCAATGATCAAAGAGAGATGAGCTAGCAATTGGAAAGACTTGAAGGCAATGATCAAAGAGAGATGAGCAAGCAATTGGCGATCTGGTGATTGACGAGCTAGCGATCAGCAAACCACTGATCTAGTGATCAGACTGTTAATGATTTCTTGTTTGCTAACGGTGGAACTGTCAAGAAAAACTCCAGAAGAGAAAGGGACCAAGGGTTCCCTGTGAGGAGTCTCGACCAATGGTAGATGCGTTTGATTCCCCTTGGAAGATGGAATCTTCAGGATCTTGAACCCTTCTGTGAAGCCTCTTCCCTCTTTTCCCGGCGGCCATGCTGTTATGCGTTTGCGGGAAGAGGAATGGGGCAATGTTGACCTATCAAAAAGTTTTCATTCTTTTTGCCTATTGTGCAAGTGTGCAGGAGAGCACTGGAGCGATGGCACACAGGATGATGCTGGTGCTCAGTTTCTGCTGAAGTGCAGTTTTCGTTGAATGCGCAAAAGAGCGCTGGAGAGCAGGCAAGCACTTCTGCGTAGGTGAGCGTTAGCTCTTTGGCAAGAGCTGGCGCATTGGCGAGCATTGGATCTGCGAGCGATGGTGCGCAGGTGAGCGCTGGCTCTTTCGCAAGAGCAGGTACATTGGATCTAAGAGCGCAGAAGAGCGCTGGGGAACAGGCAAACGATGGTGCACAGGTGAGAGCTGGCTCTTTGTGAAGAGCTGGCGCATTGGCGAATGATGGATCTGAGAGCGGAAGTGAGCAGGAGAGTGCTGGATCTGAGGGCGCAAGTGCGAAGGAAAGCGCTGGCGCGCAGTAAGGCACTGTGTAGGATTTTGTGCAGTCTCCCTAGAATGTGCATAAGCACGCGAAAGGGAGGATGCCTGGGCATGCGATTGCGGGCAAGAACTTACGCGTACGAGAGCACTGGCGCGCGGAAGATGGCTGGCGCGCGAAAGACGGCGGGCGCGCTCGCGCGAAAGACGGCAGGCGCACTCGCGCGAAAGACGGCGGGCGCGCTCGCGCGAAAGACGGCGGGCGCACTCGCGCGAAAGACGGCGGGCGCGCTCGCGCGAAAGACGGCGGGCGCACTCGCGCGAAAGACGGCGGGCGCGCTCGCGCGAAAGACGGCGGGCGCGCTTACGCGAAAGACGGCTGACAGACAGAATACTGCTGGCATGAGTGCGGAAGAACGCTGGAGCGCGTGGATGACTGCTGGCGTGCACGGAAGTATTGGCGCGCAGCGACCGCTGGTGCGCAGAAATCGTTGGCGCACAGGAGAGCACTGGCACATAGGCCAACGATGGCGCGCACGCGGATGGGATAGCGCGCAGGAGAAAGCTGGCGTGCAGGCGAACACTGGTGAGCAGAGATCATTGGCGACCAGGAGAGCGCTGGCGCGTAGGACAATGATGGCGCAAGCATGATGGAGCTCAGGAGAACGCTGGCGCGCAGGAGAGTGCTGGCGCGCAGGAGAGTGCTGGCGCATAGAAGAGTGCTGGTGCGCAGGAGCAGGAGAGCGCTGGCGCGCAGGTGCAGAAGATCGTTGGGCAAGCAGGAGATCGAAGTTGCGCGGGTGAGTGCTGAGGTTTAGTGAGCTCTGTTGCGCCAGCGATCGTAGGTTAGTTGGTGCGCTGGCAAACATTGCTCTCTGTGGAGAGGTTGCGCTGGTAGGTCGGCAGGTCAGCTGGTAGGACGATCAGGAACTGGGATGTGCCCTTTGGAAGGGCGAACATCCACCGATGAAGATCGCGAACAATCCGCAGAAGAGTCCAGGACCAAAGTCCAAGGACTAGCTGCAGTGTCGTCAGGAGAAGGTTAAGGAATACACGACGCCCATGAGGGCCGGTGGACCAGCAAGCTGACCTTCAGCAGTAGCAATCCTCCGAAGAGGAGTCTCTATGAGTGGCCCCTCTCGCGAACAAGAGGATCACTTTGCAGGAGAGACTTGCCTAAGACTATGCGCCGCCCCAAAAGGAAGACAGACTCAGCAGGTAGGGAGCATAGTCTAGGCGAAGACAGCAACAGCAGTCGGAATCGATGAAGTGATGAAGATGCGTGAAGTTCTCCCTCGGAAGGGAGAAACAACCTCACACCTGGGGAGGAAAGCTCTCCCTCGGAAGGGAAAGTTGTCCAATCCCTGGAGGCTAACCTCCTGGTAGTGCTGTTAGATGATCTGACAACAGTGCTACCTGAGGAAGCGTAGCCGGAGCTAGTTCCTCGAAGATGAAGCGCAGATCAGGTGTTACCACAGGCGTACTTCTAAGAGAAGGGATGACGGCCATGATGACGTCCTCTCAGGGACGGCAGTGACGTCAGATATTTACCAGGCATGAACAAAACAGCACTGCTTCGTCGGCACTCTTAGTCGAACAAAGAAAATTGCATCGCTAACAGAGGAAAAATAAAATAATTCATGTAACAGAAAATTCCCTCGGGAGAAACACCTAGTTCGCGACGGGAGGAGAGACCACCGAGGGAACAAACATCGACGGGAGAAGGGGAGCGGAGAGTAACTGTAATAAAACAAGAATTACAATTATTTAAATCAACTAAAAATATTCACTAATAGGAAGAACCACTGATCCTCCGAAGGTAAGTGTTCCCCATGGAGAAGAAGCTGAAAAGTTAAAATTACAAACAATTATAAGTTCACTTAAATAACTGAGAAAACAATCAGAAGCGCAACCTAACCCGCGAACGGGAAAGGTGCTCCCTCCGTTAGTACACTGTCGGAGGCCCATGAAAGGTGAATGGCCTTGAGAAGAGAAAAACCGTAGTCAATCTCTGAGAGGTCACACTCCCTTCACTCAGTAATCCATGTTTCCCGTAGGAAGAGGGAAAGGCGAAGACAACAGTTGAAGGAGGAGGGTCCAAATGATGATGATTTCCCTGTGGCGGCGGCCGAGTCAACGGTAGGTTATATGCCGACGGGAAGACCGATGGACAAGGGGTGGAGAGGTCGGAAAGAAAGGTTCCCAGTCCTTGCGCAAGTGTCCTAAGAACCTGTCGTCTACGTATCACATGCACAGCACAAACACTGAAAAGGAAACTTACAACATTTCTATACATATATATATATATATATATATATATATATATATATATATATATATATATATATATATATATATATATATACATTAAGAATGTTTTCATATATATACATATATATAAGAAAAATTATATATTCATAATAAAATAAATTCTTGAACATACTTACCCGCCGGTGATATAAGAACGGCTATTGTCCCTTCGACGCTCCGGCAGATATTAAAAAACTCATGGCAATCGCAGATATGCCAGGTGTACACTAGCGCCCTGGCGGTAGACAGGCCGATCTATTCCAACCAATTCAGACCTTCCATGCCCCTTGGTCTCTAGAGGGGAGGAAGGTGGGATTATAACTTATATAACCAGCGGGTAAGTACAGTGGAACCTCTACACACGAACGTATCTACATCCGAATTTTCCAGCATCCGAAGTAAAATTCGAGCAAATTTTTTATTCTACACTCGAATTTTATTTTGACACACGAAGTAAACATTACGCCATTGAGCGTCGAGTGCTCAGTTCTCTATTCTTGTTTGTATCGGGTGGTTGTCCTCTGTTTGGTCTGTTATTAACAGTGCTTATTTTCTTCCTTTTCTCACATTTCCTTTTTGATTTTACCTATAATCATGGTGCCTAAGAAGCTAAGTTTCAGTACAGGAAGAAGGCAATTCTTTCATTGGAATTGAAGCAAGAAATTATAGAAAAACATGAGAGCAGTGTGCATGTGAGTGATACTGTATGGCTAAACAATATGGCCAGAATAGGCCTATGATCTCGAGGATCATCAAGCTGAAGGCAGCCATTAAAGCAAATAACCATCGAAGGGGATCACCATTATTACAAGACATCGTAGCAATACCCTGGAAGAGATAGAACACCTTTTGTTGATAGGGATAAAGGACAAAGAGATTGTTGGCACCGATCATTTGTGAGAAGGGCCAGCGTGATGAACAGAAAGAAAGAAAAAAGTGAAGCAATGAAAACCATGATATCATTAACAAGCTCTTTTAAATAAGACTTCTCTCTTTTTCTGTTTCTCTCTAGACATAGCATTAACATGTTCTTTAAATAAAATATCTCTCTCTCTCTCTCTCTCTCTCTCTCTCTCTCTCTCTCTCTCTCTCTCCCTCTCCCTCTCTCTCTCTCTCTCTCTCTCTCTCTCTCTCTCTCTCTCTCTCTCTCTCTCTCTCTCTCTCTCTCTCGTTCTTCTTCGCTGTTATAGTGTTAGATACGTCTATTTTTGGGCTCAAGCCATGGTGTCCTGATGGAAGGTTCCTTTTGGTAGCTTCCTTGGGTATATAAACTACTAGATATTCCCAGAGAATTTAACCACAGGTTATCACAGAATTCGAACTTCTGGAGCGAGTATCCTAAAGGTTTCCCTTTAAGACATCGTATATCAACAGGGGACGCATGTATTAACGCGCCACATAGCTATCTGCACCATACACAGAGTTAACACTTCGATGTGTAGGAGCGGAGAATAGCTGGGGAGCCGTTCCACAGCTAATCTCGTCCGTGGCTACTTTTGGTACTCGAAACGTAAACAAACGGGCGCCATTGCTAAATGACGTCACGTCCGTCCTCATCCTTCGCATAGTAGCTTGCCTTACTAAGAAGGATTTTCCCTGTGCTTACTTTATCGACTTGCATCTTAGCCATGTCTCTACCCTCGGCCTCGCCTTCTTCTGGAAAGTTGAGTACAAGGTTCCAGTATTGTTTAAATAAGCTCTGACCGTAAAGTAACTTTTACTTTTCGAGATATTCTATGTTTTTTGGCAGAGCTGTGCTACTACCGGACCCGCCATTTTATGGCGTCGCTGTTGTTTTGCTTGCCTTATTTAGCTAGCCTCAAAAGCTTCTCCGGCCTTATTAACTAATCGATACTATTAGTTATTTAGTCTTCATAGCTAGGAACTTTATATATCGTGTTTTGACGCTCTTTTATCGGTCATCGCCTGACCCCATACCAGTTCGCTAGCCTAGCCCCTAAGCCAGAGTGCCTATCATCAGTGTTCATGCATGATATATTACAGTGATCCTGGGTTTAGTTATGAAGATAGTGGCATTATTTTATGATACTGTTTACTGTGATGCAAGTGTTTTCGCCTTCAGGGACCATATAGGGGATAGGTTTGATAGTGTGCCTTTCTAACCTAACCTAAATGTAGGACCCCTATATGGTCCCTTCACCCCCTGCCTTAGGGCATTCCCTCTGCGTAGCCTTGCTCCCCCTACCACGTATGGGGATCAAGCTCATACCAGAGTACTTATCGCTTCTCTGTCCTCCCTAAGGGAATGATCCCCCCTTAGGGTTGCGTCCGAGAATGAGGAACGGCCTGCCCTTCCTCTATTGCTGAGGCTAGGTTACCTGACCTTCCCTGCAATTACGATACGTCTTCCAACCTTCCTAGTTCAGGGTGTAACATCCCTGCTCTAGGTTAGGCTTGGGGGAGTTAGTTCTGTGCCTTGCTTAAAACGGTACCCATGCACCGTTCTCAGCCAGGCTGCCTACCTTAGGCTAGGGAGCGTCCTCCCTTCCCCGGTGGCCGCTTTGGTACAGAACCTCCCCTATGGAAGACCCTTCTTCTTCTCCCCTCCCCACCCATCTCTTGTATGGCCTAGCCTATACTTAGGTTAGCCTATACCCATCTGTCCCCTGTCCTACAACTCCTCCTTAGGGTGGAGTGATAGGGCTACCTTGAGTCCCTGTGTGCAGTCCGCTCTGGTACATATACCCTTCATAGTGTCCTATGGGGTTAGCCACTGGATGCGTTTTGTCCGCAGGGGTTCTCCCCCCTCTTGGGTGTTCCTTAGCCCTCCCTTGGGCTACACTGGCTCCCGGCCGCCTGCGGCCCCCTGCCACTGGGTGATAGGGCTAGCCCCCATCATGGGTACACCCATACAGGTGGGATGCCTTGGGGTTCGTGTCCGTAGCCCTACATCCCTCCTTCTGTCTCTTTCACTGTCCTGGTGCCGGTCCCTTGGCGCCTCTACTGTTGGTGATACCGACCTCCCCCCTTGGTGACACATTCCTTGCCCCCCGTGGCTGACAGTCCGTGTGCCGGAGGGCTTCCGCCTCCCGTCGACGTACAGCCGATGGCCTACCCGCATACCTCCTAGCTTCGGTCGTCCGTCCATCGGACCGGCCCCCGGAGTGCCGGCATCCATTGCCAGCGGTCCGGTTCTGCTATAGCTCATCCTTGTCCCTGTCACCAAGCCGGCAACCTTCGGCTGCCGGAGCCGCCGCCTCCCGCCGGTGTGCCGCCGTTGTACCGGCGGCCGCCATCCTGGCATTACTCCTGACTTCTCTATTTGTCTTCCCTAATGCCAGAAACTCTGCTGGAGTGGCCTCCAGCGTGCCCCCGGTCTGCCGGCGCATTCCGGAGGCGCCAAGAGACTTGCACCCCCTTCTCCTAGCTATTAACACATGCTGATAGCCCTACCTTGCAACCAGATGGTTTGACTACATAAATAGATAGATATTGTCTTACCGTTCTATTAGTAGCCGTGCTGTCTTCTTGCATATCACAATTTTCCAGCATGCTGTGTGTATCTTAGCACGGTTGGTTGCCGGAAACCGTTACCCTATGGGGTCTTCTATATCCCCAATTCAATGGTCTGAGTGGTCTCAGTCCCAGATTTATATCCTTGGCAATTCCAACTAGAATTCCCCTTGCCTCCCTGGCAATCTATGAAGAATTCTGCCTTGTGTCCTCGGTCACAAACAAATTGCCTATGGATAAGGTTACGGTAACCAGCCGGGCGGGTTACACGGAGTATGTGTCTATCTACTTCATTTGCCGCTCCACTCTCAAACATCACAATGTTTATATCACTTAAAATTAAGTTAAAAATTAACCTTTTAATATTTAACTTTAGAATATAAGTCATTAATATGACTTCCCCATACTCATGTTCTCTTTCTCTTACAGGAGGAGTACGTGAAATGCGACCACGGCTTCTGTGGAGTGAAGCGCCCGCACTTCTACGGGCACACGGCGTGTAGGACCCACGCCCCTTGCGCCAACAAGAAAGGCGATCTGAAGTTTTGGGACCCGCAGATCTGTACAGTCTGCAAGGACCGCCTGGTCGAGGCGTTCAATAATCCTCCCTCAGAGGAGGTTAGGGACGCTTCTCGAGAGAAGCTACGCAAGTGAGTGCGTGGCTTCCAAAAGAACGCCACCGGACCATACCTTGCCACCGAAGACTTGAGGGCTTTGCTTTTCCCGAAGGCATCCCCAGACTCTGTGGTCCCCTAGGATCAGATCCCCACCGTCCAAATAACGGTGGAACCTGATGTAATCATGGCCCAGTCCATGCACGAGTGCCGTCTGGATACCGACAATGCGGAGCGTATGTCGGAAGTGTCGGTGAACACGGAAAGGAACCTCATAGCCGAAGAACTGGACTATGAGGAAGACCAAGTGGAATACACCGAGTCGGAGCAGGAGGTCGCTCCACCTTCCACCCCCACACCGACTCCTACACTGATGGACGTATCATTCCCGTCTACCTCCGCTACCCCGGACCCCATCCCATCCAGCGCCCAGGAGATGTTCCGAATGCTCGAAGCTCTCATGGACAAGAAACTCCGTGAGACACACGAATACATCAGGACCATGGGAAGTTCAAAGCAGCCGAAAAGGATTTCGGTTAAGGACCTCCCGGCATGCTCGGACGCCAACCCCTGGAGGTATGCCGAGCACATGCCAATTACAACAGGCAGGATCTTCATCAGTGAGAAGATCGGCTCGGTTGTCCTGGAAGAAGTGGAATTCTTCCCGAATTTTGAGGCTTATCTGGACTGTTACGTCCGACTTCGATCCGAATCTGCCTCTAAAGAAGAGACTGAACCGAAGGAGGTGATTGTGTTCGGTCTCCCAAAGGCCTAGGCTATGCTGGCCAATACTGTAAAAAGCAGGGGTTTTACCTGCTCAAAACTTCCGGCGCTTAGCAAGAAGCACCCTACCTACGTCGCACCAGACGATGCGATCCTCCCCTTCATGGAAAAGGCCTTCACTGCGGTACACAAGGCAGTGGAAGAAGGAAAACCTTGCCCTGCACTGGAGGAGTGCAGCAGACCCTTCTCCCTGATTACTCTCCCCGATGTTCGACACTGGAAAGATGTCCAGCATACATTCGTGGTAGGGAAACTAGAACCTGACGTAGCTGGCCGTCAGTTTAACGAAGACCTCCCGAAACTTAATGACCATCTCCTTCGTCGGGAACATGACACGAAGGAAAGGCTCGCCGCATCCATGTCCCTCCAGGTACAGCTCGACGTCATGGCCGGTAACACTAGAGTCCCCAACTACAACATGGTGCTCGCCAAAACACATTTGGCGACCGTAGTAAAAGACCTGTACAGCTTCATGAAGGCTCGTAGAGCCTGTCGTGAATTCGTGTTCTCCAGTGCCACAGTGAGACACGAACCCCGGAGGCTGATTTCCTCCAACATCTGGGGTAGGCACCTCTTTCCCTCCTCCCTTGGGAAAGAGATCACCGACAAGGCCGCCACGGAGAATAGGAACCTTCTCCACAAGTGGGGCATGTCGAAGAAAAGGAAATCCTCTCAGGACGACGGCCCTCAGCCTAAGAGGAAATTCTCCAAGCCGAAACCCCAGCAACGTCAACAGAGACGGCAGTTTCCGGGATCCGCTACTCCCCAAGTGGCAGCTCAGCCACAGCAGACCTTTCAGCTGGTCACCCAACCGGTCTTGTCACAGTCGCCGGTTTTCACCCCTGCTTTCGAGCAACAGTCGACTACCTTTCGTCCCAAAGGTAGAGGCTCAAACAGAGGTGCAGGCAGAGACGCATCTCCCCGTCCCTCCAGAGGCAGAGGAGGAAGGGGAGCTAGCGGCCGAGGCAGTAAACCCTCGGGACACCAGAAGCAATGAAGTGCTTCCGGTGGGAGGAAGACTCCGCCAATTCCAGGATCGTTGGACCTTCGATCCCTGGGCACACAGCATAGTCAAGAAGGGTCTAGGCTGGAGTTGGACTCAACCACCCCCCAACCTTCCAGCAATTCTTCCAACAATCAACCCCCCTTCTGGAAGAATATGTCCTAGATCTTTT
The DNA here is from genome assembly GCF_036898095.1 of Palaemon carinicauda. Taxonomy (NCBI): domain Eukaryota; kingdom Metazoa; phylum Arthropoda; class Malacostraca; order Decapoda; family Palaemonidae; genus Palaemon; species Palaemon carinicauda. Next base: position 91,558,595 of record NC_090732.1, on the reverse strand, counting down.
GAACAAGAAGGTGATAAGGAGGGAAAAGTCAACCAGGTTCCAAGGGAGACTGTTTTGCGTCCCCAAGAAGGACTCTGATAACTGGTACCGCCTAGTACTGGAGCTACAACCCACGCTGATCCCTCTCCCGGGCCCAGTTCTCTCCCAGCAAGTACAGAAGTCGACTGTCTTCGCTTCATCATCGAAAGTCAGGGACCTTCATCTCATGATTTTCTCTCCCTAGCCGTGAAGAAATGGTTTGGGATCTCGAAGAAAAGTCTAGACTTCCTCGAGGAATACAAGACCGAATCCACACGACGGCAATACAAATCATCCTGGAGAAAATGGGTCTCATTCATCAAAGCAAAAAATCCTACGGATATCACCATCGATTTTTGCATGTCCTTCTTCATTCACCTTCATGGACAGGGCTTAGCAGCCAACACGATTTCTACTTGCAAATCGGCCTTGACTAGACCACTAATGTACGCCTTCCAGATTGATCTGTCCAGCGACATCTTCAATAAACTGCCGAAGGCATGCGCTCGTCTACGCCCAGCACCCCCACCAAAACCTATCGCCTGGTCTCTGGACAAGGTGCTCCATTTTGCCTCCAGTTTGGACAACGATTCGTGCCCTCTCAAGGATCTGACTCAAAAGGTTATATTTCTTTTTGCTCTTGCTTCAGGAGCCCGAGTCAGCGAAATAGTGGCATTATCAAGGGACGAGGGTCACATTCTGTTTACAGACTCAGGAGACCTTACCCTCTTCCCGGATCCGACGTTTCTCGCTAAAAACGAACTACCCACCAAAAGATGGGGCCCTTGGGGAATCTGCCCCCTGAAAGAAGATGTCTCTCTATGTCCAGTAGAGAGCTTCAAGGTCTATCTTCGTAGAACTTCTGACTTTGGTGGAGGCCAACTCTTCAAAGGAGAAACATCGAGCAGCGACCTGTCACTGAAACAACTAAGAGCGAAGATCACCTACTTCATTCGCAGAGCGGATCCTGACAGTACACCCGCAGGTCATGATCCTAGAAAAGTCGCATCGTCTCTGAATTTCTTTCAGAGTATGGATTTCGAAAGCCTCAAGAGTTTCACAGGTTGGAAATCCTCGCGTGTTTTCTTCAAGCATTACGCGAAACAAGTGCATGAAGTCAAACATTTCGTGGTAGCCGCAGGTAGTGTTATGAAACCTGCACCTAACTCTGCATAGAACAGTGAGTTACTTGGGACTCTAACTCCTCGGGTGCCTATGTTGACCCTCGCGTGATACGTAGTGAATTCAAAGACACTTAGTGTTTTTCATAGACTGTTCTTCTCTCTCAGGTGAAATGTCATAGTCGTCACATGAGTGCCGTATGCCTAGTGCATGATGTGTTTTTTCTTTTAAAAGACTAATGTTCCTCTGGAACCCGTGCTTTCTAATAATTTGAAATTTTCTTTCAGATTCAAGAGCGAAGTCTTTCATTACTATGTACATTATAATTTTATTGTAAATACCTTTACATCCTTTATTGCATTTATTACCGTATTCTGCAATTGTGAAATAAAATTTCTATTTTATTTACTTGTGCGTCTCAATCCGCTCCTACTTATACTATGAAATACATGGTTGTCATAGTTTCATTATCCTTCCCCTTTTTACTCTATATAACAGATGAAGATAATTGGTTCAATCCATATTATATACTCACCGATGCTATGTAATATTCCTAACTGAATACTTAGCCTACTTGCGCTATACCTTCGAGACCAGACTGTTCTCCTTACAATATACAGTGCCTAACCACCACTTGTCTGTTTTTTGAGAATGTTCCTATACGAATAGCAACCATTCTGTCTTGTCTCCGAGTTCTTCACGTTCTCCCCGCAAGGTGGGTAGCCCTTCAAGAACCACTTTGATCCTCAGCATGGTCCGTTGGGACTTCTCTGCCAAGGGGGGCAGGGAGTTTCAGCCCCACGGTACCTCTATCAAGATTACCATGCTTACTCTATTCAAAGCCCTCGGCACTTACACTAAAAAGGGGAAAATCTACCACGATACATTGATTCTCTGGTATTCTTCCATCAGGACGCCATGGCTTGAGCCCTATTTTTGGGTGGGATAGCCATGGCGTCCTGATGGACCCTCCCTGCTACTTCGTCCAGCCTTTCAGGTCCCACCCTGTCCTGCTGTGACAAGACCTCACCCAGGGGGAGAGGTGAGGTAGCTTCGCTAGAGGAAGTAACACCATCTCTCAAGGACCGGGATAGGCCAAAATGAAAAGGGTCTACGCTACTACTCGACGGTCTCTTGGAAGAGACCGAATGAGTAGGAGCTACGGAGGAAGGTCGGGAGACGGAAGAAGAGGCCTTGGGTTTTTCCCTCTTTAAAGGAACCTTCAAAAGAAAAATATCCCACTTAGACTTCTTCTTCTGTCGTCGCCCAAACCTCTCCCACTGGGAGGCAGACCACTCCCGACACTCATTACACTGGTTGTTCCTATCACACCGTTGACCTTTGCAGACGGGACAAAGGGTGTGGCGATCGGACTCCACCCCCGACATATAGGTTACGCAGGGCAGGTGCTCATGTTCGCAGATGTCAACACACACGCACACTAACACAAATGAAAAGCAAAAAAGAATTAATGGCAGACCAAATAACAGCAAAAGATGAGGAACGGCAACGACCGCACACCTCCCGAGCCAAAAACAAAGCGAGCTAAATCACTGGTGTGTGAGTGGGAGCGGTAGCACGTTAACCACCCCTAACCCCCCTAAGAACCGGAATGGGTAGTAAACCCTCGCTAAATTAAAATAGCTCTTCATTTCAGTTACGCAGAAAATAATACCCCTAAATAAATAGCGTAGGTTTGTATTCCAGTTATGGAACAAATAGCCTAGTGTAATTTCATTTATGTCGGCTATTGTCACTCATGTGAAATTAAAAAATAACTGCAGAATAATGCCTCAAAGATCCGATTCTGACTCAAGGTTTTGGGAAGACCAGCACATTTTTATTGCAAAGCTTCTGTAAAGATTGCCAAGAAAAAATAGAAAATAAAAAAAAATGTTTGTCAATCATAAGGTAAGGAATTATTTGTGATTTATTTTTCCATTTACTTCATCATATAAGGATTTATTAGTGATTTAATTTCAGTTTGTGACCTGGGAAGGGGGGTCCTGCTAGCAGTTGTGACCTGGGAAAGAGGGTCCAGGAGGCTTTCTCCCGGTTAGGAATTGTGACCTGGGAAGGGGGGTACGAAGGGCTAGCCCCCTGGTTAGGAATTATGACCTGAGAAGGGAGGTACGGTGGACTAGCCCTCTGGTTAGGAATTATGACCTGAGAAGGGAGGTACGGGGGACTAGCCCCCTAGTTAGGAGTTATGACCTAGGAACTACTAGCTTAGGTTAAGTGGGTTTGTTAGGTTCTGCACCTTTTTACAAATCTCAAAAGTGATAAATAATCACGCTTTGGCATGTTTTCAGCCCCTTACATGAACCATATGTTTTTCCAACTGGTTATCTTGTACTTATTTTGCATTTCTGACCATCATTATTGCTGCAAATCACTCGTTTATGGCATTTCCCCACTCGAAAAAAAACCTGGTTTCCACACTGAGGTCCTCTATAATTGTCTTTATATAAGGGGGCCTAGAAACTCACGAACGGTTGGTTTGCCCCAATAATCAAGGTCAGAAATACCTAAAACACAAGAAATACATAAAACATAAAACAAATACATAAAATACATATAAATTAATAAATACATCAAACACAAGGGAAAATATATGGTACATGTATTTGGCTAGAAATCAAAGTATCATATATTTACCAAAATATGTATAAAACACAAGATAGTAAGTAGTAAAATTTTACGGTTCAAGAATTTGGCAAAAACTTAAGGTAGAATTACTTTTGTCTGTCGTTCTACAAACACCCTGTATTGAAAGCGATGACAACTTTATTTACAAAATGATTTTTCTAAGCAAGACAATCTACTTACCAATAACAAGGTATACCCCTTCAAGTTTGGAATCCCTGTCTCTTTTAAAGGATACACAACCATTTCTAATTCTAATTATTATCGGAGCTCTTAAGAATGACTACGCAGCCAACGTAAATTTAAAAATGTATTTGTCATTCCAGGTTCCAGGTTCCTCGTTGTTCTCTCCACAACACTGTGATTGTGGGCACTCTACTAGAAGTGCAGTGTTATTATTATTATTATTATTATTATTATTATTTGCTAAGCTACAACCCTAATTGGAAAAACGGAATGCTATAAACCCAGGGGTTCCAATAGGGAAACTTGCCCAGTGAGGAAAGGAAAACAAGGAAAAATGAAATATCATAAGAAGAGTAACATCAAATAGATACCTCCCATATAAACTATATAAAACTTTAACAAAAGAGAAAGATAAATAGGATAGAATAGTGTGCCCGAGTGTACCCTCAAGCAAGAGAACTCTAACCCAAGAAAGAGGAAGACCATGGTACAGAGGATATGGCACTACCCAAAACTTGAGAACAATGGTTTGATTTTGGAGTGTCTTTCTCTTAGAAGAGCCGCTTATCTTAACTAAAGAGTCTCTTCTACACTTACCAAGAGGAAAGTGGCCACTGAACAATTACAGTGCTGTAGTTAACCCCTTGAGAGAGGAAGAATTGTTTGGTAATCTCATTGTTGTCAGGTGTATGAGGACAGAGGAAAATATGTTAAGAATATGTCAGACTATTTGGTGTGTGTGTGTGTGTGTGTGTGTGTGTGTGTGTGTGTAGGCAAAGGGAAAATGAGCCGTAACCAGAGAGAAGGATCCAATGTAGTACTGTCTGGCCAGACAAAAGACCTCTTAACTCTCTAGTGGTAGTATCTCAACGGGTGGCTGGTGCCCTGGCTAACCTACTACCTATAAAGTACTGCAATCTGCAGAAAATTCATTATCATTAATTACCTCCTAAACATGCTTTTAATTCTAACTTAAAGGGCCTTTCTAATTTGCCCTATTTCTCTGTTATTATTTCTAAATTTTCTTAACTCATTACAGTTAAACATATTGTGAGGGTACAGAGAGACAGTTTTCGACACTGATGATTTATTGATGTTGTTGTTGTTGGGGTATTAAAGCCAACACTTGTTGTTGGCACGGGCTTTTCCCTTGGTTGGCCCGTAGGTGATCTGTAAAAATTTATAAGGTAGTTGCATTAATGGAAATTTGAAAGGTTTTTAGTAGTAGAAAAAGATGTGGATAGGGTAAGGATGATGGTGGTAGTGGTAGAGGGCCATCATTTCTCGGATAGTGGTAGTTTGAAAAGTGGGGGTGTAAGGCTTTTGAAGATTAGAGAAAAATTGTGCAGGTGGGGTTGTCCAACCCTTTACTCCCTAGGGTCCCTGCAGAGAGATTTTAAGTGGTAGATTAGTTGAGAAGTGAAAGGGGGTGATGTGAATAGAGCCTTACAATGAGGGGATGAGATGGTGCATGGAATGAGGAGGTCTTACCTTGGTGGAGGTAGTGTTGAAAGCAACTGTGCATGTGTGTCTATGCTTTCGACAATTGCTTTTGCCAGTGTGGCTGCCTCTTTCATGGCATGTGGTGTGTTGATGTCTACAAGTAGATCACCTCGTAGCTGTGCTGTTTCTCTGCATTCTAGTAGGTAGTGCAGGAGAGCTTGTTGTGGTATGACATCACAGTGTTCACACCTTGTCTGGATGTCATCTAGGAGTTACCAGTTTGCTTTGTAACCCAGCCGGAGTCTGTGTATGCATACTGCCAGTTTTCTTGGGGTGTATCTGTCTATGGGAGGGGGTTCTAGTTCCGATGCCCATTTGTACCATGTTGCAGAGGGAGAGCCATTCTCTATCCTCATATGTAGTTCCTTGATTAGGTTGTTCTTGAGCTGTGTCTTTATTTTGCTTTTGATTTGTTGCAGTGCAGGCTGTATGTGCACCTGTACATTGTGAATGTGTTTGGTGCTTTTGGCTAGCTCATCAGCCTTTTCATTCCCTGGTATCCCGATGTGACTGCGGATCCAGTTTATAGTTACTAGTCTGTTTCTTTCATTATGTTGATGTAAGAGGATTTTAATGTCCGCTATCAGGGATTTGTTTTCTTTGTTTTTGTCCTGCTGTAGGACCTGCACTGAGGATCGTGAGTCAGTATGGATGACTACTGGTCCTTCCTCATTTTCAATAGAGTATTTTAATGCTTGCTGTATTGCGACAAGCTCTGTCTGCAGGGTGGAGACATTGTTGGATGTTCTCCAGAAAGCTGTGAACTTGCAGGAGTGAACTGCCGCTCCTGCTGTTTGGGTTCCAGGATCTACTGTACCATCAGTATAGTAGATCTGTGCCCCTGTTGTTTCTACTGAGGTTATAGCTGCTTCTGCTGCGTTTCTGAGTTCTTCTATTGTGCAGTTTTCTTTTGCCCTTGGGAGTTTGGTGTAGTTGAATTTAGCAACTTGTTTTTTCCATGGTGGAATGTGTATAGTACTTTGTGCTGTGTCAGGTTTTAATTGTAGGATTGTTTCTGTAAGGCCAAGTCTTTTGATGTTATCGCTATGGTCTTTGCCATAAGAATCTGGGGTTTGTACTTCAGGATGTTTGGATAGTTCCTCTCTTACTCGTCTTTTGGTGATTGAGTCTCTGTCTGACAGGAACATCTTTGCAACTATGCTTGCATTTCTTAGTGCAATTCTGTCTTCGAGGGTTGGTAGTCCGGTTTCCAACCTTAGGTTGCAAAGTCTTGTCCACATTGGGGCACCCAACATGAGCCTCATGGCATTGTTTTGAATCACTTCAATTGTGCTTGTTTGTAGATCTGTTAGTCCCAGGAGTGTTGGGGCGGCATAGTCTACTAGTGATCTGGAACAGGCTAGATAGTATTTTTTTTGGACGTGTTCATTTGCTCCATCCTTGAGCCTGCACATATATCTCATAGCTGCATTTCTGGCATTTGTTCTTTCCTTGAGATTTTTTATCTCTTGCTTGAAAGTGAGCTGTTTGTCTATTATTACCCCGAGGTATGTGTATCGGTCCACCCATTCTAGGGGTTCCATTCCTATTGTGAGTGGTTGTACGGGGTTTGGGGCTTTGATTGTCATTGCTTTTGTTTTGGCAATGTTAATTTTTAGTCCAAGCTCATTGGATTTGTGGCTGATGGCATTGAGTGCTCTTTGCATTTTTATTGTCCTGACTGGCCCTCGAGCTATTACACATACATCATCTGCATAGATAAATATATTAACTCCTTCAGGTAGCTGAAGTGAGGCTATATTTTCCATGAGGATGTTGAAAAGGAGGGGGCTTAGAATTCCTCCTTGTGGCGTACCATTTTCCAATTCATGATATGTGGATATCACTCCTTGAAATTTGACTCTGGCTTGCCTTCCTAGCATGTAGTTTTTAGTCCATGCTAGTAGGTGTCCTTTGACTCCTTTTTTAGCTACTGATTGCAGCACTGCAACTGGGCTTGCAAGCTCGAAGGCTTTTTCAAAGTCTATGAAGACTATTGTTGCCTTGTTCTGATTTATGCAGCTTAATACATCTGTGATGCATTCAGAGGTTCCAATTCCCTCCTGATATGCATATAGCTGCTTGTTTAGGGGGCCAATTTTGTACTTTAATCTGTTTAAGACCATTTTTTCTCCTGTTTTTTCTATACAGGATACCAAGGCTATTGGCCTGGGATTTGTTGGATCCTTTGGCTTGGGGATTGGCTGTGTATCTTGTTGTCTCCAGGTTTGAGGCCTTATGTGCTCTAGGTGTGTTTTGTTTAGTAATCTTAGGAATGCAGTTTCTCCTGCTGGACCCATGTGTTTGATCATTGTGTAGGTGATTTTGTCAGCTCCAGGTGCAGTGTCTTTCCCTGTCTTTTGTACTGCTCTTAGCTCCTCAACTGTGTATGGGGTGTCTGTGTCATCCTGCTGAAGGCAGGCTGTGTTGATCTCTTCCCATCTTGATGGTGCCAGTTGCTCTTGTTGCATTCTGGTTTCGGGGGAGAGATTGATTGACAGTGTTCTGTTTGCAAAGGATGTTGCAATTCTTTCAGCCTCCTCATGTGGGTGTGGGTGTGTGGCAATTGGTGTCTTTCTCTTTTTTCCGGCTACTCTGCCTAGCCATTTCCAAAGCTGAGTTAGATTGGTGTATCCTGACAGGCTTGAACACCATTCCATCCATTTTTCAATTCTGATTTCATGGATTCTTTCATTTGTTTCAGTTTTGACTGTTTGTAGTAGCTCTCTGTTTTCTACTGTGGATCTTCTTCTGTATATTTTTGTGACTCTGTTTAGTCTGGTTTTTAGTCTTCTGACTTCTGGGCAGTAGTACCAGGAGTCTTTGTAAGTGTAACTACCTTGTGTTGTTTTTAGTGGCATAGCTCTGTTGGCTGCATTGTGAAAGGCCTCAACTAGGTCTTTTTCTAGTTGGTCTATGTCCTCTGAAGGAGCGTAGCTGATTGCCCATTCCTCTATGGTTGTTTGAAAGCAGACCCAGTCTGCTAGGTCCTGGTTCCATCTTGGTGGGGGTGGTGGGATTGGAGGTAGTTGTTGTAAGTCCAATTCTGTCACTGTGGCAAAGTGATCACTTATCAGGGTTGAGTGTACTTGCCACTTGGTTAGGTGTCTAATGGCTGTTGTGGCAAAAGTCAGATCTAGTCTTCCACCTCTTATGTGTGTAGGTTGCCCTGTGTTTAGGAGGGAGACTCCCTCAAATTCATCCAGGGCGAAAGCTATGTGTTCCCCTGAGGGGTTTGTCCTTGATGGGGATGATAGTATGGGGTGATGTGCATTAAAATCCCCGCAGATAATTGTTGGTGTTCTTTCTGTGTGAGCAAAGAGTTGAGTTAGTTGTAACTCTCCTGTATCCTCCCTATGTAATTTTCTGTATATGTTGTATGTCTATTTTTTGATTCAGTAATGTTATTGTTACTGCTAGTGTCTCTATGTTGGTGCCACAGGGAATAGGGTTGTGTAACCTTGTTGTTGGTATGCTAGTTTTAACTAATGTAGCTAGTCCTCTGTCTGTGGCTATCTGTGGTGCGATGTAGGCATTGTAGCCTGGGATTTTTAGTTTCTTTCCTGCTGGAAGATTGGTTTCTTGTAGCAGGATGACATCTACATTCTCAGTTTTGCATATTGCAATTAGGGAGGAGATCTTTGATCTAACACCGGCTGAGTTCCAGTTCAGAACTCTTACTCCATGGTGTAGGTTGAAGAGTATTGTCTTGGGTCCCTAGGGGCAAAGGCAATTGCCTTGACCTCGGAGGATGAAGTGGATGAGGTGGATGGGGTGAGAGTGGATGATGGGATGATGGATGGGGTGAGTGGTATGATAGGTGCGGGGACTGAAGTGGAGGATGTGGAAGGTACGGGTGATTGAGGTGATGGAATGGTAGGTGTGGTTGGTGAGGAGTGAGAAGTGATCTCCTGGATAGCAAGAGAGGGGGATTGGGAGGACTTATTCCTGGAGAGCAAGTCTTTTAGGACTTGTTCAATGCTGGTAGCAATTGTTGCAGCATTGATTTTTCCAGTCACGGCCTGAGTGACTAGTTCGGTCAATTTATCCTTTAGGACCGTGGTCTTTATGAAGATGGTCCTAGGCAGTGGTTTCGGACCTTCGGTTGGAGCCTTGGAGGTAGATCTGGCTCTGGGTTTAGATACTGACCTGGTTCTTGTTCTGGAGTTGGAGTGCCTGTTTAGCTCCTCCTGGGTATAAAATCTCCTTCTGGGTAGAGGTTTGGGGGCCGCTCTTCCTCTTGATGGGTCCCTTTTGTCTTTGGGGAGGGCAGCAATTACTCTTGCTACCCTTTCAGGGCATCCCCAGGCCATTGCAGTATGCCCTTTCTTGCAATTTGAACACTTTTTGACTGTGGGTATTCCAGCAGCCTTCTTGTCAATGCACTCCTGTGTGGGGTGCTTAAGGCTGCAGACAGCACAGGTTGGGACCTTTGCTTGGCATTGGTCCTTGTGATGCCCATACTTCTGGCAGTTGTAACATCTGAGGGGATCTGGGTAGTATTTGTTGACCCTGAAGCTGCCGAAGATGCCTAGGTCGACTCTTCGTGGGTGTGGACCCTTAAATGTCACCAGTATGGCTTTTGTAAGGAAGCCTGCCTTGTTCTTCATCCTTTCTGCTGCAGTGATATTGGGTAATTTAACTAGGTGGCTTTCCATCATATCAGTTGGGTAGCCAACCACAACTGCTTTTTTTAATTTTTCCTCTTCTTTAAGCTCCAATAGCTTAATGTCTGAGGTGCTTCGTAGGGTTATCAGTGCTCTTGTGTCCTTGGTGGATATGGTCCACTGTCCTTGCCTGTTCGGTTTGGCAATCATCTGAATGTTTTTGTGTTTGCTTTCAAAGGCAGCAATAGCCTTGAAGGCCTCTGATGGGTTAGCAGCTAAGACCCTAAAAAAATAGGTCTTGTTTTCTCTAGTAGGCTGGTTGCTGCTTCCTGCGGTGAGGTTTCCTTGCTGGGTGGGTACATCATTCCCTGGTTGGCTCCTTCTAGGAAGTTTCTTTTTTCTCCTTACTTCCTGCCAAGGTAGGTTTCCTTCTCCATCAGAGTCGTTGTCAGCGTTGGTCCTCTTCCGGTTTGTTTGGTCCTGGTCCTGTTCCATTCGTTTTTGTTCCTTGTCCATGAGTTCCTGTTCGGCTTCCTTATCCAATTCGGTTAGAAGGGGTTGCAGGTCGGGGTCCATCTCCATTTCACCAGTTGCTAGAGCTTCTAGTACGATCTCATAAAGTTCATTCCAGGATAAGTCCTTTTTTTCAAGATGTGTGAGTATATGATCAGAGACCATATAGAGAGACAGACAGTGTGCCTGGTGGGGTTGTCCAACCCTTTAAGCCCTAGGGCCCCAAGCAAAGTTATAGTAGGAGTTATAAGAATGAGATACAGAATCTGAAAAAGAAGAAACACAAATTCGTTAGTTATATGGGGGGTATGCTAACTAACCTATTGCTAGAGCAGTGCTGAAACTAACTCTTTTTAGCTAAGTACTAGCCTACACAAATAGCTGTTGGGGAGCCTTCTTACTGCGTTCACGCACTAAGACGGCCCAGCAGTCTATTCCTGCAGGTAGGGAGGTTGGGGGTAATAAGCAAAACTCAGTGGAAACCTAAAAGTTTTTATTTGAGTTGATTCCTGACCCTATTTGAATCCTGGCTTATTTCGCCAGTTACCAAGAATAATAACCTATTATTTATCAAACAACTTGGCTTATAGGCGCCAAGCCTAACAGCCCTATGCCACTTGCCACAGACAGCGAGAGTGGGAGTTTTTGACCCTTGGCCCTGCTTCTACTGGAGTTTTAAGACCACAACGGCTACCAGATTTTCCACAGGAGGATCTATTAGTAAGGTAAAATTATGTAGGTGGAGGCAAAGCTTAGCCTATATTGTCAATTTAATTTCCTTTATATGAGGGGGCTGATTACAGCCAATTCAGGGGCAAGGCCCTTGTCAGTACAGCAAGTACTGCAACAAAAATCGTCGAAAAAACGGCGAAAATCGGCGACGAGAGAGCTGGACTACATAGAGACATGCGGACGTACAAGTAGCACAGAAAATGCCTGAGGCGGATTAGCCAGGCTTAGGTTTACATTTGTGTTTCTTTTGGTACAAAAATCATTGAATAATAATCTTTATATAAAATGTACATTTTTGACTATCACATCAAAAGAAAGAGCGGAGAATTCCGCATTTACTGATACAGAACAAAATATCTCGAATTCAAATACAAATGCGTGAAATACATACAAAGGTTTCATAAACATAGAAACACACTTGTCGGAAGGTGTCCATACAAGTACTCCCCCCGCCCCCGGAGTTACATAAAAAAAAATATTTTTCATTGAGTGGTATGAAATATGTTAACTATCTTCGCTTCTGAATCTTCTTGAAGGGTACAGAGTTCTTCCGGACCGGGACTGTCTTGGTGGGGAATTTTATTTATTTCTTGATTGTGTTTTCTTTGACAGGATTCCTCCCTGTGGTCTTGGGTTGGGATTCCCGACTGATTGAAGTGTGGTGGTATTATGCGTCACTTTCTTGTGTTGAGGAGGTATCCTTGGTTGACGGCCTGTTTTGTCCGTGAATTGTTCGTCATTAATGATGAATGCTGGCTTTAACCTGTTAATCGAGATCCAGTCTTCTCTTCTGTGGTTGAGTAGAGGGTATGCCTTGGGGTTTCTGTTGATGACTCGGTAGGGTCCTTTTGTATGGGCGACTTAGTGGGGGTCGGTGAGCGTCATCACGGATGAAAACAAAGTCGCACGTCCGTAGATCTCGCGGAATGAACGTTTTTGTTGTGTCGTTGAAAGTTCAGTGACACAGGGTGAATTTGCTTACGATGTTTCTGATTCTTTCCGAGGTCTGGTCACTTCGTTGGATGACACCAGGAAGAATTCTCCTGGCACAGCTATGGTTTTTCCATGAACTTTTTCTGCTGATGATGGTTCTCCGTTAGATCTTGGGGCGGTGCGTAGTCCTAGGAAGACCCAGGGTAACTGGGCCTTCCAGTTGTTGTCAGAGCAACAGGCCATCAGGGAAGCTTAGGACCGATGGGCCCGTTCAACCATTCTGTTGGCAGCGAGGTTTTGGGAGGTTGTAATGTGGGTGGTGATCCCAAGTGATTTTGTGAGGGCACCCCAGACATCAGACAGGAAAGCTGGCCCCCTGTCGGTTGCAATGTCGTCTGGAACGCCGAACTTGCTGATCCAACTTGAAAGGAGGGCGTTGACACAGGAGGGTGTTGATGAATCTTGCATGGGGGTTGCTTCGATCCACCAGGTAGACCTGTCGATGACTGTCAACAGGAAGTGGTCCCCTCCGGAAGGGTGAAAGGGGCCAATGACATCAATGTGCACGTGGCCGAAACGTCTCATGGGTTGCTTGAAGTTCCTGATTTCTGATGTTGTGTGTCAGGAAATTTTGCTTGTTTGGCAGTTGATGCAGCTGCGGGCCCACTGGGTGATGCCCTTCCTCATCCCGTGCCAGATGAATTTGCTGGATATGATTCTTGTCGTCGTTCTGCCCGAGGGATGGGAGAGGGAGTGTACTATATCGAAGATGGCTTTTCTTCGAGAGGAGGATACCAGGGGCCAGTACTGACGTTGCAGAGGAGGGCCATGTTAGACGACCCTAACAGGACGTCTTCCCATTTCAAAGCCGTGATGGCTGTCCGGTAGGATGGAGTTTCTGAGTCGAGTTTTTGCTCTTGTGCCAGGTCCTCGTAGTCAATGCCGAGGTGGACGGCGTTTATTTCTATCCTGGAGAGGGCGTCGGCCACCATATTTTTCTTCCCTGGTACATATTGGAGTGTGCATCCAAATTCTGCTATTGCGGCGGTGTTTCTGTTGACGGGCTGACCAGGTGTCACCTGTCTTTGTGAAGGTGTGGACTAGTGGTTGGTGGTCAGTTTGAATGGTGAAAGGGGTACCTTCGAAAAGGTACTTGAAGTGTTTCACCGCTGTGTAGACTGCAAGGAGCTCTCGATCAAAAGTACTGTACTTTTGCTCGGCGCCGTATAATTTTTTGCTGAAGAAGGCGATAGGCTGCAGGGCGCCGTTGACCACTTGTTCTATGGTGGCTCCGCAGGCTGTGTTGCTGGCGTCGGTGGTCAGCTGCAGGGGTGCTCCTGGGGTGACAAAGGCCAACATTGTAGCTTTGGCGAGGGCTGCCTTCGTCTTTTTGAATGCTGACTGCTGCTCTGCATTCCAGGACAACGATTTCGGTTTACCCTTTAGGACATTGGTCAGTGGTGCTGAGATACCTGCAATGTTAGGGATAAAACGCCTGTAATAATTAACCATTCCGAGGAATTCTTGTAGTTCTTTGATGGTTTTTGGTGGTGGGAATTCTTCTATCGCCTTGGTTTTTTATGTTAGGGGACGTACGTCTTTGTTGGAGATTTTGTGGCCCAGGAAGTCGATGGAATCGGCACCGAAAGTGCACTTATTAACCCCATGTCTCAATATATGCAAACATTGTAGGTACTACTACTATTTCATCGATCTTTTTTCTCGCTAGCAGTGCCAAATCTCCTACTCTGTTACTATCTCCATACTTCCTAACTTCTTGCACCATGTATTCTAGTTTTGCTTCACTTTTCCCTATGCTGAGACTATGGCTTCCTTTTTTTTTCTTTTTTGAGTACCATTCTCCTAAGTTTTTATATCCCTTTACTGTTTCTATCCTTCCATTTCTAACCATTCTATTCAAATTTTTAACACCCCCCCCTCTCTCTCTCTCTCTCTCTCTCTCTCTCTCTCTCTCTCTCTCTCTCTCTCTCTCTTTCTCTCTTTGTCTAATTACTAACACCGCAGACTTCTGTGGATTTGTGCTAAACGTCAATTTCTTTAGTTCTTTCAAACTGCGTCAGTTGCTTATGGCTATTTCTACTTTGTATCGATTGTTGCTAGGAAACATTATATCATCTCTATAAATTAAAGCTTCTATTCTAATGTTTCTAGTCAAGGTTATCGTCTTCTCACTTAGTGAATTGACTTTGTCCGTGACTATGGAACATAACTTTTCCATGTTTTATGTTTCCTTCTATATTAATTTCCTCTGTATATCAAACTGGACTCCTGATAATTGCTTCAGCTCTCTCATTTGATTTATATATCATCTTCGCATCTTCTTTCCCTGCCATTATACTTTGTTCTTTGATACAATCTTTCAAACACAGTTTATCAAAACACATTACTGCATCCCCAAACCATATATATGTTAAGGTTCCCAACTAATGATTATATTCTATTACAACATTCAGTGATAAGGTGATCTGCTGTAGATCTACCCTCTATCCCACCACACTGCAATCTGCTAATTTGGTCATAAATTTTATCCTTAATTTTCATTAGCCATAATTTTTCAAACATTTTACTAATCGTATTCGTGATTAATAGTCCTCTTCTATTGTCTGTATCTAATCTGCTGCCTTTAGACTTACCCAGTGATGATATTTCTAGTTCATCTAATTCATCAGGTATTTCTATTCTCTCTTCAATTTAATTTATAATTTCTCTCATGCTATTCTTAATGTTTTTTTTTTTTTTTAACATTTCATTGCTCATTTTTTGACTGTCTTTTAGTTTTTTATTTGTTTTTCAGCGATAGGATTACAGTATATACCTCTTGCTGAATTGTCTTTATTACTGTACCTTTTCACTTTTACTTTTTCCCATTACCCACCTGAAAGCCAATTCATTAATTTTGTCCACTTCTGTATTGCTTTTTTGTAACTTAAATTGGTCAGTATAATATCAAAATTCTCTTTTGATATCATCAACATTTTCTATTGTTACTCCATCTTTGTTTCTGTGACGTGCCAAGAGTACTGTAGGTTGTGAGTCGAAGGCAAGATGAATGCAACTAAGTGCTTTATTATAGACATATCGAGTATATACTGTATGCACACTAGGTTTCGGCAAGGTCACAAAATACAACATGCTATATATTGTCCAACCGACAACCAGTTCTATTAACAGTTAACAACGACAAATAGGCAGACAGGTTGATGCAAGTTGCTGTTAGTGTGAGGGGAGAGCGAAGATATAAAGGATAATATATACAAAAAAGATGAATGTCAATATTATGTACTATCATGTGACACATGAGTGGTACATGCCTCCCCCCCCCCCTAAAAATGACGTACTGTACATGTTAAATAGGGCACCCTGATCTAGAGAAGCGATCTGTAGGCCGGTCATTTGGCAGGAGATAAGCAAGTTTTAGATGATCAATGGAGATCCAGTCTTCTTTACCACGAATGTTTAGTAGAAATGCTTTCAGATTGCATCGGATCACAAGGAAAGGGCCCGTGTAAGGGGGCATTAGCGGTGGCTTGCTAGTGTCATTGCGTAAGAACACGTGCGTTGCAGAGTGCAAGTCTGTTGGTATGTGATGCTTCACTGGGGGCTTGTAAGTCTAGCGGCATGGAGTAAATTTTCCCACGACGTGGCATATGCGATGGAGATCGTCGGAGGAGGTTGTAGAAGGAAAAAATTCGGCAGGGATGACCAACGTGTCGCCATACACCATTTCAGCTGCCTAGAGGTTGAGGGCGTCTTTAGGAGTGGTCTTTAGTCCCAGGAGGACCCAGGGAAGCTGAGTAAACCAGTTGGAGTCCTTGCAGCGGGACATCAAAGCAGCTTTGAGGGTGCGATGGAAACGTTCAACCATTCCATTGGCGGAAGGGTTGTAGGGAGCGTCTAATGTAGGGTGATGCCCAGGAGATTCGCTAATGATGTCCACAACTGAGAGGTGAAAGTGGTACCCCTGTCAGAAGTAATATGCTCAGGCATACCAAATCTTGCTATCCCTCCTGAGAGTAAGGCAGATGTACACGAGGCGGACGTTATAGTTTCCATGGGAATGGCTTCAGACCAACGAGTGGAGCGGTCGATGACGGTAAACAGGTAACGATGTCCTTGTGATGTGGGTAGGGGGCCTACAACATCGACGTGAATGTAGGCGAAACGACGCTGAAGTTGAGGAAAGGTGCCCACTCCTGAATCCGTGTGTCGATGTACTTTGGAAGTTTAGCAAGAAGTACAGGCACTGACCCAATCCTTAGCATCCTTATTAATGCGGTACCAAATGAACTTCATCTTCAGCAGCTGTGCAGTAGAACGGCGCGAGGGATGTGAAAGGCCGTGAATGAAATCAAACACCTGTCGTTGCATGGGAGCAGGAATCCACAGTCGCGGTCTACCAGTACTGACGTCACAGAGGAGGGTGGTGTCGGAGTCGTCAAGGAGGACGTCTTTCCAAAGGAGGGATGTGCAGGATGTCCTACATGCTTGATACTCTATATCCTGTCGTTGCGCTTCAGCCAAGGCGTTGTAATCCAATCCCAGTTGAATGGCGGCCAACGTGTTTCTTGACAGGGCATCGGCAACGGGATTAATTTTCCCAGGGATGTGTTCAAGGGTGCAATTGTATTCAGCCACGGCAGAGAGATGTTGGCGTTGACAGGTGGACCAGGCGTCAGATTGTCGAGTGAAGGCGTGCACCAGAGGCATGTGGTCTGTGCGAATGACGAAGGGCGTACCTTATAAGAAAGAGCGAAAGTGATGGACAGCCAAGTGCACCACCAGCAATTCGCGATCAAAGGTAGAATAACTAGATTCTGCCTTGGATAGTTTTCTGCTCAAGAATGCCAATGGGTGGGGCGAGCAGTTGACCACCTGTTCGAGTAATGCACCAATAGCGTCGTCGCTGGCATCGGTGGAGAGAAGGAGAGGGGCATGTGGGACGGAAAAAGTGAGAGCAGCAGCTGTTGATAGGGCATTCTTTGCGTTGCAGAAGGCCGCTTCTTGAAGAGGACCCCACTTCAGGTCTTTTGGCTTGCCCTTGAGGGAGGCGTAGAGGGGAGCAAGAGTAGCGGCAATAACCGGCAGAAAACGGTGATAATACTTGATTGTGCCCAAGAATTCCTGCAGTGCTTCGACGGTCGAGGGCGTGGGGAAGTTCTGAACAGCTGCTACCTTCTCAGGGAGGGGATGGACTCCTTCAGGAGTGATGCGGTGCCCTAAGAACGACACTTTGATGGCACCAAAGTTACACTTGTCGTACCGGACTACAAGGCCGTTTTGTTGTAGGCGGTCGAGCACGATGCGCAGGTGACGGAGGTGTTCTTCTTTTGAGGAAGAGAACACAAGTATGTCGTCCAGGTAACATACACAGAAGGGGAGGTCCCCTAAGTTGCCATCCATGAGATGTTGAAAAGTGGCCCCAGGATTATGAAGGCCAAAACAGGAGTAATTGAAGGTGTATGTACCGAAGGGAGTGGTGATGGCGTTCTTGGGGAGGTCTTCTGGGTTCATAGGCTCCTGATAATATCCCTTCAGGAGGTCGAGCGTAGAGAAAACCTTCGCTTTGTGCAGGTAGGAGGTCACGTCGGCAGTGTTTGGGAGGGGGTAGTGATCCGGTTCTGTTTACATGTTCAGGCGCCAGTAATCCCCACACGGACGGAGGTAGCCGTCTTTCTTTAGGACGATGTGTAAGGGTGACGACCATGGGCTGGAGGCCTTTTGGCAAAGGCCCATTTCTTCCATTTAAGCAAACGTCTGCTTGGCGGCTACCAATCGATCTGGTGCCAGACGTCTGAATTTGGCGAAGACTGGGGGTCCCGTCGTTTTGATATGGTAATAAATACCGTGTTTGGTAGGAGCCGTGGGTATTTGGCAAAGTTCTGGACTGAAAAATTCCGGGTACGACGTGAGGAGGTAGGCGTAGGCATCCGTGGGTGCGCTGATGTGGAGAACGAGGTTGGAGAGGGTGGGTTGAAGAGGTGTCGACAAGTACGAGTCTGCGTTGACCAATCGTCGGTGGGCGACATCGACCAGAAGGTGGAAATGAGAGAGGAAATCCGCACCGAGGATTGGTAATGTGACGTCAGCAACGAGAAACTTCCAATTAAATTTGCCGTTTCCAAACAATAATGTGAGGTTCTCGTAACTGTAGGTGGGTATCGCAGATCCGTTGGCAGCTACCAGGTGGACGTCGGCAGACTTAGACAGACTGGTTGGCTGGTAGCCTGCCACCCGGAAATAAAATGGCGTCCATCAACCCACTGTATGGTAACTCGTATGGGATTACTCTTATTTATATAGGTTGTGAGGGGCGAATGACAGATCATAGCCGACTGATGCTTTATTCTCAGAAAAAGGTGATTGACTTAGAGGTCTGTGGACGGATAAGTAGCAAGGCCCCCTGGGGCAGGTGACTGACTGCCTCAGACAGGTAAAATATGCTGGGAATTTGTTTCTTTACGTTAACATGTTTACAAATAGCATACAATGATGAATGATACATAAATAAAAAGAAGAGCTGATTCTGCACACAATGATATAAATAAAATTTACAATGAAATGACAGGAAAATATGTATGAGTGAAAAAAGGGAATTCGTAGAGTAAAATGCTGTATGACATTGTCCTTACAAGGTACTCGATTATTAACTATAAGCAGTTTTCACGATATTTTGATAAAGAAAACGTAAAGTATGAAAGCAAAAGTCTTAGGGGTAACTACGATATTGGGAGTGGGACCAAATAAAAGAGAAAAGAAGAAGAGTGAAGAAACATTCTGTTAGATATAGTGTTGGTAATTATCAATGTTAATTACTAGCCTAAAACATACCTTGAATAATATCCATTCATTAGTGTTTTTCTATATATCGTCCGAACTCGCAAAATCTTCTTTGTAGGGTTGAATGATAATATGCTTTGTCAAAATACATTCAATGCTTAAAGGCTTACATTAATGATGATCTCTAACAAATATGTGACTCTCGAGCGAAGAATATGTAAACAAAACTCGTACATAACAACATAAAAAACAATTGAGCATCACATAAAAAGACTGGATCCTACTGCAATAAAAAATTAAGAAGAACCACATCCTAACTATGAGACAATCAGCATATTATCAAATCTCCCATAACATATGCTACTACAGTTATAATCTATGCTGATATATGTCTTACCAAGGCAATACTGTGCAACATTACTCTTAATACCTGTAGCGTATATAGTATTACAGTACAAAATACATAACAGACTCCGCCTATTAACTTGACATTGTACAAAACTTTACAAATCTAATCTCTCAGGGGCTTCTCTCTATTCATCCTATTGAGAAGTACTGTAACTACACCCTGTACTGGTACATGAATAGATTCTGAATCTACATTTGATGTTGGTTAATATTGGATCTAACTACTTCTGAAAATTTTCTATATCTTAATATTCACATGATTTCTATTAAATGGCTGTAATTGGTCAACAAGACGTTTTAACATATTTCCACTAACTTGAATATCATAATGTAAATTTCCTAACTCTTTTACAATTTCTCCTAGTACACACTTTTCTGGAGTATTGTATGATCTTACTATGACATTAGAATAAGGGGGAAAATGTCTTACTTTTGGGAGACTTTCTAATTGCTTATACACATTTTCTTCTAAATCACTTTGCAAACTTGGATACAACAAATCTAACTTACACCTAATCCTCCTCCCCATCAACAAATTTTATGGTGTCACACCTGTTGTGCTGTGCAGTGTTGTTCTATGAGACAATAAAAACTTTGAAACATGAGAAAATATGTTATTTGAATTTGCTTTTCTACACTTTATGTTATGCTTAAATGTTTCAACAAATCTCTCAAGTTCTCCATTCATGGAAGGATAATACGTTGCTGAAAATGTATGTTTAATACCAACCACATTACAAAATTGATTAAAGTCGTATGAGGTAAACTGTGGACCATTATCAGTTACAATTCTTTCTGGAATACCATGTGTAGGAAAAAAATCATTAACTCTTTTACAGTTGGGTAAGATGTTGTTGTCTTCATTGGAATTACTTCTGGAGACTTACTATAAGCATCTACAACTATCAAAAACATATAACCTATAAAAGGACCTGCAAAATCTATGAACACTCTTTGCCATGGATACCTGGGTAATTCCCATGGGTGCATTCTAGCATATTGAGGATTGTTCTGTTGCGTAACGCAGTTCATACAATTTCTTACAAACAATTCAATATCTCTATCTACTCCTGGCCACCAGACAAAAGTCCTTGCTATACACTTTGATCTGACAATACCTTGGTGATCCTCATGTATTTCTGACCAAACCTTATTCCTCAGTGAACTAGGAATAATAACTCTTGACCCTTTCATTATACAACCTTGTGCTATACACAATTCACTCCACATATCTTTATAGGGTTTACAATTTGCCTCCTTTCCACATACGTCCCTACCTGTCATTAAACTATAAAACTTTACTGAGTATTGGGTCTTTCTTGATAATGTGTGCAATATCCTTTGCTGTAATGGGTACATCTTATACTGAAACTAGCAATATACTGTCATCATACTGTAAATTTAGATAAAGCATTGGTACTACCCATCTTTGATGTAGGACGATATTCTATATCATAATGCGGCTAACGCAATTGCCCAGCTTTGTAGTCTTGTAGCTACCAACAGAGGTAAACTTGCTTTTGGACCCAATATTGCTAATAGAGGTTTATGATCTGTAATGTGAACTTTATTCTTCCATAAAGATACATATGAAATTTCTTAACTCCATCCACTAATGCTAAGCCTTCCTTTTCTATTTTAGAGTAATTCTTCTCTGCCTTGTTCAGTACTCTAGAAGCGCATACGATTGGCTTTTTTGTTCCATCTGGCATTACATGAGATAATACTGCACCTAATCCTACGTTCGATTTAATTGGTGAATCCATTTGATAATGTACTAGAAATGTAGGTGAAGTTATTTCCTGCTTGATTCTTTCAAAAGATTCCTGACAATCTTTTGTCCAATTCCACTCTACAGTCTACACCCTTATTCAGTAAGTTATACAATGCATGTGCGATTGTAGGTAAATTCTGAATGAAATATCCATAAAATGTTACTAAACATAAAAATGATTGTAATTCCTTAACATTTTCTGGTACCTTTGTTGATATCACTGCTTTAACTTTTCTCTTTAGTCTTATGAATACCTTTGCCATTAATTAAAAAACCTAAGTATTCCACTGAATCAACTTCTAAAATACATTTGCGCCTATTTACTCTAATATTATGTTCTTTCAACTTCTTCAGAACTGTCTGTAATCTTTCTCTATGTTCCCTTTTATCTTTACCAGAGACTAAAATATCATCAATGAAAAGGAATACTCCTTGCATTCCTGAAAATTTTTATCCATAGTTTGTTGTCATATAGCTGGACGGCTTGCTACTCCAGAAGGCAATCTCTTTGGCCTGTACAAACCTAAGGATGTATTTACTGTACATAGTTGTTGTGAATTTTCATCCACGTGAAGCTGTTGAAATGCTTGTCTAAGATCTAATTTAGAAAATACAGTATATCCTGACATAGTTGCAAACATGTCTTTTGGATTTGGTAATGGATGTTGAGCTACCTAAAGCTGGGGATTCAACGTTACCTAGTAATCTCCACATTACCTAACCTGACCATTTCCTTCACAGTAGGAACTAATGGTGTAGCCCAATCTGAGTGTGTAACGTTTCCCCAAGAACCTTCACTTTCTAACCTTTTGATTTCTGTTTCAACTGCACTTTTCAATGCATATGGTACTGGTCTTGGAGCAAAAAATCTAGTACTATCTGATTTTAAAGTTAAAATTGCCTTTGCGTTCTTTACTGTACTAATTTTATCTTCAAATACGTCTTGAAACTCTGATAGAATATTATCCACAGACAGTTCATTCCTGTGTTCATGTGCCTGTAACCTTCAAAATACTAGGTCAATCTAATTTTAGATAACCAGTTCAAACCTAGTAAAGTTTGTCCTTTACCTTTCACTACTGTTAATGGCATTCTGTCCAACTTCTGATCTTTATACTGTACTTCTATGTTCAAAGCACCTATTACCTGAATATCAAAACCACTATAACCTTTCAAAACTCTATTTGTACCTGCTAATAACAAATTAGGAATGGTTTTAGCTGTTTTCTCAGACATAATTGATACATCAGCTGCTGTGTCAACTTGCATTACAAATGGTTTACCATTTATGATCACTTCTATCAATATATGTTTCTTTGCACCTTTGTTGACAGAATTGATGCGAAACACAAAATTAGTTTCTGATCTAACATGATTATTATGAAAATTTTCTGCATTATTCTCTTGATCTATAGTATCAACTGTTGCATTTATTTTCTTTGTGAACTGTTTAGTGAATCTACAAACATTTGAAAACTATCCCGTTTTTCTACAATTCTGGCATGTTTGTCCTGTAGCAGGGTATTTCCTTGCTTCGTATGCAACATGATTAGTTTTACCACACCTATAACATTTGGGTTTTTCCTTTAGCTTCTGCATATAGGTCTGATTATGATATTTGTGAGCATTAGAGTTCGGCAATTTCCTATGACTAAGCTTTGACGTATTCTTCCTCTGATTCTCATTGTCTTTCAACTTTGAGCCATTCTTACTAATTTTAGAATTTTCCATTCTATTGCTTTTAGAATTACCTATTATACTACTTTGCCTATTTGATGTTTCTAGAGCTCTGCCTATAATTAATACCTTATCTAGTGTTAAATCTTCATCTTGCAATAATTTTTTCTTAGCTCTTGTGATGTGCAATCGGCAATAACTTGATCTATGATAACATTTTCTAACTCTAAAAATTCACATGAAACAGCTAAATTCCTAAGTCTAGTCATAAATGCATCTAGGCTTTCATGCTCTCTCTGATATACCTGTGCTGTAAATTGATACCTTTCAAAAAATTTATTGACCTGAGGGGCAAAATATGTGGTAAGAGCCTTAATCACAGCTTCACTAGTGTCATCGGTAGGTTGTAGTGTCTTAACCCTGGATAGGTACGCTCCTCGGACACCCCTTTAAGGGTATACTCGGACGCGAACGACCCCGACGCCAAAAAAAATTCTTGAAAAATCAGTTTTTGCAGTAACCTCCTTTTTTCTTTTGCCAAAAAAACTTCAATGAATGCTTAAAATAACTGTAAAGATAAATACTACTCATCTGCAGAAAAACTATTTATTATAAATATTTTAAAAAATTAAGTAGAAAAAAAAGACCTTACATAAAAATTCATAAAAAAAAGTTTATACATATATACACAAATCCTTTTAGGAATTGATTCTTGAATGTTTAGGACACATCTTGATGTATTTTGGATGAAGTCAGACCCATGGAGGTGAAGATCTGAAATGAGAAAAAAAGGGTAACTTTTTTTGGCCAAAAAAATGTGTCCAAATTTCATGAATTTTTTGGGGTACCCAAATGAAATAGGAAGTGGCTAATTTTTTTAGGGAATAAACATATGTTATCCTAAAATAGAAATATGTAAAAAAATCTTCATTATTTTGTAAATTACATTTATATCAGGGGCCATATCTAAAGGTAATTTTTTGAGTACTTAGAAATTTCGTAAAAAAATACATATATTTAATATATAATATGATATTTATGCAGGTAAAAATATACCAAAATATCACAAATTCTATAGGGAACAAGAATATATATAGATAGGGCAACTTACGCTTCGGATATGTCCACAAAATGGCCGCCAACCACACTGACTCAGACTCCCTAATCTGCCACTTGAAATGTAGGAAGGGTATGTCAATTTCAAGGTGTTATTTACTAATCTAATTATTCTTGGATATGCATAAAAATTGTATGGTGGGTTGCTGGACAATTGTCGATTATTTTACGACTATAAAATTAAAATTCTGACCCAAAAAATTTTTTTTGAAGGGAAATAAAATCGAAAAAAAAAAACATGTAAAATAATATAATATTTCAGCTAAAAAATTTGATGATATTCAATCAAAAAAGAAGTAAACAAAATTTTCTGACGAATAAACATCTAGAGGAATCATTACTCTGTGATAGTTCCTTAGTACGTAGTAATTTTGAAAGAAATGGGAAAAAACGAAAAAGTGGCAATCGCAGGAAAATCGAACACATACCTATATATACGCCATATCTGGCTAAAAATAAAGATAGGCATGGGTAGCCAGATCATCTAGAAACACTTTCCAACACTATAAAAATACAAGTTTTGCGACACTACTTGCCAATTCCTTACGGTAACATGACTAAGCAAAAAAAATGCAAAACAAATAAAAAGGGGCACTCGCAGAAAAATGGCCAACATTCTAATATACGGCATTTCAGAAAAAAAAAAAAAAATTCAGCCACGTGCTAGGCAAACCATCAAGGCACATTTTCCGACAAATAAACATCTAAATGAATCATTACTCTGTGATAGTTCCTTAGTACGTAGTAATTTTGAAAGAAATGGGAAAAAACGAAAAAATGGCAATCACAGGAAAATCGAACACATACCTATATATACGCCATATATGGCTAAAGAAAAGATAGGCATGGGTAGCCAGATCATCTAGAAACACTTCCCAACACTATAAAAATATAAGTTTTGCGACACTACTTGCCAATTCCTTACGGTAACATGACTAAGCAAAAAAATGCAAAACTAATAAAAAGGGGCACTCGTGGAAAAATGGCCATTCTAATATACGGCATTTCAGAAAAAAAAAAAATTTCAGCCACGTGCTAGGCAAACCATCAAGGCACATTTTCCGACAAATAAACATATAAATGAATCATTACTCTGTGATAGTTCCTTAGTACGTAGTAATTTTGAAAGAAATGGGAAAAAACGAAAAAATGGCAATCACAGGAAAATCGAACACA
The DNA here is from genome assembly GCF_036898095.1 of Palaemon carinicauda. Classification (NCBI taxonomy): domain Eukaryota; kingdom Metazoa; phylum Arthropoda; class Malacostraca; order Decapoda; family Palaemonidae; genus Palaemon; species Palaemon carinicauda. The sequence goes on along the minus strand of NC_090732.1, from coordinate 91,533,386 downwards.
TACCTATATATACGCCATATCTGGCTAAAAAGAAAAGATAGGCATGGGTAGCCAGATCATCTAGAAACACTTCCCAACACTATAAAAATATAAGTTTTGCGACACTACTTGCCAATTCCTTACGGTAACATGACTAAGCAAGCAAAAAAATGCAAAACTAATAAAAAGGGGCACTCGCGGAAAAATGGCCATTCTAATATACGGCATTTCAGAAAAAAAAAATTTCAGCCACGTGCTAGGCAAACCATCAAGGCACATTTTCCGACAAATAAACATATAAATGAATCATTACTCTGTGATAGTTCCTTAGTACGTAGTAATTTTGAAAGAAATGGGAAAAAAACGAAAAAATGGCAATCACAGGAAAATCGAACACATACCTATATATACGCCATATCTGGCTAAAAAAAAAAGATAGGCATGGGTAGCCAGATCATCTAGAAACACTTTCCAACACTATAAAAATATAAGTTTTGCGACACTTCTTGCCAATTCCTTACGGTAACATGACTAAGCAAAAAAATGAAAAACAAATAAAAAGGGGCACTCGCGGAAAAATGGCCAACATTTTATTATATGCATTTCAGAAAAAAAAATTTCAACCACGTGCTAGGCAAACCATCAAGGCACATTTTCCGACAAATAAACATCTAAATGAATCATTACTCTGTGATAGTTCCTTAGTACGTAGTAATTTTGAAAGAAATGGGAAAAAACGAAAAAATGGCAATCACAGGAAAATCGAACACATACCTATATATATGCTATATCTGGCTAAAAAGAAATAGGCATGGGTAGCCAGATCATCTAGACACACTTTCCAACACTATAAAAATATAAGTTTTGCGACACTACTTGCCAATTCCTTACGGTAACATGACTAAGCAAAAAAATGCAAAACAAATAAAAAGGGGCACTCGCGGAAAAATGCCCAACATTCTAATATACGGCATCTCAGATAAAAAAAGAGACATGCACGTGTTAGCCCAACCATCAAGGCACACTTTCTAACACATAAACATGAAAAAAATATCAATAATATACGGCAATTCCTTACTACGTAGTAAATTTTTACAAATATTGAAAAAAAAAAAAAAACAGAAATTGGCAACCGCAGTTAAATACCCAATATACCAATAACTACGTCATATCTGACAAAAACAAAGTCACGCATGGGTAGCCAGATCTTCTAGACACACTTTCTAACACTAAAAAAGCAAAAGTTTTACGACACTATTTGGCAATATCTTACGGAAAAATGACTTGGCAAAAAAATGAAAAAAAAAAAATGAAAAAGGGGCACTCGTGGTAAAATGCCCAACATTCTAATATACGGCATCTCAGATAAAAAAAAGACATGCACGTGTTAGCCCAACCATCAAGGCACACTTTCTAACACATAAACATGAAAAAAAAAAATCAATAATATACGGCAATTCCTTACTACGTAGTAAATTTTTACAAATATTGAAAAAAAAAACAGAAATTGGCAACCGCAGTTAAATACCCAATATACCAATAACTACGTCGTATCTGACAAAAACAAAGTCACGCATGGGTAGCCAGATCATCTAGACACTTTCCAACACTAAAAAAGCAAAAGTTTTACGACACTATTTGGCAATATCTTACGGAAAAATGACTTGGCAAAAAAATAAAAAAAAATGAAAAAGGGGCACTCGCGGTAAAATGCCCAACATTCTAATATACGGCATCTCAGATAAAAAAAAAGACATGCACGTGTTAGCCCAACCATCAAGGCACACTTTCTAACACATAAACATGAAAAAAAATCAATAATATACGGCAATTCCTTACTACGTAGTAAATTTTTACAAATATTGAAAAAAAACAGAAATTGGCAACCGCAGTTAAATACCCAATATACCAATAACTACGTCGTATCTGACAAAAACAAAGTCACGCATGGGTAGCCAGATCATCTAGACACACTTTCCAACACTAAAAAAGCAAAAGTTTTACGACACTATTTGGCAATATCTTACGGAAAAATTATTTGGCAAAAAAATGAAAAAAAATGAAAAAGGGGCACTCGCGGTAAAATGGTCCTTGTGGTATTGAACGACATTTTAACTAAAAAAAAAATCATGCACATGGTAGCCAAACAATCCACCAAGACTTTCCACAACTGATAACCTATACAAGTTGCACCATTCTACGACAATTTCATAATACGTAATAACTTTGATAATTATGCAAATTACCTTAGAAGGGTAAACTCTGTCGCGCTCGACCCCGATGCGTCTCAGAAATCGGGGAAGGAGTACAGCTACAGCAATGCACATCTGGACACTACTAGAGCGTGTAGGCGAGACACCTACTGCAGGTCGATCACCCACAAATTCAGTTACGGGGGTGAGTCACGTGAGAAAAACCTCTTTTTTTTTGACGCTCGGGGTCGCGGACGACCCACCGTACCGTTCCAGGGTTAAACACTTCCCCAACCTCTTTACCGGCTGTGTGCAGTAATAACGCCTTCTGTGTATCTCTCATACTACCTTTCGCTTCTTTGTAAATCTTAAATTCCTCACACCACTGTTGCCATCATGGTGCAACAGAATTGGGTTCAGCAACAATGCTGAACTTCTTTGGGTGTTCAACGTCCAGGGATATTTTGACTTTTTACCTGAATTAGGTTAGGCAAATGAAATCTACAAAATTAAATATGGGTTAATTCTAACCTAATTCCTATGTTAATTGCACCATTTGTGTGTTTATGCAACCAACTAAAGGTAGTTTACACTTTTTGTTTTATGTAAACTACCATTTTCTTAAAGTGAAATTTTACCACCTAATGCCTACTGGTAACAAATTTCAATCCTACCTTACTTGCTCCTGATAATGAACAAATACAAGTAGAATATTTGCTTCTTTCTTGACATCCAGAGGAAATGTTGAAATGGGGTTGTGTTACTGCAATTGTGCTGCTTGGGGTTACATCTAGTTGTTTTCCTGCTGCTGCTCTTCTCTGCATGGTGTAACATGATGTAAGTGATCCTGTTAGAAAATAGTTCGTGCTTGCTTGGGCAGGAATACATGCATGTATAAAAATCAAGTCAGTAAGAATGAAGTTCTCATTCTTAGACTCCCGACAACATAAAAGCATTACATGGTGGCAGCGGAAAAGCGAACCTAAAATGAACAGTGTTGAACAGTAAAAAATGAACAATGAAAACAATGCTTTGTCGGTGAATGACGAGAAGCTGTGAAACTTATAAGTATTTATGCTGTAGTCGCCGCCATCTTGGATGCCGGTGAAACAATGGTCATGGTCACGTGTAAGTAGAGCACTATGGTGGCCCATAAAGATGTTGTGCTAAAAAATGGAACTGAAAATTGTGACAGTGGTAGAATCTTGTGGAGCAGTGCCATACATGGACTGATCTGCTGCTAACATAGGAAAAGCTTTCAAACTGGTGGAAACTAGTGCTGTGACCTCTACTTCAGTGTCATGGACATCAACATCAAAGCAGAAAAGCTGGTGGACCATATACTACTTCTCCCAGGGGAAGAGGTCTTGAAGAAATACAATGCATGGACCTTTGACAGGGAAGAAGATAAGAAGAATGCAGAAAAGGTTTGGGAAAAGTTTGAGGCACAACTGGAGAGGAAAACCATATTTCGTATTGGCCGCTTTTATCTCCAGAAATTCAAGCAGAAAGAGTCAGAGACGATCGACAACTTCCTTGCCCAATGCAGGTTGTAGGCACAAACGAGCATTTTTTGCAACGGCAAAGAAACCCAGGAATGATTCATCGAGCAGCTAATTGCCGGAACTCGTCACCAAGACCTACAGAAGGACTTGTTGGTCAAGAACGAGAAGCTGACGCTGGAGGAAGCTCTGAACATGGGACATATACACAAGGCATCACTCACTGACATGCGCCAGCTAGTGGAGGTGTCGAACCAGAAGAGTCAGTCACTAAATGCTGTGAAACAAATCCGAAACTTGCAGTGTCGTAGCTGCGGGGGAACTCATGATTACAAGAAGTGCCTAGCCTGGGGTACAAAGAAGACCACGACAAGAACTTTCATAACCTTATGTGTGTCGCTAAAGAAAAAGGACTTGTCTTCAATAGTGCTAAGTGTAAAACCTACCAAAACCAAATCCCATTCTTTGGTGCTGTGTACGACAAGGAGGGGGTACACCCCGACCTGTCCAAGGTAGAAGACATCAAGGGCCTGGTCAGTCCGACCAATGTGACAGAGCTACAAGAACTGCTAGGGATCATCACATATATGGCGCCGTTCATCCCGAGGCTGTCGGACTTGACAGTTCCGATGAGAGAGCTACTCAAAAAGGACACAGAGTTCGACTGGTCTCCAAGTCACGAGAGCGCACTACACAAAATCAAAGAACTGATCTGCGCTGAGGTCACGTTGACTTACTTCGACCCAAGTAAGGATGCAGTAATCCAAATTGATGCACCTACAAAAGGACTTGGTGCTGCACTCACACAGGAAGGAAAGCGGGTCACGTTTGCATTGAAAAGCTTGACCACAACAGAACAAAGGTATGCTAAAATTGAATGTGAACTGTTGGCAGTTGTCTTCGGGTGTGAACGTTTCCACACTTATCTGTATGGCAACTCCTTTGTGGTTGAGAGTGACCATAAGCCACTGGAAATGATCAGCCTCAAGAACCTTCCCACCACGCCACCAAGACTGCAGAGGATGCTTCTGCATCTTCAAGGATACGACATGAACATCCATTACCGGCCAGGACGAGAGATGATCCTGGCGGATGGTCTCTTGAGGCTGCCCAACCAGAAATGCAACACAACGGTTGAGCTTGATCTCAAAATACATTTCGTCCAATTTTCAGGGAGCAAGCAACTCCAGCTGCACAATGAAACCAACGCGGACCCGGTGCTATCACAACTGAGGGACTAGATCCTGAGAGGATGGCCCAAGACTCAAAGAGAAGTCCCGAGTCAGCTCCGGCCCTATTGGTCCTACTGAGATGAACTGAGTATCAAGAACGGCATCATTTTCAAAGGTGAGCGAGTGTTAATCCCAAGAAGCATGAGGGGTGAGATCTTACAGAAGATCCACAGTGGACACCAAGGAAGCAAAAAATGCAAGCTTCGTGCAAAAAGCTGTGTTTTTTTGGCATGGCATAAATAACGATATTGGTGAACTCGTACCAGGATGTCCGACATGTTAGGAGAACCAAAGAAGTCAAGGACCAGGGACACTACAACCTCATGAGATCCCAACTTGTCCCTGGCAAGTCGTCGCTACGGACCTCTTCCACTTCAACGGTCAGGAATATCTGCTCGTGGTGGACTATTATTCCAAGTTCCCCTTTGTGCGACAAATCCCCCTTGGAAAGTATTCCAGCCAGTCGATTGTGAATATCACCAAACAACTATTTGGCGAGCAAGGAGTACCAGAACGTGTTGTGAGTGATAATGGACCGCATTATAATTCTTATGCATATAAGTCGTTTGCTGCAGAGTGGAGATTCGAGCACATAACGTTATCACCCCGCTACACCCAATCCAATGGTTTTGCAGAACGTGTAGTTCAGTCCATGAAGAAGGCGCTGGCAAGTAAACGCGACATGGATATGGCTCTGGCCTGTCTATGCTCAACACCAATCGAACATGTCATTCCTAGTTCGAGTGAGCTGCTATTTAACCGGAAGTTGGTCAGTAATCTCCCAGTCCGTTGTCGTAACAAGTACGAGCAAGCAGATGAGGTACAGGAGAGACTCCAGCAACGGCAGAGCACACAAAAGGCATTTTACCACAGATGCGCCAATGATCTCCTGCCACTCGGGCCTGGGAAAGAAGTTCGAGTACAGAACCAGGAGTTCGGGAAGTGGTCACCAGCAACTGTGAAACAAGTGTGCTCCGAGCCACGGTCATATATCGTTGAAACTGTGGAAGGCAAAACACTGCGATGCAACAGGAGGCAACTCCAGTGTGGGAAATAATTCCGGGAAAGGCCTCCCCTTTTCTGATTTCTGGACCCGAGCCTTGAGGATAGAGCGCCAACACTCTCACACTTGACAAACTAGAGAACCGCAACGAAGACGGTTTGCTTTCCCTACACATGTTTAAGTCCAAAGATTATTCTATACCGGGACTGTCGACACCGATATCACCTTGATGTTCAGATGCTACTCCAGGGTGCAGAATAGTAAATCCCAATCAAGTGTGGTTGGACTGAATCAGTTACGTTAACAACAGTTTCACAAAGAGTTAGGGGGAGCAGTACTGTAAAAGTCAAAACGTCCTAAGGACCACCGGGAGGTAATACCGTAGAACATTACAATAAAGGATTGACACCGATAGCTTTTGATTGACGTAAATATAAACTTACCCTTAAGTCATATCTCACCTCATGTGATAACTCTTTTAGTCATTTCAAAATGTAAAGGTCAAGTTAAAAACAGTTAATAATTCTAACCTAAAAATGGCGTTAAATTTCCATAAAGTACAACAGGAATTTTCACCTAACTGACACAGGAAAAAACAGTAAAACTACCTCATTGAAATTTGAATAAAGACCGCATGGCATATGAAAAATGAAAAATGCCAAGAAAATGGTCAAATCAATTAAATCGTAAATCAATAATCAAATGACTAATCAACCAATGAGAGTAAAAATGGTGACTGAAATAATACCAAAACTTCTACTCACTACTTTGAACACATTCCTCTTGGGCAATAAAATTTCAAACTTGATAGAGGGGAACGGGAACACAACTTATGTTAATGGACACGCCACGAATGATTTAACCAGACAGTATGAACATGACTTCCTAGCTAAATGTGCACATCGTCAAATAAAGGGCAGAAAAAGGGGGGGGGGGACAGTTCCTTGGCCAAGGTTGAGCACCGTTAATTAGTACTCACGCTCTTGAGGGTTGATTGTAGACGTAGTGGAGGCATCTTGTAAACTGTTAAGAACACGGTGCATCTTCAGCTCTGCAGCGACGTGTTTTGTCTTCGTAAGTTTATCTTCTAAATAATGGCAAAAAGTAAGGCATACTGTTGGTTAGTAAATGGTTGACCAATAGGTAGTTGAACCGACGCCTATGTTAAAATGATGTCTCAGATGAAGAAGCTATGCCTAAGTCCGCCTTCCACGCTTCCTGGTTTTTAAGTGGGCCGCTCGCACGCTTCTGCCTCCCTCCGCTGAGCTGGTTCAAACTGGTCGAGTCTTCTTCAAATTTCCATGAGTACGTGGTTTGCTGAAGGGTTCTTCTTCTTCAAATTTCCATGAGTACGTGGTTTGCTGAAGGGTGCTTTTTATAAATACAAGGATCATTCTTGAAACTCCAAGGGAAAGTAATTATAAAGAAATCCTACTGTCTGGTTTATAAAAATTAATATACATATACATACAAAAAAATTAAGTGGCGTTTAGTGATGTTCAATAACACAGGAAACAATCCTAGCTAAACAGACTCATAAATAGGTACTGAAATGTAAATAGCAATAAGCTAAGATCAATGAGTTACGTAAATTAAAGGGTTACTTAAATACAAACCAATTGTTTAAACGTACAAAGCTTCAAGAGCATTTGGAACAGAACGCAACCAAGTCCTGTTTTTGAAAATTGTCGATGGTCGGTTGCATCGTCAAGCAATGTACTGTGACCTCACGAAATGAGAGAAAATCATCTACAGAGGAATGAAGTGATGAAAGGTAAAGCATTACAAGGGAATGATGGCCATGTTAGCAGCAATGAATATTTAAGGGTATAATAATGAAGGTTACAAAGGAAACAAAAGAAAAAAGAGATGCGTAAAACCCAGAAAATAACAAACAAAAACAAAAAAATGGAATAACGGGGATGACTAAAATAAAGCGTGGAAAGAATTTCCACACCCTGCCAAGTAAGAGCGAGAGAGAAGGGGGGGGTCCACTAACAAGAGGTGGAGGGTATGGAAGGAAGGGGGCATTCCCCATCCCTTTCAAATTTACAGCACTTTCTGGAATAAGGCACAGGCTTTATCTGCCGCTGCCCTTTGAGGTTGCCCTCGAGAGGACACAGGATCAGGTTTGGGAAGAGGGGCGACATCATCAGAAGAATCGTCATTTAGAGGGTCCTCTGAGGAAGGATCTGATAACTGGGGTGTCGTGAGTAAATCAGGACCATCTTTCTCAATTCAGTGATATAGGGACCTGCAACATTTATCTCCAATGGGATAAGACGGTTAATGGGACGCACATATATTCCATGAGGGATGCGCACCTTCACAGATCTAATATAACCATCTTGACCTGGGTAGGTTTCAAGAATACGGGCCATGGGATAATCTTCCCGATTTACTTCATCCAAAATTAACAAACATAAATCTCCAATTTTAGGAGGCACAGGGTGGATATGATTATTTTTTATGTGACATTCACGAAGGGAATTGACATAATCCTGGGTCCATCATTTTAAAAACACTTGCAACATGTTCGTGAGTTTCTGATAACTAGCTGGGAGGCTGTTCCCTTCCTTATATGTGGGGTCATTGAGGTCGGTCATAAGGACCTGAAGAGCAAGTGAGAGGGTTCGACCGTAAAGCAGATGACTCGGAGTCAAGGGGGCATCAGTAACGTCGTTGACATCCAAGTAAACTAAAGGTCTATCATTGATGATGCATTCGGCTTCTTGTACCAAAGGGACAAATTCATTATAGGTAGGATACAAGTAATACATGGCTTTCCTTAAATTAAGTTTGGTGAAGACTATTAGCCTTTCATAAAAACCTCCCTGCTAAGGGGCACGGGGAGTGATGAATTTCCAGGTCAGGTTATGGGAAGATTTAAACCCATCAATTACAGGGTGATGCATAAGTTCAGTTAGAAGAGTTTGACCAGCTTGGAAAGTGGAAGCATTATCAGAGACGATACAGTGTGGCATACCAAATCGAGCGGCAAATCTGTGCACTGCTTGCACAAATTCAATGACTGTTAACAAAGTTGTGACTTCTAGAGCTACGGCTCTGGTTGCTGCACGGGTGAAAAGCAAGATATAAACAAAATCTACATGTGAATTGTATACCTTAAAAGCTCCAGTGAAATCTAAGCCAGTTACTCGGAAGGGCATTCTTGAAATGAGGCGATTGGGATGATACTGGGTTAATGGAGGCATTGGGTACGGGGCCGCTTGCACCTTCCGGCAATGGATGCAACGGCGCAAAAGTTTCTTGATTTGCTGCCGCATTTGGGGAACCCAAAATTGTTTACGCAATTCAACAAGGAGTGTTGAAGTATTACAGTGCAGCAAACGATCATGCCAATGTCTGACGATAAGTGTCCAAAGGGCACAATGATATTCCAGCAAAATGGGATCTACATAATCTAATTCCACCGGGGCATTACTGAGACGGGAACTAGCTTTGAGAAGACCTTGGTTATCCAGGTAAGGTTTACGTTGGCCGATGAAAGCTCGTTCGTCCGAATTGAGACGAACGTCTTTACCTTGCACCTGCTTCAGAATGTTAGGATAACTTTGGGCCTGGGAACATTTCAACATGACTGTTAAGAGTGGAAGGTTGAATTTATTGGTTAGATTAGGGTAACGTTGTGACAAGGGCTGTATCCATTGGGGAATTAAACGGAGTGCAGTGTAGCACTTGATTGCGTCGTCAAGTGAGCTGAAATAATCAAGCAGTCGTACTTCCGGGGGATCGAGCCGAATAGGGCATGCACATATCTCTGGGTTAATAGAGAACCTGCTTTGATCGGGGTACTCTGAAGGGTTACTGAGCCAAGGAAGGCCTTGTAGCCAAAATTTATTCTTAAGAATATGCCTTACAGCGACACCACGCGATGCCAGGTCCGCAGGATTACTATTAGTGGAGACATGCTTCAGGTTAAGATTACACGTTAATTTAATGTTGATTATCTCCTCCACACAGTTAATGACGTAAGGGGAGCTACTTTTAGAATTATGGACCCACTGGAGGACAGTTGAAGCATTGGACCAAACAGTGACCGAAGCGTGTATGCCAGGGCGCAGTTCTGACAAGTGTTTGGCTAAACGACAGCCCAGTAAGAGCGCAGTTAACTCAAATTTGGGAATGTTTAAACTTTCATCTATTTCAACATGCATTTAGGAGTGACTCGAGCTTTAGCCGTAAGGAGGCGAGAATTACCTTCCTGGGTGACTATATAAGTAGCTACTCCGAAAGCGAGCTTGGAAGCATCGGCAAAAATGTGCAATGTTGGTTGACTGCCATCATGCACACTACGAGGGACTTTAATTTGTTCAAGACCTTTGTACCTTTTGATGATATCACTCAGTTCTTGAACTTGCTCAGGGTTAATAGGGGTGTCCCAGCCCTTGTCAGTCATCCGCAGTTTTTGAATGAAGAGTTTGCCTATAATTGTAATAGGAAAAATAAGACCAATAGGGTCATAAATGGAAGAGAACAAGGACACGACCTTTCTTTTAGTGTTGATGTGGGAATGACTTATCTCTAATTCAGGGGGTAATTTAACATTCAAGGTATCATGAACAGTATCCCATTCAAGACCGAGGTAATCATGAATGTCTCTTTCTGTGAAATTGCCATTAAGAGGGGCATTAGTCGTCCATTTGGCTAATGGCATGTTAGCCTTTAACATAAGTACCTCAATGAGGGGCCTCTCACTCAGAATTTCTTTGGGGTCGACATAACAACGTTGAAAGTTATCAATATAGAAACTGGTTTTGAGTGTCGACGTCAATCTACTAGACTGATTGTCCAAATGATGTTGGATAGTTTGGTTAAGCAAGCAGGGGCTCGAGGTGGCGCCAAACAGAACGACTTTAAATTGATATGCGACGATCCTTGTCATTTCTGGATCTTCAAAGAAAAGAAATCGACATCAGTCTCTCTGTTTGGGGACAATCTCTATGCGAAGGAATACCTTGGAAATATCTGCAGTTAAACCAAAGGGCTTCTCACGGAACATTAAAATCATCGATTGAATCTTCGATGCAAGATTGGGTTCTGTGTACAGAGAATTGTTCAGAGAAAGTGAATTTGGGTTCGACCTGGATGATGCATTGAAGATAATACGTATAGGGGTAGTGGCTGAATTCTTAACTACGGGATGATGCGGTAAATAATGTACTTTTCCATCAACAGGGGTGCCTAAGGGGACAGGCTCAATAAAGTTTTCTTCAAGATACTCATCCAGAATCTTACGGTAATCAGTAAACAATTGGGGGTTCTTTGATTTTTTTGACTGACATGAGTTGGGCAAAGGCTCTAGCAAAATTTGAAGTGGGATGCTTATCACTCTTGAAAGGTAGCTGAACAACATACTTTCCGGTTTTGTATTGAGTAGTTCTTTTGAAGAGATCAACTAAAGATGGCTGAAGGGTTCTTTAGTGATACCAATGGTGTCAAATTCCAAAGGTTTTCAAGAGGCGGGTTTATAGTCATAGGCGAGTCAACATCAATTCGGTTAATGGTAATTGTGACTGCGGTGACATCTCTTTGGTCCACTTCAGAACGTGACCAATCAGGCAACTTTCCCCATACTGGGTAGCCGGCGGGAGTGCTAAACAGGTTTACACCTTGGATATTATGGGTACACTTGAAGAGCCTGGGAAGATAATCGGCACAGAGAATGATCTCAATACTGGCAGCACTATCATCGGGACGTTGATCTGCGAGCCGAATTTCATTAGCTTCTAGCGTACGGACAGTGTGGGTGTAACCTGGCGTATTGATGCCTTTACCTACATTGGCACTAACAATAGCCACAATCTTATGTCTCCATCTGCCGGTTTTCATATCAAATTGTACTAGATCAGAACTTTTAGGGGGTTCGGTACAATTAAATGAGTTAAGCTGGAACACCATCTGTCCAACAGGTTTAAGATTTAATGATTCAACAACATTTGGGTGCACAAAGGTACGTTGTGCCCCACAATCTAGAAAAACTCTTTTGGAGTGTTTGAATTTACCGGAGACTAATTCGGCAGTGAAAGTCGGTAATGCGACTGGGGCGAGGTCATTAGGCTCAACACACGTGGTGTTGTTGTGGATTCAAGCAATGTGATGGAGGTTTACCGTAGGGGTATTGGTACTGGGAGGGATAAGGGGTTGCATGTCAGCGGGGTTATTAATGGGAGGTCTAATGGGTTGCATGTTAGGGGGGTTATTAATGGGAGGTCTAATAGGTTGCATGTTAGGGGGGTTATTAATGGGAGGTCTAAGGGGTTGGCAGTTAGGGGTGTTGTTAGTAAACCCACTAATGGGTTGGATGAAGTGGTTGGATACTGCAAGGATATTTGGGCCTACAGGCAATTTATGAGCCTACTGACAGTTCAGACAAGCAATGGTTGCATTGCAATTGCTGGCAAAGTGTTGAGTGGAAAAACATTTTGTGCAACGATTCATTTCTCGCAACCTTGATATCCTACTTCTTGAATCGAGGAAATGGGGACATTTGTATTGCACGTGGTCACTATTGCCACAAAAAATACATTTACCTCTAGCAGTCCCGTTACTGGGGCCAGCGATAGGCCATCCATTTTATTGACTAGGAGTCGTTTGTAGATCCACGGACCGGACAGGCCCGTTATTAACTTTAAGTTTAGGTATATGATTGTTCACGTTGGAGGAAGGAGGTCTAGGCTGGTTAAGTGATTTACTGTAAGAGCGCGAGTTTTCGTAACGGTAGGCTCGCGCGGGTTTATCATGGGTATTAGGTTTGGGGCCGTCGTCAGGGCTGGTTATGAGCTTCATCATTTCCTTCATGCGAGTATGAGCATACAGGGCCCCTTTCATTTTGGCCAAGGTTACTTCCTCGCGATTGTAATATCGTTAAACTATACCTAGGTGGAAGGGTCTGAGCTTGCTAGTGAGAACATGCTCTAACATTACCTCTGGTAAAGATGACCCAGTTAGTTGTACATATTCAGTTTCCGTGTTGTCCCATTCCATGAGGAAACGACGGAGATCAGTGCTATCATCATTAGGGGAGGATGTTTTATAAAATTTATTTATCACGAGGTGTTTAGCCAGAACGGGGGACTCATACTCTCGCTTAAGACTGTCTATTGATCTTTCATACAGACCCTCTGTCCACACTTGGTTACCGAGAAGTTTACGCGCCGGTCCCTCAAGGGTACGCAACAAAATCTTGTATTTTTCTGTGGGAGAGTACTTGGAGTTTTCATGTACCATCTGGCAAAACAAACTCCACCAGCCGGACCAACAATCTCTACGACCATCGAAGGGAGGGGGATCAGGATCTGCAGTGACTGAGACGCGTACAAACTGAGGGTTAGCGTTAGGCGCTTGAGGGGGATTTGAAGGGTTGATTTTCCCGTGTTACAAGTTGAAGGTGCATCGTTTCTGCGTCAGTTAACAAACTGACAAGATCAGTATAACTAGACAGGACAGTGGGATTGTTCCAATGAGGTTTCCACAAAGTTTTAAAGTCCCTAAGTTCCGCAAGAACTCTACTTACTTTGTTTTTACAGTGCTCTAAACCCTCAGGGGTTGCACAGGCAAAATCTATTGAGGAAACAGCTTTCAGAGTTATGTTTGCCTCTTCGTAAATGAATCTGAACTCCTGCGTTTGTTCTTCAAGACAAGCATTAAGGTCTAAAGTAGCCGGCATCTCCACAGCCTGCTGTGGGAGTTTAATGTGACTGTCTTTGGCCGCCATCTTGAGAAGACCACGTGTACGATGGTACAGAAGGTACACAAAAAAAAAAATACAAATTATGCAGACAAAGTCAAACTTAAATAACACACGACACAAAGAATGTTATAGACAAACGGTCACTGAGAGGGGTACAAAGGACAAGGATAAAGGTAGCCTACCTATAACGAGGAACAGTGAACCAAAGCGTGAAAATAAATTAATGGTTAGGGGAAAAATGAACAGATCAAAATAGCAGCTCCAAAGCTCACAGTACATACGAAAAACGTGCAACATATACCGATGATCCGAACAAATAAAATAAAACCTGAGTTCTCCTTCAGGGTAGAACTTTCTGGCTAAAACGCTTGGTTACACAGGTGCCTGTATTCGTCAAAGGTTACCATAAATTACGTCCTAAAACACTGTACATCTCGTTACCTGTCAAAGTCTGGGCTTAATTATTCTACAAATTGGTTAGTGTGTAATGTTTTGAGGTACGACTTAATCGGGTGATGTTTATGTAGTGAAAACGCTACAAATGAATTTATAATGTTTAAAATTTCATTATTCCACAAATCAATGGTGTCAGATCCGGTTCGAAGGACCAGTGTTATTTATTTAAGTGTGGGAAATAATTCCGGGAAAGGCCTCCCCGTTTCTGATTTCCGGACCCAAGCCTGTAGGATAGAGGGCCAACACTTTCACACTTGACAAACTAGAGAACTGCAATGAAGACGGTTTGGTTTCTCTACACACGTTTAAGTCCAAAGATTATTCTATACCGGGACTGTCGACACCGATATCACCTTGATGTTCAGATGCTACTCCAGGGCGCAGAATAGTAAATCCCAATCAAGTGTGGTTGGACTGAATCAGTTACGTTAACGACAGTTTCACAAAGAGTTAGGGGGAGCAGTACTGTAAAAGTCAAAACGTCCTAAGGACCACCGGGAGGTAATACTGTAGAACATTACAGTAATGGATTGACACCGATAGCTTTAGATTGATGTAAATATAAACTTACCCTTAAGTCATATCTAACCTCATGTGATAACTCTTTTAGTCATTTCAAAATGTAAAGGTCAAGTTAAAAACAGTTAATTTTAACCTAAAAATGGCGTTTATTTCCTTAAAGTATAACAGGAATTTTCACCTAACAGACTCAGGAAAAAACAGTAAAACTACCTCATTGAAATTTGAATAAAGACCGCATGTCATATGAAAAATGAAAAATGCTAAGAAAATGGTCAAATCAATTAAATCGTAAATCAATAATCAAATGACTAATCAACCAATGAAAGTAAAAATGGTGACTGAAATAATACCAAAACTTCTACTCACTACTTTGAACACATTCCTCTTGGGCAATAAAATTTCAAACTTGATAGAGGGGAACGGGAACACAACTTATGTTAATGGACACGCCACGAATGATTAAACCAGACAGTTTGAACATGACTTCCTAGCTAAATGTGCACATCGTCAAATAAAGGGCAGAAAAAGAGGGGGGGGGGGGGACAGTTCCTTGGCCAAGGTTGAGCACCGTTAATTATTACTCACGCTCTTGAGGGTTGATTGTAGACGTAGTGGAGGCATCTTGTAAACTGTTAAGAACACGGTGCATCTTCAGCTCTGCAGCGACGTGTTTTGTCTTCGTAAGTTTATCTTCTAAATAATGGCAAAAAGTAAGGCATACTGTTGGTTAGTAAAACGTCCACCTTCCACGCTTTCTGGTTTTTAAGTGGGCCGCTCGCACGCTTCTGCCTCCCTCCGCTGAGTTGGTTCGAGCCGGTCGAGACTTCTTCAAATTTCCATGAGTATGTGGTTTGCTGAAGGGTGCTTCTTCTTCAAATTTCCATGAGTACGTGGTTTGCTGAAGGGTGCTTTTTATAAATACAAGGATCATTCTTGAAACTCCAAGGGAAAGTAATTATAAAGAAATCCTACTGTCTGGTTTATAAAAATTAATATACATACAAAAAAATTAAGTGGCGTTTAGTGATGTTCAATAACACAGGAAACAATCCTAGCTAAACAGACTCATAAATAGGTACTGAGATGTAAATAGCAATAAGCTAAGATCAATGAGTTACATAATTTAAAGAGTTACTTAAATACGAACCAATTGTGGTTAAACATACAAAGCTTCAAGAGCATTTGGAACAGAATGCAACCAAGTGCTAAAAAATGGAATAACGGGGGTGACTAAAATAAAGCGTGGAAAGAATTTCCACATCCAGGACACAATTCTACACGGTGGAGAAACCCAACAAACAACCCACAGACGACGGCACGACAAGACCACTTGCGTACGGAATAGGCTCCAGTCAGTCACAACCTTCATCTAACCCCATCGTCCCACCGCCGGCAGAAGTAGGCAACAAGACGCCGTCCAGGAACACAGAGTGTCGACCCACCATTGTAGATGTATTGTCATAAACTTCAAATTATTCTTTTCTAGGCCTAATTTTAAACCATTCCAGGCTCTTAGATAACTTGTTACATAAAATTAACTAAACTTATATTGGATTAAAGTCTATTTTATTGAAAGGGCGATGTAACACGATGTAAGTAATCTTGTTAGGAAGTGGTTCGTGCTTGCTTGTACACAAATACATGCATGTATATAAATCAAGCCAGTCTGAATAAAGTTCTCAACTGGTTAACGTCGTCATTCTTAGACTCCCGACAACATAAAAACATTACACATGGGCTCCTCTCCACTGTAGTCGCCAATATTGGATATGGTGTTGGTTATCAGTTACATACTGCCCTCAAAAGTACTTGGAATGATAATAGTTAATTGTAGAGTCTGTTCCCATCCCAGCATCTTCACCGACTTGTCTTCTGGGTAGATGGGATATAATCAGACTCTTATTGAAATATGTATAATCTTGGTCAGGTCTACATTTCTGTTCTTCTCTAACAACTTGTGCCTCGAGTGAGAATATGTTAACAAAACTCGTACACAACAATGCAAAAATAACAAATGAGCATCACTCTATAAACGATTGAATCCTACTGCAATACAAAGAAGAATCACATCCTAACTTTAAGACAATTAGTTAAGGATTAAATCCTTCATAACATACGCTACTACACTTATAAACTATGTTGGAACATGTTCTATCAGTGTAACACTATGCAACATTACTCTTAATACTTGTATTACAAGTACAAAATACAAAATAATATATACATCAATAAATAATAATATTTACATGTATAATTATTCAGTGTAACATATCAAAATCTATGAAAGGTAAATCTCGAAGCGGTATGTACATATTTTGTGATAAACTGTGCGCAACAATTATTTCCATTGAATACCATGCAAGCCACCGCTCATGACTACTAAGGGAAGGTGGGTGCGGTCTTCACGTATGTGCTTCCATAATCCGACATGAGTCTCGCGGCATCTAGTGTATGATATTTATGTAACAGACCCATCCCTCTTTTTGATGGGTAGCCTATATGCTTCTTTTTCTTTACCAAGTAGAGATTTTGTTAATAATTCTGTAAGTAATTCTTTCACCATAGCCACTCCCTGTATTTATAGCTTTGTCAGCCTCATCTGCTTCCCGTCTAAACCTTCTCTCCAGTCATTCCTGGTTTTTCTTACAATTTCACTATCAATACTGGAAAATTCATCATGCTGTACTTTGTAATTTTCTTTACTTACTCAAAAACTTTCATCAATCAATTTCCGTATTTGTCTCCTTTCATAGTATCCTAAGTATCTTTTGATATCCATGGTTTTCTCCTTGTAACTTCATGTCTCAAAACTCACTACCATCTGACTGATATATGTTCTCAATATCGCAAAAAATTTTAATTAATTATTTGCTCTTCGTCTCTTAAAGTGTCTAAGACTTTAAATCGATTCCTACATTTAATTGCAAATGTTTTTCTCTGCTTATCTTCTAGATCTAGAAGCTTTGTTGTATCAAACCTAGGTATTCTATCTACCTTTCTGTTGGGTGCTTTCAGTTTTAATTTTAGTGTGGCAATAAGGAGCTGGTGATCACAACCAATATCTGCTCCTCTATAGCTTATTACATTTCTCAGAGTCCTCCTCCTCTCTTTATTATTGGCTATGTGATATATTTGAGTTTTGTAATTGCCACATGGTGAAGTCCATGTATATTTTTTAATGTCCTTGTACTGGAAAAGAGTACCTCCAAAAACAAGATTGTTTGTTGAAAAAAAATTGTAAAGTGTGTCCCATTTTCATTTGCAACTTCGTCAAGACCCTCGACACCCATCACAGTCTTTAGGCTATACCTTGATTATTTTTACCAACTTTAGCAGAGAAGTCACTGATCACAATTCTAATATCTCTCTCTGGGATCTCAACTATTATATGTTGCAGTTCTTCATAGTATTCATCTTTCTTTTCTTCAGGTGAATCTTTTTTATTCTTTCTTTTGTTAATCATTAATAAACCCCCTTTTTTTTTTTTGGTGGGGGTTGGTGTTGACTGTGAACTTTAAGATCACCAAACTATAACAATTACTTATAGCACATTCTATTCCTTCTTTCCTTCTTGTAGGAAACATAATATCATCTACAAATACAGACGATTCAATTTCAATAATCCTTATCAACGTAATATTATTTTCTACTGATGCTATTCACTTTTTCAGTCACGATACGGCATAGCTTGGGTCCATATACAGTTCCTTGTCTCACTTTTCCTTGAATCTCTATGTTTTATGTTGTACCTGATGGACAGTTGGTGGCTGCTTTACTTTTTCATTCATTTTCTTAACTATCAGTGCTCCCTTCCATCATATCATTTTCCCCATTTCTTTGATGCAATCCTTCGGGTCTAGTTTACTGAAGCACTCATATGCATCATAAAGCCATACATACGTTGATCCTCCCAAAATGGGCATTATAGTCGATAACTGCATTCAGTGTCAGCAGAGGATTTTTTTCCCAAATATCCTGCTAATTGTGCTTTTGATAAATATTCCTTTTTTATTTTCTAATTCCATTTTAATCCCCTACCTTTTTTTTTTTTTTTTTTTTTTTTTTTTTTTTTTGAGAGTATCCATATTTCTTCCCACTCTTTAAGGATAGATATGTTTTCGCAAATTTCTGTTAGAATCAACATCAATCTTTCTGTTATTTCCTTTTCCCATAATTTTTATCATAACATTGTCAAATCCTCGCCTGTAAATTATGTTCTTGTCTTTCAGGTTTTTTACGATAGCTTCTACTTCTTAACAATTTATTTTTTCTCCTTTGCTGGATGACGATTCCACTCTGTCGCTTTCTGACAGCCATTCATCAAAAAAAGTTGTTGATTTCTTCTGACAAGATGTCTTCTTTACTCTGGGTTTTTTTTCTGGCTAAAATAAATATTTGTAGAATTGCTCATATTCTTTTTCTATTATTTCTCTATCCTTTCCTCCGATGGCTCTACAGTTACTGGTGTGTTTTTGATTAACTTTCTTCTTGAATTCCTAGAAGGCTGTGCTGTTTATTTATCCCTTTGCTTTGATCTCCTGTACTTCCTCTTTTTGTTTCTCTTCTCGTATGTATGAGACTACGAGGCTCTCGTATAGTTTAGTCCTTCTCTTGAACTCATTGTTTTCCTTCCGAGGGTTACTTCTTTGGACTTCTTGTTTTTTGATTAACTGTTTGATAATACATTTTATTAATATTTGTTGGATTTTTTCTTACCATTTTGAATATTCTAATCTTATATCACCCTTTTCTTTGGCAATTTTCACTAGCTCCTTTTTTATATCTGGGCTTTCGAATGGTTCCAAATTATTTTGTATCTGACTTTTCTTTCTTTCATGTTTAAGATCAACCAATTCATTTCTAGGAGGTATAACATAGTGATTAGAATACACAATCTCTTTCTCTTCATCTATTATCTTACTACTAATACCTTCTTTTTTCCTTGCTAATTAGAGCATAATTGATCACGGATTTCTTCTCTTTACTGATTTCTTATCTTTTTCAGCTTTCGTCCAGGTTCCTCTGCATTTCCAGTTACTATTTGCAGATATCATGTTGGACTCCTTTGCCATATTTATTAACATTTTGCCCGATTTTCAAATCTCTTTACAATTGTTTTTTTTTTTTTTTTATATTTCCTACTTTACAGTTGAAGTCTCCCATCGCGAGTACTTTTTCTTCTCTGTCATATGCTATCATCAATTCATCTTTTATGGACTTATATTTTCAAAAAAAAAATTTTCTTGTGGAGCATAAATTACTCCATTTTGAACTTTAGATACAGCATGGAGGTTTATCATATAGTTTTTACAATAAAAATGAATTAGAAACTTTCTCATCCACAACAATTGTTCACAAAACAACACGAATTGGCGAACATGTAGAATGAAGCACCCATTGAGATTCATGACTGTTTTCCACTTTATTTCCACCGTTACATTTTCCAATTCGTTCTTTACGGCAATCATCACTCCTCCGTCATTTGATTTTCTGTTATTTTAAAAAAATTCTATAACCAGCTATATTCAAATTTTCTCCCTCCTTCAAGTGGGTTTCAGTGTGCAAATAACAATTGGTTTTACCTTTTCTATTATTACCTCCTTTTTCTCTCTCCTCTCCTCTTCTTTCTGTTTATTCTTTTCTCTTCCCTTTTTACTGGGAATGGCTTAATCTTACTTGACCACCTTGTAGTAGGAGATAGCCCATTCCCAGGGCTGTGTTGGGGTTTCCCACTAATCATTCTGCCCACCTCAAGTTCCGTCGAATCGGGTTGCAAGGTTTTTCGTTCTCGATTTTTTGAATTATTCTCCCCATTTCTTCCATTCTTAAACTTGAAAGATTCATCTGACTTTCCATACTTTTTTTTTTTTTTTTTTTTTTTTTTTTTTTTACTTTGCCCGTTGCATGCTTGATTTCTGATTTTTTTCCTCCTTATTATATCTATACTGTTCCTTGTTTCCTCTATATTCTGGTCTGGTTTCTTTATTTTTTATGTTATTGAGTCTGAACAGGAAGGCTTGTCCTCTTTTACAGACACCGTTCCCGTAATCCCTACATACATTTTCTTCATATTTTACATTATTTCTTTTATTTTCCATTTTATCGTTTTTCCTTTGTCCATATTTTCATTCCTTTCCTAACTTACACTTTTCTTCTTTATAACATTTGTACAGAATTAGTTTCCTCAACACGTTTCTCTGATGATTATAATTATCTACCTGGCGGCATGATCAAAGGTTTTTTTTTTTATTTTTTACAGAATAAGCATATTTTTGGGGTCTTTCCTTTCACTACTTCTGAGCCAGTGTCATTATGTTCATTCTCTTTTTCTTCTTTAATTGTGTCACTGTTGCTTCGTTCATTATTTATCACTATATCCAGGTTCAGGTCCAGGTTCTGGGGTGAGGCATAGCCTTTACAACGGCGCCTCCAACGTTTATCTTCTTGTACTGTTTTGTCTTTTCTTCCACATCAGGTTTAATACTTCTTTTTTTCTTTTCTATATTTGTTTCACTGAATAAAAATAACCCTACTAACTTCTTTAAGTCTTCCTCATATGGTTGTTGTAGCTCAATTACTTCATTCCTTTCTTTTCTATATTCCTGGCAAAATAACAAAAAAATGTATCAAATCTTCCTCCTCATTTTCACAAAAATTACAGTTTATATTCCCCCCATTGTGTCTATTTACAATATTTAGTTTTAACGTATTAGTTCTTGCTCTCAAAAATATCACTGAAGCAAATGTATTGTCACAAATTAACTCTTCTTTAATTTCTTTCTTCCACGTTCTATATATTTCTAAGCTCACTTTACTTTCTATTTCTTTTTTCCACTTTTCAGTATCCCACTTTCTCGTTTCCGTTTTTATTTCTGCCTTATTTATTCTTCTTATTTGTCTTATGCCTAAACTTGATTCTTCCAAATACTTTGCAGGTTGTTTCCACCTTCTTCCTTCTTTTTCTTGAATATCCTGGATAATTATTTTCAGTATTTCCTTCTTTCCATTCAGGGTACGATTTAAGTACTGCAGCTTCCCATCCATCACCCCTGCTTTCATAGAAGATGCACCTATCTCCCCTCTTAGAGTAGTATTAGCTGTGCTTTTAGTGGCACCTAAAATCTTCCTGTATACCCCATTCTCTATTCTTTGTAGTTTCACTATTTCAGTTTCTGTTAGAGTTATAACACTTGTTCCATACAAAATAGATGGTAAAGCAATACTTTTCCAGAACGTTTTTCCTATCATTACTTTATTTCAACTTTTCTCTATAACTGAATATGTTAGATTAGCTAATTTTTGTGCCTTTTCTATCATTACCCTTTTCTGAGTTTTAAATATATTCCTATTATTATCTAGCTTTATTCCTAAGTATGTCAAACTTTCTACTACTTTGATTCCCTCTACGTTATTTGGCTTTTCTTTCATATTGTAAATCATAATATTACTCTTTTCTTTATTAATTTCTAACCCACATTTTTTTACCAGTTTCTACTAATATCAGGATGTTACGCTTTGCATTATGTATATCCTGGCAATTATTAAGGCATCGTCTGAAAAAAATAATGATTCTATCTTTATTAATCGATTTCTGAAACCATTTCCTTCCTCTTCTTTTTTTTTTCATGACAATATACGTAATTAGTTTAAAAAGTGAAGTTGATCCTGTACAACCCTGTTTAATTCCACTCGTAACCCCCGTTTCTTGTTCTATACCTTCTCCTAAGTCAATGCCCGTAGTATCTCCTTGATAAATATTTGCAATTGCACTTATGATTTTGGTGTTAATTTTATATTCTTTTAAAACTTCTATTAGGACCTCCCTTTTTACAGAGTCAAATGCTTTACTAAAGTCTATTGCGGTTACTATTAGGGGTTTCTTGTTACTACAGCTCTCTTCCACACAATACTGTAATATAAAGATATTGTCCTCTATCCTGCCTCCACCTGTAAATCCTGCTTGACATTCATTGTCTTCTTCATTCATTCTTATGTGGTCTTCTATTTCCTCTTTCACCATCATCATGAATATTTTATAAGAAATACTTAATAGAGCTATGGGTCTTAGGTCTTTTGCCATTGGCCTTCTTTTCTTTTCAACCATCTTTGTTCTTGACTTCTTCCACACATTTGGTTTTTCTTTTTCGTCCAACTCATTTTGATAAAATTTCTGTAAGGTTTCAAGACATATTTTGCTTTTTCCTAGTGCCTTATATAGCTCGGGTTTTAGGCCATCTGGTCCTGCCGCTTTTTTTGCCTTTAAATTTTCAAGGCAATTCTTTACTTTTTCTGTTGTGATTTTTGGATTTTCCATTGGTTTTATTTTCCCTTTTATTGCCATTACAAGGTCATAGTGTTTCCTAAGTATGTCCGGGATATTGTATTCATCTATTCATATGATGTCTTCCTGGTGCGCTATTTAATTTTCATATTCTATCTGTTTTTCTTCATTCCAAACTGAGTCTGTTTTATTTTCATGCTTACAATATATAGTTTTCCAGTACTTGATTAATTCCTCTTTTGTTTTTTTTCCTTATTTAGCTTAGTTCCTTGTTCTCCATAAAGTTGTATAACTTTGCCATGGGCTTTCTGTCTGCTCCTTATTCTATCAATATTTTCCTAGAGTTTTTTATTTTTATCCATTTTTATTTCTTCTGTTATCTTTTTTTCAAATATAGTAATTTCCTTCTTTATAATTTCTTGCACTTCCCTCTTCTTTTGATCATATCTCTCTTCCAATACCTTTTTTACTTCGATATTGGATTCATTTCTTTTCTTTCTGTTTAAATCCTTCCTTACCTTTATGCCTTTTCTTATTTCATCGTTCATCCAGGGTTGCTCGTGTACCTTTTCTTCATCAAGAACTTTCCTTTTATATACTCTTGCCAATTCTTCTTCTGCAGCCTCTTTTATTATCAGGTCCATTCCTTTTATTCTGTCTATTTGTCTACTCTTGTTGTATATTCTCTTAAACTATTTTCATCTGTCCTAAAGTATTTTACTTCCTCCCATCTTCCTTTATTAAATTTTTTATTCTGGTCACTCATTAATTCCAGTTCTATAGTGATCAGATTATGATCTGAGATGTCAAAGTTAAATTTTTCATCGTCTATAATCATTTCCCCAAAATTGTTATACATTTGTTCGTTTACTAGTACGTAGTCTATTACACTTTTTTGTTGCACTCTTTCCCATGTATAAATACCTTTACATCTTAAATCTCCATTCAATAGGACTAACCCATGGTCATTCATCCAATCGAGAATCATTTCCCCGTTCCTGTCTAAATTCTGGTAACCTAAAAATCCTACACGGCCGTTGAAATCCCCTAATATCATCAATGCCTCTTCTTCATTTAGATTTCTAATAATTCTTTCACATTCTTGTTTTATTATCTTATCCCTACTTTTGTCTTCTTCAGTATTTCCTGCTGAAAAATAAACCAACAATAATCTAAATGTATGATTATATGCATTACACTTAACACACATCAGGTCTTTACTTTTAGTTTCTATCTTTTCCAATTCTAGACTGTCACTATTTCTATAAAGTATCATCAAACCTCCTCCTTTTTTATCATTCATATTCCTCATATTTTCTACTTTTTTAACACCCTTACTTAAATTTAATCTATCTAACTTTTGCTGTGTTTCTGTCAAACAAAAAAGTTTATTTTTACTATTTAATTCCTTCTCAACTTCCATCAGTTTTTTGTTTTGTTAAGCATTGTATATTCAACAAATAAATCTTAAAGTTTTCTTTTATTTTGTGTTTATATTCTTCTTTTTCCTCGTTCTGACGAAAATTTTCCCCTCTGTACAGTTTTCCTTTCTTTATGAACCATCCATCTTCACCATTTTGTCTCTTTGTTTGTAATTCTTCCCTTAAGCGCCTCTCTCTCTCTCTCTCTCTCTCTCTCTCTCTCTCTCTCTCTCTCTCTCTCTCTCTCTCTCTCTCTCTCTCTCTCTCTCTCATCGTTAGATCTGGCGCTATAAAGATTCTACTTTCTCTTGTTTCTGGACAATTTCTAAGGTTCTTAGCCTTTCCTATAATTGTCCACTTCTCTCTTTCACTTTTCATTTTTACTAGTAATGGCCTCGGTTTATTTCTTTGGTTTCTAACCTCTTGGCTATCAGTTGGTCTATTACCTATTTCCAACCTACCTAACCTGATTGTTTCCATTACTTCAACTCCAGTTATCCCTATATTATCTTTGAATAGTCGCTCACACCTATCCTTATCCTTTCTTTGTTTTTCCTCTGTGCTTCCTTCTATGCATTCCTCGACATTATATATTACCAGATTATTTTTCCTCTTTTCCTTTTCCATTATCTCTTTAACCTCTTCTCTAACTTCTTCCCTAATGTCTTCTATTGGCATATTAACTCGTCCTAGCTTTGCCGAACCTATCGAGTCCTTTATTTCTATTATTGCGTGTTCCAGTAACTGTAGCCTATCCATTAGCCTATCATTAATCTCCTTCATCTTTTTATACTCAACCTTCATATTCCTATATGATCACCTACATTCTCTACAAAACCAAGTGAGACTTTTGTTATTCTGCAGCACTTTGTAATCTTCCCTGCCAATTTTTACACAACCATTGTGGAACCAAGACTCACAGTAGTCACAGGCGATTCCAAACTGTTTCTTTGTTACCTCTGTCGCACATGGCACAGTCAGCCGGTTCCTTTTCCATTTCTTCTTCTGATGAGGTTTCTACATCCTCGTTCCTCACCATCTTCACTTTTGGCTTCGTTCCAGTCTTGCCTTTATTATCCATTTTCGATTTTGAGCTCATAATACCTTCAAGTCCTTAATTTTCCTCACTTACATAAATTAACACAGAAGCTCACGTGCTCTGTTTACAATTGTCAAACGGCATAATGTCGATGGAACATGGTTTTAACATATTTCGTTGGCCTTCTTATTTTAAAGCTATGTGAAACAGCTCTATTGTCTCTGTTCTCTATACACTAGTTGAACTTTCATCAACCAAATCCTCTGCTTTGCCTTCCGTTACCAGTTCTTTGTTGAGAACCCTCATATCCTCGATAGTGGACCACTGGTTCCCTGTTATTCGTTTTTGCTTTGCAAGTTCACCTAAGACTTTCTTTATAGTTCAGGCACTCTTACTTAAGCTTTATTATGTCCTCATCTTGTGAAGTGACTTTGCAGTAACTTTCTTCCAACAGCATAAACATCGTAATAATGTGGTGTTCCATTTGTGACACTTCAATATCTCATTAGGAATTGTTTTTAGAGTCGAGTTGAGTTACTGGGCGGAGGGATTCGCCTTTCCATCGGCACCTCCTTAGTTTTCGTCTTTATTCTAATTCTCTTATTTTCTTCTCTCTTTTTAATCATATTCTTGCAAGTAGGATCACCGGTATATTTTCATACCAACGCCAATATGCATTAATAGAATGCATATCGAAATAGATACAGCATGGAGGTTTATCATATAGTTTTTACAATAAAAATGAATTAGAAATTTTCTCATCCACAACAATTGTTCACAAAACAACATGGATTGGCGAACATGTAGAATAAAGCAGGAGTTCATCAAGTTGGGAAAATTCATTACTGTATACAGTCAACTGAAATTATTCTTTAAAGAACAAATTCGCACATCAAAGGTCTGTTGATGTTATCAAAACATTTGCTAAGAAGCCCTCACCATCAAGATGCACCAACCACAAGCATTGTGATTGGCTACCAGCCTACCACCTCACAACTGTCTCATGTAAACATAACAAAAACAATAATAAAATAGATAATAGGTAGTAATGATACTTTTATATGAACCAAACAGCGGGCGAGTGCAGTACACCCATGTACCGCTTGTGAGAACAGAGAAGCAATGAGATAAAGTTTATTTGCGAGCAAAGACCTTTTGAGTGATGGCCAATTGCAATGTTTGTGGGCAGAGCATGTTAAGATGAAAGGCTACACCCAGTCGCAGGCACATTCGAACACATTCTCAAAATCTCTTTGTATTTTCATTATTTTAGTACACTTGAACCGATAATTTACTGTGGATTTGTTTTTTTTTAATTTAAAACTCATATTTTGAGTGTGTTATGATAATGGTAAGAATTTTCGTTATTATCATTATTATTGATAGTAGTAGACTAGAGTTCGTTCGTTCGTTTTAGATTATCTTACCTTATGTGTAACTGCAGACGAGAGGCACTAGTTGTTGTAACGCGATGTAGCAACACAATAACCATCAAATCTTAGTAATTTATGCACTATTGATAATTCACAAGAACTGGCGAAACGCTTTCATTCCTTCATTGTGGGTCTAAGCGTCTTAAAACAGTAAAATTTGGCGATTTCGAAGATCTACATCCATCATGAGAATTTTTTCAGTTGTATATTTGTTTTTGCCAAGATGGATTTTTTTTTTCTAATTACAACTATCAATTTTATCATGTTTTCCGTCAATTTTTTTTTTTTTTTTTCAGTTATTTATAAGAGTTTTCAGCTTTGCCATGATTTATGTCGACATGATTTTCAGGTGTTTATAGAAATGTTCTGCCTGATAGCAAAAAGGCTTTACACAAATGCACATACATGATAAGACGTATCCGCTTTGAACGGAATGTCAGACCCATGAACAAGAATCCTTCCTATTAGTTAATCACGCAAAAACTTAGGGAGGTTTAACAGGATATCACTCGGGATTGTTAAGCAAAGACACTCCGGTAACTTTATTCTACTTTTATTTATAAAAATAAACTTCTACACATTTCTAAATGTTAACAAATTATTCGTACTTACATGAAAATAAAAGGAATTATTAATTAAAAACTGGCTTGGATTGTATATCACATATGAATTACGAATTCCTGTAGAATCCTCTTACACTAAATATTAGGCTATTGATGAAAGCAAATCTACATTTATATATATATATATATATATATATATATATATATATATATATATATATATATATATATATATATGTGTGTGTGTGTGTGTGTGTGTGTGTGTGTGTGTGTGTGTGCATGTCTATTTGCATTAAAACTGTTGAACGAATGAGTAATACGGCGCCAGAAAGTGTAAAATTCTGAAAGTTTTAAAATGGAAGACAGAGCCATTGCTGACTTAATGTTATGATATTGATAGTGATATAAATATTCTCTTTATACATGTCTATGATTCTAAACTATATCTACAATTTCTTTTTTCTTCCCAAGGTCCACCATAGTAATGACTTTGCCATAAACTCGGTCATCTTGAGACCGTGGAAGGTGTGAAAATTTGCTGTCATCCTTGACATTACTGTCTGCAGTTTCGTCATTATTGTTCTGCTCTTTAATTGAATTGTTGCTTTTAGTAAAATAGAGATTATTTGCAGCCTTGGACCAATAAGCCTCTACCTCCTGCAAAGTTAGTTCTTGTGTCTCAGGTAACAGAAGTACAAATGTGGCTAAAGTTAGGCACCCAACCCCATAGGCCCAGAAAGAAATAAAGAGGTTAGATATAGATGTTTTTGCTGCAAATAAAGTGATGAAGAATTGCGCTGCAAAAGCTGCTGCTCCTGCAATGCCACTTCCTGTGCCTCGAACAGAACTGGGCAGCAATTCTGTGGCCATCAAGTAGCTTGTAGGGCCAATACCTATACCAAAGGCTAATGTGAACACTGCAAAGTACAAAAGTGGAGCCCAGGTTACTTTATTTTCATTTTCATGTTCATAAAAATGGCTTCCTAATAGGGCAACAGACAGACCAGCAACAAGAGAAGCAATGATGATTATTTTCTTTCGTGGAAGGCAACCGAGAAGAAAAGCACCTATGACATTGGAAAGGAACCGAACGCTTCCCACAATTACAGAGCCGTGAAGAGGTGATATTTCAGCATTTGCATTTTGAAAAATCTGGACAACAAATAAAGCAAGAACAAGCTGTCCAGTGCACTCTTTAAGGACAAGTAAAGTAGTGGACACAGCCACGGGAAGTAAAGCATTCGGTTTAGAAAGACCTTGAACACTTTGGCAATGTGTTTCTTCACAACTATTGGTTAAAGAATAAATATTCTGCATCTCCCTCACTTCCATCTCCACATTGTAACCGTGTGGTCGCAGACTTTCTAAAGTACGTTTGGCCTCTTCGATCTTACCCTGCTTGATAAGTTTAGTAGGAGACTCAGGCACCAATAGCAGAAAAATCATACATGGAACGGAAATACATGGAATGATAAGGACAACGGTTGTCCAATGGAAGACTCCACCAAAGATGTAAGTGAGGAAGAATCCCAAGGAAAAGGCAGCTTCTGGTACAGCCCCCAGCAATCCCCTCCTTTTCGGCTCACTTACTTCGCATGGGTACACATAAACGCAGATAGATCCACCAGCAGTTAGGAGTCCCTGAAAAAAAGAAAGTTAAAGTTAGTTAGCAGTGACTGGTTTATTCTCTCTTCTTTTAAGATACCATTGATTTTCCAACCTGATATGTGGCATAATGTAAGGGGTAAAATGGCACATGTCAGTGTTAATAAAAATCAAATAGGCTAGCGTGTGTCAATACAAAACGAGGAATAGAGGAACTGCTAGAGAATTAATTTGGAAATATTAGATTTACGTCTAAGAATGATTATCTAAAAGCAAATAATCAAAATACTCCTCCAAACATTTTTTTTCTACAAATA
The DNA here is from genome assembly GCF_036898095.1 of Palaemon carinicauda. Lineage (NCBI taxonomy): Eukaryota > Metazoa > Arthropoda > Malacostraca > Decapoda > Palaemonidae > Palaemon > Palaemon carinicauda. The sequence continues at coordinate 91,504,127 of NC_090732.1, read as the reverse complement.
TGCCGAAAATATAGTTCAGATTATTTTAGCCATAGATATCCTACCCTACTTGATGCCGTGTAAGCCATATTGGCTAATGATACCGATAACACGAAGACCGCCGCCATCTTGCCATGGGAGAGATAAGCGGTGGCTAGCATAGTATTCAATGTAAATAAATGTCACGTAAAAATTTATAGCAAAATATGTGCATACCACTTCAAGATCTACCTAGCTTCCATTTTGATATGTTATAATGAATAAATGTAAATACATCTGAATATTATTATCTATTCATGTATATATATATATATATATATATATATATCTATCAATATACTATTATTATTATTATTATTATTATTATTATTATTATTATTATTATTAGTAGTAGTAGTAGTAGTAGTAGTAGTAGTAGTAGTAGTAGTAGTAGTATAGAAGCTAAGCTACAACTCTAGTTGAGAAACCAAGATGCTATAAGCCTCGGGGCTCCAACAGGGAAAAATAGCCCAGTACGGAAAGGAAACCAGGAAATGAATACATTACAAGAGAAATAATACAATCAAAATCAAATATTTCAAGAACAGTAATAACATTAAACCAGATCATTCACATATAAACTATAAAAAAAAAACAAGAGGAAGATAAATAAGATAGAGCAGCGTGCTCGAGTGTACCCTAGAGCAAGAGAACTCTAATCAAAGTCAGTGGAAGGCAATGGTACAGAGGCTATGACACTACCCAAGACTAGAGAACAATGATTTGATTTTGGAGTGTCCTCCTAGAAGAGCTACTTAGCGTAGCTAAAGAGTCTTCTACCCACACCAAGAGAAAAGTGACCACTGAACAATTACAGTACAGTAGTTAATCCTTCGGGCGAAGAAGAATTGTTTGGTAATCTCAGTGTTCTCAGGTGTATGAGGATAGAGGAGAATCTATAAAGAATATGCCACACTATTCGGTGTATGTGTAGGCAAAGGGAAAGTGAACCGTAACCAGAGAGAAGGGCCCAATGTAGTACAGTCTGGCCAGTCAAACGGGACCCATAAATCTCTAACGGTACATGCTACCTATATATATATATATATATACACACCCCTTTCTAAGTGGAGATACCTTAACATGGTGAAACGGTTTGTGTATCGCCATGATCAGCACAGCCATGATCAGGGCTACCCATACGAGGTTGGTTTGCTGTGAACGATCAAACAAAATTCTCTCCCCATCACCAATCCGTAGTGGCCAGTGTGATGATGATAATGACCAAGGACATGTCTGATGCCATTGCCCTTCATTGGACTAAAAACGGCTGCTTATATATATATATACATACATACATACATACATACATACACACACACACACACACACACACATATATATATATATATATATATATATATATATATATATATATATATGTATGTATGTATGTATGTATATGTAGATATAAATATATACAGTAACAATAAATGCAGCTTTTTCCAGTCCACTACAGTACAAAAGCAGTACAAAAGCCTCATACTTTGTTATATATATATATATATATATATATATATATATATATATATATATATATATATATATATATATATGTATATATACATATATATACATATATGTATATATATATATATATATATATATATATATATATATATATATATATATATATGTGTGTGTGTGTGTGTGTGTGTATGATTTACGCCGGTTGACGCAAACCCTTCTGTAAGATTTCGCCTGTCGTCGGTATCTTCAACTTTTAAATCAATAATTCGCCATTCATCATCTATTTGACGCTTCATAGTCCTCAGCCACGTACGCCTGGTTCTTTCAACTGTTCTAGTGCCTTGCGGAGCTCAGTTAAAAGTTGGTGAACTAATATCTCTTGGGGAGTGTGAAGAGCAAGCCCAAATCATTTCCATCTACCTCTCATCATGATCTCATCCACATATGGCGCTCAAGTAACCTCTCTTCTATTTTAATCTGTCCCTGCCATTCGTCTCCCAATATTCTTCCTGGGGCTTTGTTCTCAAATCTACAAAATCTGTTTGATATTGTTTCATTTCCATACCACGACTCACGTCTATACAATAACACTGATTTCACTATACTCATATATAGCCTGATATATATATATATATGTACTGTAAGCTCAGGAGATTTGGTTTCCAGATTTTACTGAACCTATACCCATGGTCTGATATGCTGTTTTCAATGTCATTAAACTTTAGTTCCTAAATATTTAGATGATTCTACCTCATTAATCCTTTCTCCTTCCAATGATATTTCATCTTCCATTGCATATTCCGTTTTCATCATCATCTCTTTCTCCTAATTATCTTGAGCCCAACCTCCTGTGATATTTCGTGCATTCTGGTACGCAAGCATTGTAAATCCTGTGGTGTTCTGCTAATGACAGCATCATCAGAATAATCTAGGTCAGCTAATTTTCTATTACAATCCAGTCCCAACTTCTAGGTTTTGCCTTTTCATGTCAAATTCTACAAAATAATCTTGTAAGTATTTGGGAGTCACTTCATTTCAGGACAATATCGTCTTAGCAGTTATTCCATCGTATCCAAGGGCTTTTCTTCTGTTGAGTTTTTTAATGATAACTTCGACTTCAAGGCATTTTCATCCTCTGTTGTTATAACAGGTCCATATCTCTTTTTGATGGGTATATGCTTCTTCTTTGCTCCCGTAGAGATTTCATTAGTAATTCAATAATTCTATGAGCGATTCTTACACCATAGCCATTCCTTGAATTCATATCTTTGTCAGCCTCATCTGCTTTCCCGTCTAAATATCCTCTCCAGTCATTCTTGGCTTTTATTTTGACTTCACTATCAATACTGGAATACTTAGCATGCTCTACCTTGTAATTTTCATTACTGCCTCTAAACTTTCAACAATAAAATTCTATTTGTTTTCTTTTTATAGTATCCCAAGTATCATATATCATCCATGGCTTTCTCCTTGTACCTGCATGTCCCAAACATTCACTACCAACTGTCTGATATATGTTCTTAATATCACATCACTCTTCGCTAATTGTCTGATATTCATATCTTCAAGTCTCTAAGATTGCAAATCTATTCCTACATTCAATTGCAAATGTTTTTCTGGGTTCATACAGACAAACACACACACGTACACACACTCATGTATATATATATATATATACAGTACACACACACACACACACATATATATATATATATATACATAAAATTGTATATGTAAATATATTTAGATATGCATGCGAGTGTTTATATATATATATATATATATGCATATATATAAATATATATGTGTATATATATATATAATGTATATATATATATATATATAAATATATATATATATACATTACTCTGTGTGTTTACTCTTTAATATAACACTAGTTGTTTTAGCTACACTGTAAGTTTGTTGGTGCAGCTAAAGGGAGCACAAAACTGCAGCAAATTAACAATGGTTAAATGTGAATTTCTATTGAGCGACCTTGATAAGTTCCCTTGGCAAGATGGCTGTTCTCTACACATATACGAGATCGGTTCATAGGGCATCTTTGGTAGGATATATGGTTTAACGAGAGAGAGAGAGAGAGAGAGAGAGAGAGAGAGAGAGAGAGATTTATACCTGTATGGCTCGGAGGATGATCATAGCCGCGGGAGAGCTCCTGGAAAGTAGTAATATAGGCCATGTCAGGGCGAGTGGAGGAAGGATTAGGATCAAAAGACGTCGAGCACCCAAGTGTTGCACAAGGCCACCACCAACGACCGATCCGGGTATGGACACTAGTTGAATAACGATTGCTAGAAAATAAAAATAAGAAATTCGTACATTGAATTTGTGCATTAGAAACTAAACTAATCATCGAATTAACCAAAAAAAAAAAAAAAAAAAAAAACGTCAACTCTAATTTGAAATTGCTAGTTTTTGATGTTGAAATACAAGTGTCTTCCTGGAAAGAACCTGGAAAACATGACAACTAGTGTGTAATGACTCTTATTTGTTCTACTTTTGTACGATGCACAATTAAAAATATGCATGGACTCACCAAACCAATTTATCTGGTCTTCATTTAGACTAACGTCTCTCTCAATCTTCCAATTTCCTAAAGCTACGGATGAAAATGCGATGACTATTCCGAAAACACAGCCTATCGACCCAACAGCAACAGCAGATGCTATCTGAAAATGAAAATTGATATGTGGATCATAATTTGAATGTAGTTTGCATATTTGTATCATCACTAATAACGATAAAATACCTAGTCTATAGTGTCTGTCTATATACAAATGGATCTATTGTTTCTATAAATTTCACTGTGGCGCAATGAAGATCAACTTCAGTGATAACGTGGATCCCCAAAACTTGTTTGAGATACATGTGGGAAAGCAAGAAAAATATCCATGGACAATTCGTACTCCGGGTGGAGCATGCAACCGTGTCTAAACTAAATTTCAAATGTTTCCAATACCCAACAGTCAGTCTTAAAATATGGCCCGTCTATTATCATTTAAGAGAATTCTATTGGGCACCATTGACTCCATAAGAAATTGTTCTAAATTGTTATAAAAGGTCTTTGGCTCTTGGTCTGATTACTTTTGTATTAATAAAAGATTAAAATTGGACAATTCATTGAAATTTATGTAAGATGACAGGGGAAATCATCCCAAAGGAAATATATCTATTCATTCCAGAATGATGTTTATAGATGACAATAAAGGCGATGCGAGCCATCTGTCGCTACCTAAGACCTGCTGACGAGAGTCGTTATCACTTATGCAAGAAATAAGGTATCCGTGCAGATTGTCCTCTAAGGCCACATTACAGTAGTCCATTTTTCTATGCTTTACAGATTGGGTTAAAACTCACTGGTGAAATTAAACTTTCGATATGCTTTTATTCAAACGTAATAACTTTACAACACGCCTACATATTTCATTATTGAGTCAGAAGTAAATTGCGATTATTCTGGACAACATTGAACTACATGAAAACATGTTTTACGCGTCGGTAGATTATTATTATTATTATTATTATTATTATTATTATTATTATTATTATTATTATTATTATTATTATTATTATTATTAAAAGCTAGTTGGAAAAGCAAGATGCCTAAGCCCAAGGAGTACAACAAGGGAAAATAGCCCAGTGAATAAGGGAAACAAGGAAATAAATAAACAAGAGAAGAATAAACAATCAAACTAAAACGACATTAAATTGGATCCTTTACGTATAAACTATAAAAAAAGAGGAAGAGAAATAAGCATGCTCGAGTGTACCACCAAACAAGAGAACTCTGATCGAAGACAGTGGAAGGCCATGGTACAGAGGCTAAGACACCCCCCAAGACTAGAGACCAATGGTTTGATTTTGGAGCACTGTAGTACTCTCTGACCAGTCAAAGGATCCAATAACTCTCTAGCGGTAGTATCACAACGGGTGGCTGGTGCCCTGGCCAACCTACTACCTGCGCTGCATACATAAAACTTTAATATATTCATATATATTGAAATATGCTTATAAACATAACAGTATTAAGACTCGGCAGTGAATTCATAACAAGGAATCTGTGAAGTAAAAAGGTTAAGTGGCATACAGTATTATGTTATCCTTACCTGACGAAATACTGGTGATATGAACTGTTTTTTGTCTTTGTCTGACATCCATTGGTTAGTTATGACTTGTTGTAGTTTGTCTTTCGCCTCCACTTTAGTGTCCATATGAAGACAGTTATATAACGACACAAATTAGCGAAAATATATAAAATTGTTTACGAAATATACAAGAGATATATGTAACTAGAAACAAACAATACGAATAAAGTCACTTTTTTAATAATCAATGTGACTTGAATGGCGTTTTTAATCTTAAGTTGGGCGGACCGGACGAGGTACCTGACGATTGCCAACGGATGGACTGAGAAAATCTTCAGTCCCCTGTTACCTTATATACTGGGTGGGTGTCTTCGCGCTCAATACCCGCTTGGTGCAACAGGCACCCTTTACCTTTCCTTGTTGTCGGCAGTACGCCAACTCCATATGGGCTTTATTGTGAATGCCAAAAAACTTTTTTTTTTTTTTTTAACGTTTCTTTTTCTTCCTTTTTTAAATTTTTCATTATCTGCAGAGAGTTTGTATGAGGTCAATTTTATGAATCTACCCGGATTTTCAAACGGATGAATATTCAGCATTGCAACTCCTGGAACCAGTTTGGTTTCCCCTCGGATCTCGTTCTCGAACTTTCTGCGATTATAAAACGTCGCTACGTCCTGTGTTTAGGATACTCTTATGACCTCACCGGTTATTTCTTTCAGTAACCTACACGTAGTTCTTCATTAAGTGAAAATAAGGGAAAGGAGAGGATTTCCCGATTATTACATTTAACTGATATTGTATTAATGATAACCTTAGCAGACAAATGAATATATTTACGGTATGAGGGCTGTCAGAATATTGTTGGTCCATAAAATCTAGAGACATAAAGTAAAACAAATTTCTATTGACTGTAAGCTACGAATAATATGTTTATGTTTCTTCGTAACGTTCCTCATCCCACCAAACACGCACACACACATGCACGCACACACACACTTTTCACTAAAAACTGATGAGGAAAGGAATGTTTCTGCCATTGTTTTAAGATGTTTCTGAAATGACTCGGTACATTATCATTACAAAAATAAACAGCTCTGCTAATTTCTGCATTGTCTGCATGATACTTTTCTATACAATTATGTAACTTGGCACATTTCCAGCCATTTCCTTTATCAGTGAACATTTTTTGTGTAATCTTTTGCCATTATGTATGGAATAGAAAACTAAAGGAAATTTTAACTGTATACCCTTGCTACTATATATATATATATATATATATATATATATATATATATATATATATATATATATATATATATATATATATTACTTAATGAAATATATCATTCTGATCATATTTCTGGTTTATAGTCTATATATCAAATAGTTTGAAAATTTATTTTATAATTTGAAGAAAAGAATCAATTAAAGCCAAGTAAAAATAAAACTGGATGAATATTCCTTGTTTTATGCTGGCTTTTAAGTATTTTATTCGAATTATCAAGACACATTCCTTTACAGTTATATATGAACAGAGCTACCAACTTTTACAGATTATCATCTTTTTACAGATTTATCTGTAGGAGCAAGTCATATTTTCAGCAAATAAAATATAGGGCAGTGTTTGATGCATTTGATATCAGATTATCATCTGGAGAACACACACGCACACACACACACACACACACATATATATATATATATATACATATATATATATATATATATATATATATATATATATATATATATATATATATATATATATATATAAATCCCAGAAACAGAAAAAAGAGAAACATTGATACGAGAGAAAACTAAAGTAAAGTATATTCTAACAATTGCAGTAGAAAGACCTCAAACAGACACAAGTGGAAGGACATGTCTGAGGCATTTGCTTTTGCAGTGGGCTAGTAATGGCTGATATTGTCGATGATGATGATAATAAGTCCCTACATATGAATTAGATGCATTCAAAGAGAGGGGGTTTAAGCTCAGAACCTCTCGAGTCCAATATGATTAACTTAATCATCCATATCACAGTCGGCGGATTTTCCGAATACTATTGATCTATCCTACACATGTAATAAGAATTCTTATAGCTATTTCTGCATGATAAAATCATCATCATCTCCTCCCACAACTACTGTATTGACGCAAAGGGCTTCGGTTAAATAAAATACTAGGGAAAAAAGTTCAAACGTTCTTCATTTGTTGCCAGCACTGAATATTCATAGGTCGAATGTTCTGATCTTAGGGATTTGATATATATATATATATATATATATATATATATATATATATATATATATATATATATATATTATATATATATATATATATACATATACTATATATATATATATATATATATATGTATATATATATATATATATATATATAGATATATATATATATATAATATGTATGCTTGTATGTATATCTGTATATATATATATATATATATATATATAGATAGATATATTCATATATAATATGTATGCTTGTGTGTTTCTGTATTATGTAGATATATGTATACATGCATAGTAGATGTAATGAAACTATATTTGATCGTTTTAGATTGACAGAACTGCCTGCTTTCATCACTCCAGCAGCATCACTGAAATAGTGATTAAAAACGCTTTGAATCGATCCCAAAATATCCTATTTTGATGTTCTGGCGGATGGTGCTCTCTGGAATGTTCCTTGGGCGTCCCTTGTCTAGCTCGGTGGGTCGATTACTCGTTTGGTTACCTTTGATTCACCCGCCAATTGCATTAATTATAATGCTATTTGATAGATGTATATGCTTTTCTTTTCAACAGGCCTAATTTTTTACTAAGTGTCATCATTGCCTGCCCTCAATATTTGCATAGCAATGGCAAGGGTAATGTGAAGTGATTGACTTTCAAAACTCTTTGAATAGCAGGAACGAGGGGAGATGTCAAGAAGAGCTCACCGAACCTAAATACCTCTTTACTATATTCAGGAAACGATGGAAAATGGAACGATTTCATAGTATGAAGTACGAAAAGCGACAAGAGAAATTACAATCCAGTGTCCTCTCTCACTCTCTCTCTCTAAAGCAGGTTTGATGTAGCCGTATTCCTCAGTTCCAGAGTGTTCGGACCGTAACAAATTCTCTCTCTCTCTCTCTCTCTCTCTCTCTCTCTCTCTCTCTCTCTCTCTCTCTCTCTCTCTCTCTCTCTCTCCAAATCATCTGTTTTGATAAGACAGATTGTAGATTTTCTGAGACACATCGCTAGCTCCAAATTGTTCGCTTTCGCTTTTGTTTCCAAAATATCTGCCTTCGCTCAAGTCACGGAAGGTTATCGAAGGTCATGTATGCGAATCCAGAACCTTCTCTCTCTCTCTCTCTCTCTCTCTCTCTCTCTCTCTCTCTCTCTCTCTCTCTCTCTCTCTCTCTCTCTCCAGGTTTTTTTTTTTATAAAAGATTGTAGATCTAGAAAATTTTTCCATATTACACCATAATCTAAAAGGCTCGATTACCCTTTTACAAGAAAAAATCCTATAAATGAATATAGAGAGAACAAGCAGATGAATTCTATCATATCTAAATAAGAACGGTATATTCGATCATATATATATATATATTTTTTTTGCATTCCAGGCTATACATACATACATACATACATACATACATACATGCATACATACATACATACATTGTATGAATGTTGAATTCAGACTGAATTTGACTCTGGACTATCACTCATTGTTCAATCTAATTGTAATATTGTATTAGGATTTGTTATGTAGGACTTGTTGAAGAACCTGAGTACTGAAAGCTTCTGGAGCCACCCCTTCTGGAGGAAATGGCTCACGAATGGTCTGGAAATTCATGTGCTTTTTGATACACTGAATATAGACAAAGCTTTCTTGGTGAACTGCAAAGGATACTGTGGGCAAATTTGTCGTCAAGAATCGTTGCGATCTATGTGTATGTTGCATAAGATTTTTCTTAATTCTGACCATCCTTTGCAGTCAGACATTCCCACACTGTACCATCTTGTACGTTTAGTATTACTAGGTATGCAGTTAATCATAACAATCTTGGATTCTCTATTAATTTGTTCAATACTACATAGTATTCTTGGAGTTTTATTCCAGCTGTGACAGATTGTGGAATGGTCTTCCCAATCCGGCAGTTGAGTCGGGGGAACTTCAGAAGTTCATGCTAGTTGCAAATGTTATCATCATCATCATTATTATTATTATTATTATTATTATTATTATTAGCTAAGCTACAACACTAGTTGAAAAAAAGGATGCTATAAGCTTACCGGCTCCAACAAAAAAAAAATAGCCCAGTGAGGAAATAAAATAAGAAAATGAATAAACTACGAGAGTAGTAATGGAAAATTAAGATAAAATACTTTAAGAACAGTGACATTAAAATAAATCTTTCATATACAAACTATAAAAACTTCAGAAAAAAATTAATAGGCAGAAAATATAGATATAATGGTGTGTCCACGTGTACCTTAAAGCAAGAGACCTCTACCCTAAAACAGTGAAAGACCATAACACAGAGGCTATGGCGCTACCCAAGACTTTAGAACAATGGCTTGATCTTGGAGTGTCCTTCTCCAAAAAGAGCTGCTTACCATAGCTAAGGAGTCTCTTTTACCCTTACGAAAAGGAAAGTAGCCTGTTAACAATTACACTGCAGTACTTAACACCTTGAGGGAAGCAGAATTGTTTGGTAATCTCACTGTTATCAGGTGTATGAGGACAGAGGAGAATGTGGAAAGAATAGGCTAGAGTATTCAGTGTATGTGTAAGGAAAGGATAAATAAGCCGAACCAGAGAAAGGTATCCTACTGTCTGATCAGTCAAAGGGTGACTGGTGGCTGGTGGCTTGGCCTACTTACTAACTACCATGTTGACATATGTCTCTTATCATAGTTAAATATGACAGATCTATTTTAACATTGAAACTAATCTTAAAGTATTCTATACTCTTGAATCATTACTTATGAGTTTATATGTTATTTCTTTTCCGCACTGGGTATCTGTCCCTGTTGTGGCTTGACTAGTAATAAAACTCTCTCTCTCTCTCTCTCTCTCTCTCTCTCTCTCTCTCTCTCTCTCTCTCTCTCTCTCTCTCTCTCTCTCTCTCATGCTTTATTAGCAATTAACGGCAAAACTTTGGAAATTTTAAGTTGCATGAAACATATATCTATTCGAGATTTTAACAGAAAAGATAAATAATTTTCTCTGCTCTCTTTCTTAGGGAGTGTACACTACTTGCGATTAGCTTCAGGTCTTTTTACTCAAAATAAAGAAGCAATCGTTCCAATTATTTTAGCTGAATTTGAAGCATCGTATTGCGGTTTCTCTATGAGTATTGGAGTGGCCAATAAGCGGTTATGTAGTGATTTTGGAACATTGCATTACCACTACCTCAGCATTGAATTAAAGAATATGTATGCCATAATCAGTCAGTCTAAGTCCAAGAAAAAGACTAAAATTGCCAAAGCTAATTTCAGAGAATTCATATTTACAGTAAATAAAAGATCTAACATTACTATTTTACCTTTACCCTCACGATATTACAGTTCATGCTGTCAATGAAAAAAAAAGTCCACAAATGTAAAGAAATGAAACTCCAGTGGTGTACTGAAAAGGACAAAACACACAGAAAGCTCATGGTAGGAATCTACAGCTTTTGAATACCGACAGGAAACAAAAAAATAGTCTTCCCCATAATCAAACCCAGTTCCTTCATACTGCGCCTCTCACGACGGCATTTATAGCTCACTCTACAAAGACTTCATGCGTTAGTCAGGCACTGGCAGGAAAATGCGTAGCTGGTGCGGATGCTATTTATGTGGGACGATGGTACCAAGGGAAGAAAGACGCAGCTTATGAGGGGATTTCCCAATGAAAATTATTTACGTTGTAAGTCCAAAGTCAAGATTACCCCGAAATCAAAATCGATAAGAAAAAAAAAAAGTTACTCTACTTCTTATTTGCTATCATTCTCTCGACGATTTATGTGTCTTAAGTGACGATGTTAAGTAAGTTCTAATACCGACTATAATACAGTATTTCGATCTATGGGAGCGATCCTTATAAATAAATTGGCAGAAATTATGTTCAATGAAACACTTTTTCTTTGAAAGTCACAAAGAACCCAATTATTTAAATTTTTAGGGTTAAGAAGTGAAGGTAACATATTGTATGAAAATAATGATAAAAGAATACATATGCTAAAAAAAAAGAAAAACAGAAAATAATATATAAGTACAAATAATGTAATATTTTTTTTTTTCATGCATTTTTTAATCCTCCATCATACAGATAATACAAACTTATTACTGAAAGGGATATAGCACTCCATTTATTATTGAAGTACAATCAAATTGTTTGTAAAAGGAAATAAAATGTATACGTTCATAACTTGACAGGAAATTTTCATTTGAAATTACATAATTTCAATGGCATGATATAGAATGATAACTTTAAAAAAGCATCTCATATTCCACCTTTTATACTCCTTAGCATGATTCCAAGAATAGCCTAGGCCTGATGGACCTATTGTAGTTAGTTACCCACTTCCACTGACACATATATTCAATACAACAACAATAAAAACTGCAATAATAATAATAATAATAATAATAATAATAATAATAATAATAGTGTTTTCGAAACCTCTTTCATGATATCGACCGTAATCTTTAGAAGTCAAAAGATTGACTGGTAAAATCTGCTCCCCTTGAAGACATCTGATGTTACTTTAACACTTTGTAGACGAAAACGAAAATATCATCGATCGAGTAAGCATCATGCAGGAGTCAACTTATCTAATAAGCAGGAGAGGGGAGCGATACCCAGAAAGGTAGTGAAGGTTCTAGGAGTATCTGGCATGTGAGAAAACCGGTATCAAGCGACCGATGCTGGTTGAAGCAGGCATGCGCCCTTGTGGCCAGTAACCCACATCAGACATCTATTTCCCGTCAACCGCTTACGTGAAATGACGCGGTTAAAACTCATCTCTATCATATATAATTCGTATGAGTTTGTGTATTTATCTTTAGTTAGCCTACTTAGAAGAAAACCATCTCGTTGGGATTATTATCATCATTTTCTTATTTAAATTATTATGGTAGTTATCTACCTAGAACAACGCAAAGAGGTCCTGATTGATTTACTAGGAGTTTACCGATTCCCAAACAATTCAAATCTTGTACCTTAATTATGTTTGGACTATTCAATAATTTTTGTGAGGGTGCATGTTAGCGTGTGCGATTTAAGTTTTTTTTTTTTTTGTGTGTAATTATATTTTCAATGGTAAGACGTTGTTATTTCGTTGCCATGACAACTGCCATGGTTGCTTTGTGAATGATTTAATTTTACAAGGAACCTGGTCCAGACACCTAATGTAACTTTTTTTTTTTTTTTAAATTTATGACATTCTCTCAACTTGAATCTTATATCAGAGGGTATTTAAATCTCGCTCTCCATAAGGTTTGTTCATCATACTTCGGGGAAGATGTCTTATGCAGCTTATGAATGAGAACAAAAGAATACAAGTAATTATGATTTACCAGTTATTCATATAAGAACATATGTACAGTAACATGTACGATATAGTAAGAGCGTGTGTGTCTTGATAGTGCGCCACCTGCATTACCTTGCAAAATCACAACACCGATGCCTTGAGTTAACTGCTGGTTCTCATTTGTCCATACATTCGTTTTTCACTTTGATATTCGGGTCAGTGATAACAGTGACATTTGAACAGCCTTCTCAATCCCTTTGATCTACAGTATAAGGCCAGAGTTACCAGGGGTAGAGTCAATGGACAAACCTACTTTCAAGGGAATACAGTAATGGTTTCATCCGAAATGTTAATAATCTTATTCGTTTTTTAATTCAAAATAAGGCCTAAAGATAATGGCAATGGAACTCTGCGAGGTCCCATTATGTAATGGATGGTAATCTATTTCTTGATATGGCGATAGAATATAGTTTCTTATGACAAAGCTAATATATCTGAAAATATAAGGGAAAAGGCCTCATAAGACAATTAATTCGAATATGCAATAATGGGTGGTATTTACTCCACACAGTTTTGCTCTCACGAAGAATCACTGTTCAGATATTTGGTGTAGTTAATCATTATTAACATTTTGTGATGCAATGAGGATGATATGATGGAAATATAATTTGCACAGAAATACTTGATAAAGGCATGTTTGAAAATATCTAACTAATCCGTCGTAAAAAATCCTATATTTTAACTCGAATAATTTATTTCAAATGGCCTCGGCTACATATATGAATCTATGCTATGTTAATGGTTGTTGTAGTGTCATTACTGCTTGTGTTATATGTAGGTAGCTTTTGCAGGTGGCTTCGACTTTATCTAACCTAACATAGTAGAGTGGGTCCTTTTGTGTGACCCACGGACCTAATTACCCTGCAAACTCTACAGCATTTAACCTGGTCTGACTAGTCCCCATTTGACCAACAGAATTTGCAGTGATATGGAATTAAGAATGGTCGTAATCCTAGAGTTTCATTAAACTCGAAAACACAAGATTATGTAGATTGGCAAATTTTCTCAGGCTTTTCAAGATGGATCACTAGTACGGGACTGTATCCTAGATGTCAAAGCCTGGTTAATCGTAATTTGCCTAAATAATTGGGCAATAAGACCTATGTAATGAATCAATTTAGAAAATTGAGAGAGTATTTTATTATTATGAGAATTAACAGCTTTCACAAAAAAAAAAAAAAAATTGACAGGCTATCACAGGGTGATTTTTTTTTTTCTTTTGTCTTAATTTCCGTAATTTCCGACAAGGTAAGATGTCAAAGGACTTTAATGCAAGACTTATTAACTTCCTAATTTAACCGATGTTGAAATTAGAAGTTCGCGTTTCACACATTGTATCAAAATTTGATTCAATTAAGAAATCGTAGTGGAGAATAATACTATACATGTTTAAGATGCTTGAAATAATTTACTTTTGCAACGAATTAAACAGAAAATGATGACATAGTGATATCAGTATAAACCTACCTTATAATTCCGAATTTGATATCTTTATTCGTTATCAGACGTAATAAACATTCTATCAATATTTTTGCTCAAATATACCATTGTCTCTGATGATTTATCAAACCTCCTAAAACGGTAAGAGGCAGCTGGTAATATCGTGATTACAATTTTTCTTTTGGCTAACTCCGAGTAGTTTTTAAGTGTAAATCTTTTAACGTTAAGTTTGTTTTAGGTAAATACACACACAAACACAGACACATACACACACACACACACACACACACACACACACACACACACACATATATATATATATATATATATATATATATATATATATATATATATATATATATATATATATATATATATATATATATATATATATATATCATAAAAATAATATCCCTTAATACTATATAGCTCATTAGATTTAAACAACGCGCGCACACAGAAAACTTACACATGGAGCCGTTCGCTGTCACTTGAGCGCCGGTAGCAAAGATGTTGGAAAGGGGTATCGACAGAATTGCATAAAATCAACGGAGCATCGAGAGAACTCTCTCTCTCTCTCTCTCTCTCTCTCTCTCTCTCTCTCTCTCTCTCTCTCTCTCTCTCTCTCTCTCTCTCTCTCTCTCTCTCTCTCTCGTTACGTGAAAGATCTGGACATTTCCATCGTGCCAATCTTTCGATCAAGCTCAATGAAGTTCAGGCATAATATCAAAATAGATATAAATGCAGCGACAGTCTAGTTGCTAATGCATTCAGTTGAGTCATATTAAAACTAATGTGAACCCTACGGAATACAGGTAGGCCAATTTCATTTACATAAGAGGTAAGTAATAAAACCGCTCTTATCAGGACGGCTGCATTATGCCGTGTTGTCATATTGTGATTTATCAGATGCCAATCATGTACAAAAGCTACAACAGCTGACTCTATTATCAACTAAAGCTCCGATAACATTTTGTTTGACGCAATTTACAAATTCAGCAGGTTAGTCGATGAATGATTATAGAAAATACCTAGCGCTAAAGCGGAAAGTCAACCGTTCTTATGCAACACTGTTGCATGAGAGAAGCAACGATGCTTTCGTCATCGCCTGCCGTTGTACCAGATGCATAACGATTCTAATGTTTCAGCGCAGTGCCTCATTTCACGACAAAATGACTTCATTTCATTTTATGACCTGTACACAAAAATGCAAAACTTTTGATCAAGATTGATTTCAGTAGAGTGGCAATCATCTTTAATGAGAATCATAAAGTAAAAAATAGACAAAACTAATGATTTTAAAAGTAGGATAGATTTTAATGAACATTTTACTAATATTTTGCGTTACACATTATACTGATGCTTATATGCACCTATGCTACACACACACACACACACACACACACACACACACACACACATATATATATATATATATATATATATATATATATATATATATATATATATATATATATACTGTACATATACATGCATATATATATATATATATATATATATATATATATATATATATATATATATATATATATATATATATTTATATATAGCATCATTATCATCAGCCGTAGCTATACTGTATACAGTATATAAAAACAACAACCAATACGGCCGTTTCAAGTCCACTGCAGGACAATGGCCTCAGACATGTCAATTCATAACTGGGGTTTGGCCAGTTTTCATCACCACGCTTGGCGATGCGGATTGGTGATGGTGGATAATTTTCTTTTATCTCGCTCACAGCAAATCAAACCTAGTATGAGTGGCCGTGACCAGTAGACAAGGCTGGTAGTACGGTACTGTAAGGAATATTTTCCGTACTTCCTAAATTAAACGTTTAAAGAACCGTACTGTATTTTCGTACCGTACATTCAATTACTTTTTCGTATCGTACATGTACCGTAATTCCGTACTTTTATCGTACTATAACCCAAGGTGGAATAAGATATTACATCTTGCTATAACCCATCTTGATCTATATCGTTAAAATCCCCTCTATGAAAAGTTAGCAGGAGCGAATTAACAAAGGAATGTTAAACGTGCATGTGTCTATATTCAGTTTTGATAATTATAATAGTGATAAAAATAGTTATGTTAATAATAATGATGATGATGATGATGATGACAGTATTAACAATAACCGCAATGATATCAATACTTTTGATAGAATTAGTAACAGCTCCTAGTAATGTGTAATTACAATGGAACTACTACCACTGCTACTACTGCTTCTACGACTGCTAATGCCACTGCTATTACTACTAGTAATAAGAATAAATGCACAAATTTTCTTTATAAGTAATTATCATAAATAATATTTCTATGTTTTCGAAAATGACCAAGAGTATTCACATGAGGATTCATGAAACCTATTTCCCAAGAAACTATTTATTTGGTGCATGTAATATAGGCCGGGTGCCAGGACCACCCCTTAGGATTTTTTTGGGCTAACCTTTTTTTTTTTTTAACTCATATTTCCTAATAACTTATGTCTGGGGCTATGTCAAGAACATAACGACCACCATCAAGTCGAGGCCGTTCTCACATAGGGGCAAAAACCGCCAATTTCAAAATACCTTAAGTCCACCTCTCATAAATCTACATTAATCCTTATATAGGCTGTCAAAAATATTCAGACTATCATGAAATTTTGCAAAGACTATTGAAATATGTCAAGAAACATATATAAAGAACAAAATTTACAATAGTATAATATATATTTTGAAAGTAATACAGAATGTACACAGACAAACCAAAAAAAAAAAAAAAAAAATCTTGATTTTAACATATTTCTCTTCGCAAACGAAGTCCTTTCAGGAAAAAATAACTCATCTATAATTACATATTGCATTATAAATACTTTCTTGTTACATACGGTTTCAACTGAGCCTATGTTGACATATCTTATAGCGAAAATTTACGTTATACTTAAATAAGTACCAACACTTCTCTATCCGTTTCAAACTGATAAATCCAAATATTCAGGTAATGGTTCTTTCTCTTGACAATATCCAAACTTATTATGAAGGATAAAGTGCCTTCAATTTCTTATGAAAAATTTGTTCATATGTAGCTAGAAGCTAATATTAATTATTTTTCTTATGTATTTGTTCATTTATTTATTTACATGTTTATCACGAAAGTTGCTGACGATAGCTTTTTTCGAATTGATTGCCACACATTGTCAAGCATTAAACCAAATGCTGAATGTAAACGAACAAGTCGCCATCAAAAAGAGGATATATAGTGATATTTGGTAAATACCGTATATTTTGTAAAGGTGACAAGGTAAAGAAGGTCTCAGGCAATAGACATAGCTTGCAGAAGTTCGACTTAAATGCGTGTAAAAACATTGAAGAAAAAAAAATTGAACCTAATGATGATCATTTACCAATTTCATGAGTGCTGATCCAAGTAGTATTTAGTGAGACGAAAGCTTCAGTAGCGTTACATCACAGAAACTAAGGAATCATCAGACAAGAAAAGATCTATAGAGAACGCATTTTCGCATGTGTACAATTTTATAAAGTTATTTACATAGGTCATGTTCTACAACTTTGTCATCTTAGAAATGTGTAAAAAGAGAATCTATACAACAATAACAATAATGAACAGGCTTGTGAAATAACTAATCAATCTCAGGTTGAAGATTGAAGACTGTTCTGAAATGAAGGACAGAGGCTGTCCTTCAGGTCAGAACAGGTCATCGCCTCCATATAAAGACACACTGATATTTTGTAAATCTTCAGAATCACTGAAGACAATTGTTCTTTCTGCTTTTGATTTGTGAGATAATGACTGGATCAAAGAAGTTAGTCTAGAGCTTCTCACTAGATTACTCCATGCCTTCAAAGAAACCAAGACACTTTTATAGCCCACCAAATCTAGTGACATTCTTATCCACTAGAGAAAATTCCTTCTGAGAAACGCATCATGTCTGTGTCTTCTTCAATTGCACAAAAAATGGCTTATTAAGAAAGTCTTTTAAGATTTTAGGTGATTAATCTATTCAGAAGTGTTTTAATTCTCCCATTTTACCTTGTTTTGAGTATTGTTCTTCTGTCTGGTCTTTAGATGCTGAATCTCATCTTAATTTGTTGGACGGAAACTTACAGTCTATTAAATTTCTTATTCATGATCTAGACATTAATCTCTGGCACCGTCGTTCAATTAGTTCAATATGCATGTGGCTTAAGGTTCTTTTATAATTCTGACCATCCTTTAAATTCAGATCTTCCCGGACAGTTCCATACAGTTCGTAATACTAGGTATGCAGTTAATTCTAATAGTTTGGTCTTCTCCACCATGAGGCAATACTGCACAGTACTCTAGAGGTGTTATTCCAGCTGTGACCAAGTTGTGGAACGATCTTCCTTATCGGATAGTTGAATCAGTATAACTTTAAAAGTTCAAACTTGAAGTCAATCTTTTCATGTTGAACAGGCTGACATAAGTCTTTTTATAGTTTATATATAAAGTATCTGTTTTAATGTTGTTAATGTTTTTGAAATACTTTATTTAAATTGTTCATTCCATCTTATATATATCGTTTATTTATTTCCTTATTTCCTTTCCTCAATGTTGGAGCCCTTAGGTTTATAGCATCTTGCTTTTCCAACTAGGGTTGTCGTTTAGCTAGTAATGATAACAGCAACAACAACAACAACAACAATAATAATAATAATAATAATAATAATAATAATAATAATGATAACAATAATAATAATAATAATTTGTTTTACAATCTGTGCTTACACCAATTTGTGGTAAGAGGGACTTATAAGATCGAGAAAGAATATTAATATTATCAGTCAGTCAAAGTATATGTAACGCAGCAACAGGGGGACGGTGGGAGATGAAAAAGCATATCCAACTATGCATGACACTCCGCCAATTCTTCAAATATAAACAGTTAACTACTCTCCTAAACAAATTAGGTAATTGTGAGTTCTATATTTATTCTCTTGAATGGGAAACTGCCCTAGCAAATCCATTGTTGAAAGTGTTTCAGTAATTAGTAACAGTGATGTGGTTAAGGATGAGCCTTAAGGAACAGTGTTTCATGGCGACTGGGACAACTTTGATTAGCTGGTGTCTGATGTTTATGGAGCTGGATCAGTTCACAGCACAGTTGAAATATACATGCAAGATTTTGGATTTTGTGAAGATGATGCCCTGATATCAGTCCTTCGTATGTCTGAACCCATTCCTGATACCCAACCGAAGAAAAAGCAAAGAAGATTCAAAAGTCCAGTTTCAGAGTTAGCACCATACTACCAGAGAAAACGACCAGAACCAACCATCATGGAGCTCCCAAACTGTGCTGAAAATTACAACATCAAAGTTAAAGATTTACAATATTCTGATTTTTGTCTGGATTTTGCTTGTCATATGCCCTATGAGGATCATTTTATTCCTGCTATATCAGGATCTGTGTCTAGTACTGGCAATACTCCAAACTATACCACAACTATTGGGTGTCATCCAATTATTAATGTAGCAATTACGGACCTCAAAACAATTCAAGAATGTTTGAGGTGCAGTCAAGAAGCATCATCCGAGGTAGGATAAAATTACACATTACAACATTTGATCTTGGTGTTTGCATGAAAAACTTCCCTCTGATATGAAGTGAGCCAGAAAAAATATAAATGGCATATCATTACTCATTGGTACTTTTCACACCTGTGAAACAGGTGCTACGAACAGTTAAGCAATTTAGAATTTTATTAACCCATTTCAGCCTGAAATCTCACAGTCTCTGACATGTTTATCCTCGGGAGTATCAATGTCTGAAGAAATTAGGCAACAACAACAAATGCAGCCGTTTCTAGTCCAATGTAGGACAAAGGCCTAGGACAAGTCAATTCATGTTTGGGGTTTGGCCAGTTTTTATCATCACGTTGGACAGTGGGGATTGGTGATGGTGGGAGCTTCTGGTCTGATCGCTCACAGCTAACCAACCTAGAATTGGTGGCCCTGACTAGTACAGCTTTGCTGATCATGGCGATACATAAACACTTTCACACAGTTAAGGTATCTTCTCTCAGAAAGGATACACACACACACACACACACACACACACACATATATATATATATATATATATATATATATATATATATATATATATATATATATATATATATAGCCTATATATATATATATATATATATATATATATATATATATATATATATATATATATATATATATATACATATATATGCATATGTGTATATATATATATATATATATATATATATATATATATATATATATATATATATATATACGTATATGCATTTATTTACATATATATAATATATATATATATATATATATATATATATATATATATATATATATATATATATATATATATATAATTAAGGAATATATAAATGCATATACAAAAAATATATATGTATATATTTATATAATCAATGAAAATATATATATACATAAATATATATATATATATATATATATATATATATACAGTATATTATATATATATATATATATATATATATATATATATATATATATATATATATATATATACAGTATATACTGTATATGTATATATATATGTATATACATATATATATACATATATATATATATATATATATATATATATATATATATATATATATATATATATATATATATACAGTATATACTGTATATGTATATATATGTATATACATGTATATATATATATATATATATATATATATATATATATATATATATATATATATATATATATATATATATATATATATATATATATATATATATATAGCTTAGCAATCAATGTTTGCCAATGATTATACTCATATAAGTGGATGAGCAACTTGGTGGAGTAATGAGAGCTTTGGGTGTGGAGGAAATGCCCTCCCAAATCTCTATGAAGTCACTGGCAACAGGTGACGAATGGGGTTTAAGGCAATGGATAAACTGTCTCTTTGGCTTTTACTCCTGATGCCTGGTGGTTGATCTTACTAGAATTAGTATGGAAAGGTAGGGGTTACTTGTCTAGTTAGATAGGCACTGCACATTATAAGGAACTGGCTATCCTATGATGTATATAGCCAATGAATCCTCTATTGATTTAGTAAGTAATTGAAAGAGAAAATGAAAGAATGGTTCCCAGTCCCAAGCGTAGCGGGGTGCTAAGTATTTCCCAGTATATAAATACTAAAGAAAAATTGAAAATTGGTAATTGGAATGTTAGAACCATAAATCAGATTGGGAAGTTACAGCAAGTGGAGAGTGATTTATGAAATATAGTTTGGATATCTTGGCCGTTAGTGAAACACGTTATAAGGCAATTGGTAAGAAAACTTTAGACCAAGGCAATATATATATCTACTCAGGAAGATCAGATGGAGTTGGGAGAGAAAGAGTAAGAATGATGATGACACTAAGAGCAGAAAAGGCATTAGCCGAGTGAAGAGCTGTAAATAGTAGATTGTTACTAGCAAGTTCAAATCAAAGCAGTGCAACATGATTATTTTAGTTTTTTTATGCCCCAACAAATGATTCCCCCGAAGAAAGAAAAGATTAGTACCATGAAGAACTGCAGAGTGTAATAGATAAGATCCCAGAGAGAGATATGAAAATTGTGATTGGCGATTTCAATGCTAAAGTTGGAAAGAATAATCAAGGGATAGAGAATGTGATGGGTGTCGAGGGTCTTGGCGAAGTTGCAAATGAAAATAGAGCACATTTCATAAGTTTCTTTTTAGCAAACAATCTTGTCATGGGAGGTACTCTTTTTCAACACAAAAACATTCACAAGCATACATGGAGTTCGCTGTGTGGCAATTAAAAAATAAAATAGATCACATTGCCATTAATAAAGAGAGAAGAAGGAATCTGAGAAATGTAAAAAGCTATAGAGGTGCGGATATTGGTAGTGATCACCAGCTCCTCATAACCACACTGAAATTAAAACTGAAAGCACCCAACATAAAGATAGATGGAATAT
>NC_090732.1:91463982-91473982 GCF_036898095.1 Palaemon carinicauda | reverse complement strand
AACAAAGAAACAAATCCAATACAAGTCAACAAGTGGGTTCATTTTCGAAGTATTTATCAAAACACAGCAACAAGAAAGACATGCTAGCATTAGTGACCTTATGTCCTATCTTCTTTCTCCAACTACATATTCCAAAGTATAAGGAATGAATTAAGTGATCAAAAATACTAAAAAGGAAAGCTTCCTGCAGCAAATGAATTCGCCTTAATTAAGGATGGGAATTCCTCCTTTGATATGAAAGAGGTACCCCTACAATGCAAGCTATATCAGAACACATTTTCCAGAACTTACCCTCGGCGGCTAATACATTATTTAGCACAGGCAAATATGCTGACAAGCTCATCTCTCCCAAAATCGGCCGACTGAGACCAAAGAAGCTGTGGTGGTAGGTTCATAATTGATGGACTGAATATTCGCCGTCCCATGAACTGCAGCATTTCTCTCAAATGATGTCAAGAAATCTGCCATCAGCATTTATTTACATCGCCACTGGGGCTCTGGTGATATGACGAAAAGTATCATAAAAACACTTGCGATCTTCATTGAGGGAGGTCAAGCCTATAAACTGACAGTAGCTGAGGGAAAGGCTTTCAAACAGCAATTGCCTGAATTATATTCCAGCCATACAGAAACTGATGTCAGACATCATTTATATCAATTACATGCAGGCCAAACTACCACACATCAAGAAGGTGAGAGTTAGGGTAAAAGGACAATGATATTTCTTAAATTCTTCTTTATTATGAGGGAGACTCTTCAACATTAGCTAGTTAGCAGAAAATTATTCTCAAGACCACATTACAGCCCTAATGTCTTTTCATGCCTTTACTGGTGCCGATTGTACTTTAGCATTCAAAGGCAGCGGAAAGATCCGATCAATTAAACTCTTAAGCCAAAATTCCAAGCCCATTGATATTTTTGCTGAAGCAGGGAAACTATGTGTTTTTGGTAACGTAAATGTTATGATATGAATTGAAGAATTAACATGCCATTTATATGGTTTTGGTTACAGAATAAAGAAAGTTAATGAATCCCGAGAAATAAAGGCCAAGAAACCATAGTTATGAGTAAACAGCCAGCAGTCACTTTTGATCTTTGCAAAGTTTCCTCCATGCAAAAGAGTTCTTGTGCAGCATGTGAAGAGAGTTAATTACCAAGATCTCATGAACAATACCCAAAATTACCATTTCCTCAAAGTTTGGTTTTCACATAAATTCTGACATAAACAAACTCGTACCGTTATGGTTTGAGGTAGACATCGTCCCCAAAGCTCTCGTGAGTGTATTACCATATGAGGAAAGAGACAAGAGCAAAGTGTGATGATTCATATATATATATATATATATATATATATATATATATATATATATATATATATATATATATATATATATATATATATATATATATATGTGTGTGTGTGTGTGTGTGTATGCGGGTGTGTACGTGTGTATGCGGGTGTGTACGTGTGTGTGTTTGTTTGAGTGTGTGTGTGTATGTGTGTATGTATAGTTCGAATTCCAAGTAAGTAAGGTGCATATTTAACTTACAGATATTGTCTCTACGTTATATTATACAAATCAACACTCGCTAAAATATACTCTACTTCCAGTTGTCATAAAAATTAACAAGTTAAATTTCTTTTGTTCATAAGTCCAAACCTTTCTGATAAAAAATTAATAGGAATTCTTTGTTTTGTAAATGCAATAATCGCCGGCTAACAACTCTTTCTGTAGATGATCATTCTTTTTCAAATATATCTAATTGTTCAGTCCGCATAGGATGAAAATGATCTCAATAATAAGTCCCAGAAACTGATTATATCGGGATAGTTTTTATTGCTTCTGTGGGTACCATGCCTATAATAATCAAAGATCAGACTGCTGAGCCCAACAACATGATCAGTACTTGGCAGAAGGAACTTTCATAATCAATCAGAGTGGAGAAGCTGAATGAACACTATTAGATTATATGGTAAATCATATAAATGTTTGTAATGTGATACCTACAAAATTAAAAACAGACATATCAATTGTGTAATTCAAGACATGCGCACACATATGCATTGTATGTTACTAATTTAAATGCCAAGTGCCTTAGAAATCTACCTGTGCAGTCACCGAAGCGGCCAAATATGTAATAGTAATTTCTTAGTGGTATAGCTAAATCTAAGGTACGGTATGATACGGAATTTGGCCCATTTTTCTTTATATGAATCGTACCGTATCGTACCGTACCGTATCGTACCGTACCGTATCGTACCGTACTTTGGCAAGATAACTGTACCGTATCGTACCGTACCGTACCGTACCGTATCGTATCGTACCGTACTTTGGCAAGATAACTGTACCGTACCGTTAGACTGTATATGAATCGTACCGTACCATGATGCCAGCCTTGTTGTGCAGTCACTGAAGCGGCCAAATGTGAAATACTAATTGCTTATCGATATAGCAAAGCCTAAGGTACAGTATGGTACGGAATTTGGTTCATTTTTTTCGTAGTTGAATCGCACTGTACTGTACATTGGCAAAATTACCGTATCGTAATTCTGTACTGTATCTTTAGACTAAATATCAATCGTGTCGTGATTTTTCTCCGACTTATTGAAATGAATGATTCTAGGCCCGATGGAATGGGCCGATGACAAGACCTTGAAGAGGTTTGCTTTCCAAAACTATTCAGGATTCAATAAAATATGATTACAATTTTTAAATCTATTACAAAAATAACCATTTGATAGAGAAATAACACACAATAACACTTTAAGCTAATTGAAAAATAGAACTGTCACCCATAGAGGATCTGCAACATGTGCTCATAAAGCACAAAGTCCACGTTGGACCAAAAAAGACTAAATTTTCACAATTACAAAGATAGTTCCTTGGTAAATCACCTACCAAGGTCCACAGGCGTATTTTAATGCATAAAACCAATCCCCAGTCCCAGGGAATACAATTTTACAGACCGATATAAGTTACATACAACACTCAGAAAAAAGGAACCGACCTGGTATCACGTGGCTTAGAGCGGAGACAGAGAGACGAACAATAGCACAACTTACTGTTTTGGAGGTTTAGGCAGAGATGGACGAGCGTCGTGCTGGACAGCTTCGAGGAAAACTACGATCTCCCGTGCTAACTAAAGTGTCCCTGGGAGATGCGAGGGAATTCTTACGTTATTTATTCAATAAGGGGTTTGATCAAGCTTCTTTATCGACCACAAGACAGAGAAACAATCAAAGTCTTACTTCAGATCAAAGGGTAAACTTAATACTTCGGCTGAAGGCCATGATTTTCCGTAATCCAACAAACTAGAGAATCCTTGGCTCTAAACATATACATCGATATTTTTGTCATAGTAAAACAGTACAGTATCATTTTTTGTAATTCGTAAATAATAATCACTTTGTGTCTCTGACACCCGCTCCTTCCCCACCAGGTGGTTGAATTTTATGCCACAATACTGTCACGTACTGGACAATACTCATTCGTAGAAACGCCCACGAGATCTTCCATTCTTACCTCAATTTAAAGCAACGTTCGTGGAGTTAAATGGCGGGGTTTTCGAGTGATCAGTTTGAAACTCCCGACATCCTCCACACCCGAAATAAAGGGGTGGTGAAACGTCGGTCAATTAGGCAAGACTGGACTCGGGGGAGGAGTAACCACTCCAAGACTCTGTTAGGCTCATTGCGTAGCACTCCACAACGACTCTAACGGAGTATACACAATATACATCAACAGAAATATTACCCCGGGGCAATCAACTCTTACAAGTGTACACACAGAATGGCAATGCAGAAAAAAAATGTACCCAGACATATAATACATACATAAATCAATCAATAGAAAGGCAAATAAACAATGGGCCTGCAAAAATATCTTCAATGAGCAATAAGCAATGTATATATGCACAAGAATGGCAATACAGGAAAAAATGAATCCAGACATGTAATACATACATAAATCAATCAATAGAAAGGCAAATAGGCAATGGGCCTGCAAAAATATCTTCAATAAGCAATAAGCAATGTATATATGCACAAGAATGGCAATACAGGAAAAAATGTACCCAGACATATATTACATACATGAATCAATCAATAGAAAGGCAAATAGGCAATGGGCCTGCAATAATATCTTCCATGAGCAATAAGTAATGTATACATGTACAATCATAAATTGAACAAACTTATACATACATCAATCATAAGGCAATCTGCCCTTAATCAATCAATGGAATTACCCTTCCCATACTACCAGACCTTGGCAATTACTCTAGGGGAAACAAGAGGGGGAGGTGGGTGGGCCTGGTTCTGTACAACACTCGATTAGTATGTACGAGAGAGACCCTCCCGTCCCAGTACTCCACACCCGACGCACTTCCAACCTCTGTGGATTCAAACTCGCCTACACTTACTTCTTTCCACCCTCCCTACCTACCAGAAGGGACTCTCCCATTTTCCTTTAGATGTCTTCGTTTCGGAGTAATCGTTCCATCAAATCTCGCTGCTTCGAAGCAGCTTTTTGGAGAGTCGCCCTCATAATAAAGAAGAATTTAAAAAATATTATTGTCCTTTTGCCCTAACTCTCACCTTCTTGATGTGTGGTAGTTTGGCCTGCATGTAATTGATATAAATGATAAGTCTGACATCAGTTTCTTTATGGCTGGAATATATTTCAGGCAATTGCCCGTTGTCTCTGATTCTGTGTCACTTTCACTCATCTCACTTACTGTATTGTTATCACTATTTGCGTCACTACCTAAGACCTCTGTGGCTGGTTGTCGAGATGTCATAGCCTGAACCATCTCCTGGTTATCCCCAGACGTCTCAACGGTCCCTGGAAGTCCTGCTGGCAAACTGTACTCGCCCTCGTCCTCGACGTCGCCATCGTCTTCTCCAACACCATCATCGTCATCAGAGGGGGGAATCTCAAGGGAAACCAGGTGGCTGACAGATCGCAGCGACTCGACACCCTCGAACAACACCTTGGATGAATGCATGACTCCGTCATCGTCAGGATATGTCTCCACGACACGTCCAAGGGGCCACGTAGCCCTTTTTTTATTTTCTTGCTTGACCAGCACGACGTCTCCGGGGTGCAGCTTGGAAGGTTCCCCAGATCGACAGTCGTGTCTGGCTCTCAGGGCACTCAAATACTCTTTTCTCCACCTCTCTCGGAAAGCTTTCAAGCAGTTTGTCAACTTTAGATAATGATTACGAAGCCTCCAGGAGGTGAAGGTCGCATTGAGGTGGTCGTCTGACAAGATCGGTGCCATGAGGTTGATAGAGTATCCTCTCACTAAATGGGAGGGGGTGAGGACCTCATCCTTGCACTTGTTGCCACTGTACAGTAGAGGCCTGTTATTAACCACTGCCTCGGCCTCCTTCACTAATGTTAGTACGTGGGCGTCCGGCAGGTACTTCTTCCCGAGGGCTATCTGGAGGACACGTTTTGTCACTCCGATTAGGCACTCGAAGAACCCACCTTTCCAAGGTGCACGTGGCGTCTAAAAGCCCCATTCAATTCCAGTTTTCCTCAGGAACTGCTGGACTTCATCCTCTTCATAAAGTCCCTGAAGGAGGTTGCTGGCAGTCTTGAACGTTTGATGATTATCAGATGTGATGAAAGACAGAGCACCGTGGATAGCACAAAAGCGACGTAAGGCTAATACAAATTCCTCCGCTTCCAGGGAGGCGCAGAAATCGAGGTACACGGCCCTGCTGGCCATGCAAGTCACGATCAGTATGTAGCCTGGCCACGTTTCAGTCTGTATGGCCGCTGTGTGGTCCACTCCGACTGCTGTAAAGGGCTTCGTCAGGTTGATCCTTTCCTTCGGCTGTCTCAACAGGGGCTGGAAGGCTAGCACGCATTCTGGACACTGCTGCATGGTCCGCCTCGCAATGGAACTTAGGCCCGGCGACCGGCATTTCTGTCGGAAGATACCCATTAGTGTATTCACACCACAATGTAAGTGCAAACTATGCAAATATCTTAGATAAGCCCTAACTAAGTGCCCTTTGGCTGGCAAAAGAATTAAATGTTTCATTTCTTCTACTTGGGACACTCGTCCCCTAGTGCAAATTAACTTATCATCTAAAACTAGATTTAATTGTCTGACAAAATTAGTAACTTCACGAGGGGGTCTGACTCCACCCTCCAAGTAAGCATAGACTGTAGGCAAATAATGTTTTTGCTCTAATTGGACAACAATACTGAACGGATGCCGTTTTAATCTGGTAAATTTTTTGATTATCCTAGCAGCTCTCAATAAGAATCGGAACTCTATTTCCCTCTGTAGAATTTCCCATATCTCTCCTGGTGGAACAGGTCTTATTTCCTCCCTCATTTCTTGTACCGCCGCCACTACAGTTCTTTCATTGGTTGGATCGTCCTCCTTGTAAGGAACAGGCTCTCCCGTGGTCCTTAGGAACTCTGGACCCTTCCGCCAAAGAGGGTTATTTAGCAGTTGTTGCGTCATTGCTCCACTGGACAGGACATCAGCAGGATTCTGTTTGCTTGGGACATGGCTTAGACTGAAACGGCAAACCTGATGAAGAAAAACAATCTCCGCCACTCTGTTAGATATGAATACATTTTTGTTATCTTTGGCATCGGGAGATGCTACCCATGTCAACGTGACCTAACTGTCGGTCCACATGACTATCTCTCGTGGCTCTATCAGCCCTTTGAGTGTACTGGCTAATCTGCAGCCTAACAACAATGCTAATAGTTCTAGCTTGGGAATTGTCAACTTGTTCATACCCTTTGGAGTGATCCTCATTTTACTAGTGAGTAGGCTTACCTAATTGCAATTGTCCCTAGTATATGCTACTGCGCCGTATGCCTTACTGCTGGCATCGGTGAATACATGGAGCTCTAAACCTTTCTTGCCTACCGCTCTTGGAAATGTGATGTTGTTTACCGCTTTCAATTCACACAACAACTCACTCGCTTCTCTAGCTTACTCTCTCTTTAACACGTCATCCCAACCTACGTTATCCTCCCATAGTTGTCGGAGGAAAAGCTTTCCTCGAACAAATAATGGGCTTATCAAGCCTAGAGGATCATAAATGGAGACCAACATGGAAAGTGCCCTATGCTTCGTAGGTACCCATCCCTCCCCCAATTCACTGATTCTCTTACTTTCTTTCACACACAATTGGTCGACGTCTCGGGCCCATCGCAGCCCAAGTATGTTCACATTCACTGGCTCACTCCACTGCTTCTCGCTATCGAAGGCTAAGTTATTGGCCGCCCACCCTTCTAAAGGCATACCAGCCCCTTTTAAGATCTTATTAGCAGATTCATGCTCCTGCCTCATGCTCTCTACATCCTCGAAAGTACTAAGATAATTATCTACGTAAAAGGACTTCGCCATATCTGGCCTACCTTCCCCTTCGAAATGACAATCTAAAACTTGTTGCAACAAAAACGGACTCGCCGTGATGCCGAACACTACGACTCTAAAGGCGAAGGTGAGCGGTCGACCTGCTACCTCGCGCCACAGAAATCGGGTGTATTTGGCATCACGGGGATCTAACAAGACACGGTGGAAGGCCTTGCTGATGTCGGCTAGCATGGCATATTCGTTCAACCTGAACCTTATAAGCAAATTATATGCTAATTCTACTAGATTAGGGCCAGGTAAGAGGCATTCATTCAATGATTTATGACCCTTAGATTTTGCTGAGGCATTAAACACAATTCTGAGGGGGTTCGTGCGGCTATCTTTCTTATTTCCAAAATGTGGCATATAATATCCTTCAATCTTGGGTTCCTTTACTTCTGATATAAAGCCTGCTTCTAGATACTTATTTATCACTCCCTGATACTGATCAAAATATTCCTTGTCCTTCCTGAACTTAGTTTGCAACGATTTTAACTGTGCTACAGCGTTTCGATAGTTCGTATCTGGCCTAGCATCCGACCCGAATGGTAGGCTAACATGATATCCCTCAGGCTTCTTTACGACACTTTGCGACACCTTTCGCATGGCTTCCGCTTCGCGAACAGTATATTGCTCTGATGGGGCGATGCCAACATGGTCCAAACGCCACCACTCATCTACGTCAAACTGGTTTGGTTCACTCGCAATTCTACAGACTCTGAGAGTTTTCACATGTTCGATCTTTTTTCCTTCCAATAGCCACTGCGGCACTTTCCCATATGGCGACATACCATTATGGGTCAGGAAAAGATTTATCTCATCAACCTTCTCGATGCCTATGATGAAGTAGCTAAAATAGTCGGCCCCTACTAAAATGTGGACATTTTTCAACTCATCGGACTTATTCTCTGGATCGGCCAACGTGACTCCCTTACTCAACAGATGCTGTCTGACTTGTACATAACCAGCGTTATGTATTGGGACGTCAACGTTCTCGTGTGCCACCAGCTTCATTCGTACTACTCCTTTTCCCATTTATACCCTACAGCTTACGACATCATATTGTCCGCTTATTTCTGCGGAGCCAAACGGAGCTATGTTCAATGGAACTCTTCCTACAACCGGTAGGCCTAATTGTCTCGTGGCTTTCGCAGATATGAAGCTCTTTTGGCTTCCCGTATTGAGAAATAAGCGGACTTGCTTGCTACCTTGATTATGATTGATTTCGGCCATAGCCGTTGGGAAGATTGTACATGGGAGGTCCACGCCTGACATCTGTGCGATCTTTGCACTTTTGCACTGTTTGGATTCCACTTTATCTTTAGATGGATGGGGGGCAGTTTCGTACTGTGGGGGCGTCGCATTTACTACGGGGCGGGACGTTGTAGACTGACTACTACTATTACTTGGGGCTGAAGTGGAGGGAACTGATTGCGGTCGTTTTCCCGCATTATAATTATCACAAATGGCTGTGTTGTGGTTACCATTACAATTCTTACAATAGTTAGGGACGGGACACTTATCACTCCGATGACCAGACTTAGTGCAATTGAAGCACAGGCCTTTCTTTAGCAAAATACGACGTCTGGCAGCCACGTCAGTTACTTGGTGGCATCCGTGAGGCGGGTGCCGTTCGTTACAAAAGGGACAAGAATTATTCTGAACCGGTTTCGACTTTGCTCTTACACTGACGTCTACTCTCTTGTCAGGCTCAAGTTTATCTCCTCGTTGCAAGGTATCATCCTCGAGCATTCTAATAATGAAATCGATCACGTCGAAGAATTCATCTAGCGTATAGTCACACTTTCTCAGATGCTCAACTACTTTCCTGTAGAGCTTCCCTTCTGACAACTTTTGATTAATGAGGCTAATGACCATACCATGGCCTATATCATCACTACTTAGCCTCTTGATCTGCTCAATTGTAATTGTTAATTCAAAACGGAACCTTTTCAGCTTTACAGGATCTAATGAGGGTACAAAGATATTAGCCAAATTTCTGTGCAGAATTACGAGTGTCTGATGGACATTACCATATTGTTTGTCTAAGAGATCCAACGCTATCCTATAGTTCGCTGCGGTTACACTTAGGGATTTTACGATCCTAAGCGGATCCCTGCCTAAAGTCCCCAACAGATATGTGAATTTAGATACATCATCCAAATCTGCTCTTCGATCCACATGTATCGTAAAGAGCTCTCGATATGAAGCATATTCCTGCACTTCCCCTTCAAACGTGGGGAGAGGCAGCGGTTTCAATCTGGGGAGGGAAACACTCCCCGTCGGAGTGACTTTCACTCTATCAATTCGATTATAGAGAAGGGTAGAAGCTCGCGTAGCTTCTCCTAACGTGTGCCTGATTCGGGCTTCTAAACCAGGTTCTAGTTTAACAGATTGTTTTTTGTACAGCTCTCTTAGCTGTCTTACCTCCTCTTGCAATTGCGTGACCAGATTCTGGTACACGGATTCAGAGTAGGTTTCAACTAACGCACGTTGCGCTTCAACCAGTAAGTCTACTATGAGGCCCATCGATGCCTCGATGTGTACGACCGTGGCCACCGCCATTTTGACTGACTTTACTCTATTTCGGGAGGGTTTGGCAAAC
>NC_090732.1:91446482-91453982 GCF_036898095.1 Palaemon carinicauda | reverse complement strand
AAAAAATTAAAGTGATGCATGTGGTCACAACTTATACTTTCATTTCCAATAGACATTATAAGTAAGTTTTAGCAGATAATGTATCGTAAATGCAAAAAATACTTCTTGTCTGTAATAGTGCATGTATTTTTTAAACATTCATTTATCTATTATTACTTTCGTACTTTTCTTGTTATCAATAGGGGTGTATTTTATCAACCAACAATTAACAATTTATCATTATTCGTTAGCTAATGTCACTTTACAAAGCATAAACGAACGCTTAGACATCTAATAATTCCTTAGACACGGGATGGGTTTTTAATCTTATGTTGATAGTACATTTCTATACAAAAATAGATACCGGATAATATGATCATTGTGACTGTAACTAAAATCCAACATATAAACCTGATTCACTGTTGAAACTGTGTAAGAAAACCACTGACATTTTCTTCTAATCTTGGAGTCAAATGGGGGACGGGTAGGCTATCGTGGTCATCAGTGGCTACGCCTTTGCATCAGAGAGCTTTCTCAAAAGTGCATCTACATCAGAAAATGACGCCTAGAATGTTAAATGAGTAGCATTTAGATCAAGAAATATAATCAATGACATTATTTAGAGAGGATATGATATCCTAGACCTCTAACAATCATAAGTTTTGTTAGGGTTTAACTATATACCCCATAAATTACACCCTTCACCAATGTTCGATAGATCTCTATAAAAGATTCAGCATTCAGAGGTCTACACTCAGGAGACTGGATCGAGGCAAAGAAAGTTTCATAAATATACACAAGCAACGATGTTTTCTTGTTGAAACCACTTATCAGTAACATTAAAGTGAGAGACACATGAGACTCCATTCCTATAGATACTGAAGTGTCCATCAGGATCAGCAACTACACTCTACAAACAATTAGTTACAAATAAACACTTTTATATTATGAAAATTGATACCATCTGTTAAAGGCTGAGAGAAGCGTTTCATGATTAACACAGTCAAAAGCAGCAAAAAAAGTCCAGTCTAATCAGGCGAACTTCATGACCAAAATCAATTATTTTTCGTGCAATATTGTTACTGTGAGAAGAATTTCATAAGCACTGAGACTCTTCCGAAAGCCAAACTGCAAGCTCAGGAACACATGTTTATTTATAGTTTAGGCCTTAAGATAATTTGCCATCAAACATTATATAAAACGAAGTTGAACTAATATTATCCTTTCTCTAACTAATGTAAAAAAGAACTTCTTGCTATCTGATAGCTAAGAATGAAAGTGTCTTTACAAATAACAAAACCTCAGGGTCAAGTAAAAGACTTAATCTCACAGGCCGAAAAGCTAGACTTAGCACTAGGAAAACAGGAATCAGGAAGATTGAGTTTCTCATTGCTCTGCTTATTGCCAAACAAATAATCCGAATGGGTTGTCCTCTTCTTTGAACAGTAGCTGTTAAGTCTACACCAAAAAGTTCAGAATTGAGGGTAGCTTACCATAAATGTTGCTGAGATATACCAAAAAGGTTTTCTTTATTATTATTATTATTATTATTATTATTATTATTATTATTATTAGCTAAGCTACAACCCTAGTAGGAAAAGCAGGATGCTAGAAGACCATGGGCTCCAACAGGGAAAATAGCCCAGTGAGGAAAAGAAACAAGGAAACATAAAATATTTTAAGAGGAATAACATCATTAAAATATATGTCTCCTAAATAAACTATAAAACTTTAACAAAACAAGAAGAAGAGAAATAAGATAGAATAGTTTGCCCGAGTGTACCCTCAAGCAAGAGGACTCTAATCCAAGACAGTGGGAGACCATGGTACGAAGGCTATGATACTACTCAAGACTAGAGAACAATGGTTTAATTTTGGAGTGTCCTTCTCCTAGAAGAGCTGCATACCATAGCTAAAGAGTCTCTTCTACCCTTGCCAAGAGGAAAGTAACAACTGAACAATTACAGTGCAGTAGTTAACCCCTTGGGTGAAGAAGAATTGTTTGGTAATCTCAGTGTTGTCAGGTGTATGAGGACAGAGGAGAATCTGTAAAGTATAGGCCAGACTATTCGGTGTATGAGTAGACAAAAGGAAAGTGAACCGTAACCAGAGAGAAGGATCCAATGTAGAACTGTCTTGCCAGTCAAAAGACCCAATAACTCTACTGATTGTATCTCAACGGGTGGCTGAGATAGCTCCTAGCAGTGTAGTTATTCCAAGCCAAATCTGATTTATTACTTTTCCAAATCAAAACGTCTTTAATCGTCATACAATTAATTTTATCACAGATACGGCAGTTTTACATACAGGGAGTACTATATCCAACAATAATATTGCTAAATGTTTCACTTAAAGCAACAGCACTTATTTTTTATACACTTATGAGCAGTTTAAATGCAAAAGATAGATTAAAATGACATTCCAATCAACTTGGGATTTCATGCCCTGGACAGACTGCTCAGTTTTAAATAGCAACAAAATTGAAGCAAAATCGGAAATAACGAATGGGAGACCAACCTTATTTGATATGGTAAAGGAGGAATCGGTGAATACTAAGTCAAACCAATTGCTAGACTTGTGCGTTGCCTTATATATGTATGGTTCTTCATAACCTGATTCCGAAGAAAAGTAAAAAAATCTTCAGCTATGGGAATCATTGGTCAAACCAGAATTCAAACAATCCTTATGGTGATCATTGAAATCACCAAAACACACAAAAGACGCCTTTCTGCCATATTCCTGTATCTTAGTCGTGATAATAGGAATATAATAAAGAATAGTATTATCTAAGTCTGGTTTATGATCGAAGAAGCAAAAAAAAAAAAAAAAAGTTATAAAATTTTATTACAAATTTTCATAACATCAGCATTCATAACATGATTTGAAGAAGCATATCGTTTAAAAACTACTAATTTATTGAAGTTTAAAAAGTTTTAGAACATTTGATATGATATCATACTGATTGGTGGTAACTGCAAGGTCCCTAATATTAGTTTTAGCCCACGAAAGTTACATTATCTTAAACGACATCGGACAATGGCACTGTCTTGAAAACGACGGTCTGAGATTTTCCTTAGCATCTGCAGACATAAAAGAATAAAGTAGATAAGAAATTAGGTAATTAATAAGAAAATGAAAAAAATTATAACAATAACAATATGAACCAAACCATACACAGAATATAAATAATGATCAAGCATGCAATAAGTTAAAAAGTCATCAATAGAATTAATCATGGAACTGACACGCTGTTCAAGGCAAGTACCATCCAGGCAGGTCACTTCGACTGAAGAAAGGAAAGGAACGATGCTTTTGAAAATGAAGTTTAAAGATGAAAGCAAAGAAAATTATATGGAAAAGCCAACCTCAATAAACCACAATGCAGCTCCGGCCCCACTATTTTCTCAAACTTGCTGTTTGAGAAAAAAAAAAAAAAAAAAACTAGAGTATATAGTGAAGTGACCGGAGATTGTGCAAGAGAACTCTAACCCTAACTCAAGACAGAGTAAGGTGATGGCACAGATGATATGGCCCTATTCAAGACTGGAGAACATTAACTAATTTCAAAGTCTTTCTAAAAGAGCGGCTTACAATAGGTGAAGTATCTTCTACCTTTAACATGTGGGCAAATAGCCACTGAACTGTTAAGTTGCTATCCAATTGCAATAATATGTAGCATGCTTAACAGCGAGAGGTGCCAGGAAAGAGCAGAATACACCATCGGGTAGGACTCGTATATATGATCAGCGCCCAAGCCCTCTCTCCCTCCAAGCTTAGTAAGACCAAGGAGGGTCAGACAATGGCTGCAGATGAATCAGCATATAGACCTATAGGCTCCCCCAAAACCGCCCATCCTTAGCTCACAAGGACGGTGAGTTTGCAGCGACCAAAGATACTAACGACTTTGAGCGGGCCTTGAATCCCAGTCTGGCATTCACGAGTCAGGGACGTACTTCATCGGCCACCACAACATTTAACAACATAATTTCTAAAAGCTTCTTAAAAATTAAGAAAGTTTTCCCTACTACTTAAAATGACTCTAGTTTTAAATAAAGCTGATCCAATTCAGTATAAAGTACTGAAGACATTTAACAGTGAAAATTAAGAATATCAGTACTTCAGATTATGATTTTGATTCTCCTGTGTTCATCTAGTACCCGAATTAATCTAGAGCAGCCTTCAGTTTTCTGAAGACCATACTCATCAGAATAGAAGGTTATTATAAATCTGTTTAATCACC
This sequence comes from Palaemon carinicauda, assembly GCF_036898095.1. Lineage (NCBI taxonomy): Eukaryota > Metazoa > Arthropoda > Malacostraca > Decapoda > Palaemonidae > Palaemon > Palaemon carinicauda. The sequence continues at coordinate 91,449,763 of NC_090732.1, read as the reverse complement.
GTTCCTCCTGGGAAAACCCAGTCTTCTTTATAACTTTCATATTCTGTTGTATATAGTTTGATTGAAAATACATTTATGTATAGACTAGGGACATTGAAATATGGTGTCCTACATTCACCATAGCCATTGACCAATTATATATATATATATATATATGTGTGTGTGTACCTGTATATTTATGTGTACATAGATATATACATTCATATATATATATATATATATATGTATGCATATATATACAGTATATATATAATGTATATATATTTATATATATGTGTGTATATATATACAGTATATATACAACATATATATATATATTATATATATGAATATACAGCATATATATGTGTGTGTATATACATATATATATATATATATATATACACACATACATATATATATATATATATATATATGTACGCATAAGTTGACTCTCAGTAATATATAAGATATTCACAAAGATCCTCTTATGCCGAATAGAAAGATATCTAGATTTTAATCAACCAGGAGAGCAGGCACGACTTAGAAACGGGAATTCAACAAATGACCTTGTTATTATTATTATTATTATTATTATTATTATTATTATTATTATTATTATTATTATTATTATTATTATTATTATTATTTTTATTATTATTATTATAAGCCAAGCTATAACCCCAGTAGGAAAAGCAAGATGCTATAAGCTCAAGGGCTTATCCATGTAAATAACCAGCTAATGGAAAAATCAACAGAGTATGACAAACCGCTATGTATAGGATTTATTGAGTCTGAGAAAGCTTTTGATTCCGTCAAAACTTCAGCAGTAATGAAAGCCCTTAAAAGACAAGGAAAAGATGAATCTTATGTTAGAACACCTGAAGATATCTGCATAGGAAGTACAGCCATGTTAAAATTGCATAAAGATAGTGAGAAAATCCCGATAGAGAAAGGTGTAGACAGGGAGAACCCATCTCTTCTGAATTATTCGTAGTGTGCCTAGAAGTATAGAAAAATTTAGACTAAAAGATTTTAAAATTAATATTAAATGGAAATACCTTAACAACATAGAATTTGCAGAGGACAGTTATATTTGATGAATTATGGGAGGAAATGCAAAAGATTATAGAAGATTGTAATAGAGAAAGCAGAGATGTACGACTGAAAATATATATGATAAAAATAAGATAGTGGTCAATACAAAGGCAGAGAAAACAAATAAGGGTTATGAACGAACCTCCAGATTGTTAATACGCATTATACATACTTAGGACAGAGAGCGTTTCCTTAGGACAAGAGACCGAAATTAGAAGAAGGATAAGCCTTGGATGGAGAGATTTGATAAACAAAATGAGGTTATGAAAAGTAAAATATCACTATCTCTTAAAAGAAAAGTATTTAATGAGATAGTACTACCAGTATTAACTTATGCATCAGAAACTTAGAGCCTTACTAAAGGCCTAGAACAAAGCTGGTTAAAACTCGATGAGCTATGGAAAGAATAATGATGGGAATAACAGTAAGAGGCAAAAAAATATCAACATGCTTAAGAAAACAAACTAAATAAAAGGATATTCTAACAACATGGATCGGTCATATAATGAGAATGAGAGATAATAGATGTACATTCAGAATAACTCTACGGATCACAGGAGATTGCAAAAGAAAATGAGAAAGGAAGAAAAGACAATAGATTGACGAACTAAGAAAATTTGCGGGTATAGACGGGCATAGAAAGTCCATAAACAGACGGGAGTGAAAGGATATGTCTGATGCATTTATCCAGCACTGCCCTACAATGGACTAGTTACGGCTAATCATAATGATGATTATATATATATATATATATATATATTTATATACATTTATATATATATATATATATACTGTATATATATATATATATATATAAATGTATATAAATATATATATATATATATATGCATTATATGTTTACAAATATATATGTAAATATAAATATATATATATATATATATATACATATATATATATATATATATATAATATATATGTATATATATATATATGTATATATAAATGTATATAAATCATATATATATATATGAATATATATATATATATTCACATACATATATATAGAAACATATATATATATATATATATATATTCACATACATACATATAGAAATATATATATATATATATATATTCACATACATACATATAGAAATATATATATATATATATATATAAACATATATATATATATATATATATGTATATATATATATATATATATATGTATGTATGTATGTGTGTGTGTGTGTGAATATATATATATATATATATATGTATATATATATATATATATACATATATATATATATATATATACATATATACATAAAAACACACACACACACACACACACATATATATATATATATAGGCATAATATGTATGCACATATATACAGTATATATATATATATATATGTATATATATATATATATGTAAATATAAATATATACATACAACATACTGTATATGTATATATATATATATATATATATTTATATATATATATATATATATATGTATATCTATGTATATATATATATATATATTATTTATATATATATATATATATATACATAAACACACACACACACATATATATATATGTATATATATATACATATATATATATATATATATATGCTCTTAATAAAGTCAAGAGACTTTACAATTGAATTATAGATGGAAATCTCTACAACCAAACAAAATACAAAATTTCAACTCATGAACAAGCAAATAAGATATAGCAAAGACTAAATCAGATGAATAAAAGAACTTTTTTTAGGTCTTTTGGTAGAACCCGTAAGTAAAGCATTGTTTGATTTAGCTGATGCGAAGGTTATGTTCTAATCTAAACCTTGGCGCATCCTGTTCTTCTTATCAGTGCGAATTAAGTTCAAGCAGTGGCAAACAATGTTCGCGAAATACAAAAAATACAGGCAAGAAGAAAATCCTTGGGAGATCTAACTTCCTGGTGGCCTTCAGAAAATACCAATTGAGAATCATGGCAGAAGCTGAAGCTATTATAAGATGGTATTTTTTTTCTCTTATAGGCATCATTGGAGGAAAAGAGAAATTTGATAGGATAGAAATCTTTACGGCGTAAAGTCAACTCAGAAGAATTTGGGAAAGTTTCGGAGTGAATGAGAAGTCTAAACTCATCTTCTGGCTCTTTCACTTTTAAGCCAAAGAGCAACATCATCTAACTGCATTTCCTTACAAGTGGGATTATGTTGACC
>NC_090732.1:91296482-91443982 GCF_036898095.1 Palaemon carinicauda | reverse complement strand
GTTTATATTCTGTTGATGGTTTCTATACAAGACAAACTATTACTTTTTTGTGAAGTATTGTAACAATATAGGCCTACCTCTAAGAAAAAAACAATAACGATTACATAAATTAATTGGGATATAGGTATAACCAGGAAAATAAAATTCAATAACTATAAATGTATTACGTGTATTATGTATTACGTATGTATTACGACACAATGACTTGATATTATAAACTAACTGTACTGAAACTATTTTCATTACATCAGAGATGGATGGGTGCTTCGATTCGTTGTTTTCAAGGTCACTGCTTAGGTTTGAAACTGGGTTAACCTTTCAATGGCTGAACTATTCATGAGGAATTGTAAAATACAGCCTTCGTGAGGGGATATAAAGATCTACTAATGAAAAGGTTTGTGGCATTTTTTCTTACTGATATTATCAGTATTTCAGGCCTCGCTCTCTGTCTATCTCTCTTCTTCTCTCTTTCTCTTTCAGCTTGATGTTGTCCGAAAGCTCTGACCCCTTTCCTTTTGATTGCATGATCTAGAAAAAAAAAAGATTTTGAAATTGATTATTCATTCAAGAATATTTAATAAACCACAATTATGAGTAAAAAGAAGGAATATACCTCTGATTAGATTTTACTTTTAGAAACCGTACCAATTAACATGATTTTCTTCTCCTTGAACATTTAATTTCAGCTGTTTGCTATCGAATTAAAAATCAATGGTGATTTCGAACAAGGTTCGTCAACTGAAATCTAAAACTGTATAATTTCGATGGACCTTAGTAAGCAAAGCTCTCACAGATTGGAAAGAAAGCCAGGATGTGAGCAAAGCCCTGAGGTGGTAGTGATGGAAATCTACTTATATGAAGGTAGATAGAATAGCAAATCAAGCCGGGACAAGATTACCATATTTGTTTTCGCTTAAAACCTAATTAATTTAGGCTTTCATATCTCACAGAATACGTGTGGTAATTTATTGGTGGCTCGTTTCAGTAAGTGTCTTTAGGACAATACATGGCTCTGACCCATGCGTTCATTGAGGACTGTTACAATTCACGTAATGTCAGCCTATCATTTTCGAGAATGGCTCTGAATTAACATAACTTTATGACCTACTTTTTTGACGATCAGTAATTGTATAACTTTTCTTTTTCTTCAAATCTAAGTGCACATATAATTCATACCGACAGATTATGTTAGATATTGCACAAGAATATGTGATTAACTTTGTAATGGGGAGAGTTATGAAGCTGAGTTTCTGCAACAGTTATTTATGCATTCAAAACTTAGTTACATATAGAAAAAAACAGATTTAGAATAACATGGGACTATGGAGATATCTAAATCAGATGACTCCAAGACTGTCCTTCGCACAGACGCCGTCTGTCTGTAATACATAACATCGTTGACCCAAGACTATTATCACCCTTTTACAGAAAGGGCTGTAGAAATTAAAGTATCAATAAAAAAAGAGTGTCTTTTGCAAGAGCCAACTTCCCCAGCAATTCCCTGTATGATCAATGTGATGCATACACATAGAATGGCTATCTAGTCATTCGGCGTCCAGTCTTCAAAGGTAGGCTACAGTGGATATCACGAAAAAGTGACGTAGTATTGTGCCCTAAAGGTTTTTTTTTTTTTTTTCTTTACATAAAAACACCCCACATCTAACACCTATGAAGTCAGAAGATTTGTAGCTATTATTACAATTTGATACGCAGAACAGAAAATCCATTGTTAAACTTAAAGTCAAAGAACCAATAGCTACGGAGAACGTAATTAGAATGTTAAGGAAAACTTGTGCAATTTGTATGATAGGCTCGCTCCTACCTTTTGTGGCTTACCTAAACCTTTTGAATGAGGGGTATATAATCGAAGCCAAATATTTTTGACAGGGTACTTATCAAAGCATAAATGGCAGAGAGCCAGTTTAATGTCCTTAATCTGCATCCACAAGGCACGTAGCATGAAAAGGCTGAGACCCATTTACCTTCTCCATTGCTGACATTGATAACAGTAATGATAAGAATGTCTCTTTGCGTCTTCCTTGGTAACCTGGTCACCCACCCTCCCCTGGTTCTAGCTAAGGTTGTTAGGGCTCTGAATAAATATCTATATGTTTGGTTCATACATCATTTTGCAACAGCGAAATGAACAGGCCCTTACCTTGTCCCTGTCGTTCATAATAATCGTAATCTCATTACATGTTATACAGGTAGCAACATTTACACGGGAAGAAGCTTTATCAGAACTTTAAAACTAGACATCATAATATCTGGAGACACTTTAGCCACGTTGGACATTTGATCCATCCCCATTCAAGACCACCGAGCCAAATTATTATTATTATTATTATTATTATTATTATTATTATTATTATTATTATTATTATTATTATTACTTGCTAGGAATAACAGTTACACTCATTCAAAAGTTGGAAAATTAGTTCACTAAAGATATGATCGAGTATTTCTTGTAATTTTTCTTTTAAACCATTATTGTAATATCTCTCAGAAGGACACTCCAAAATTAAACCATTGCTCTCTAGAAGGTCAATGTTATCCTTTTATCATTTATCTAAAAGAATATCTAGGCCTCTACTGTACCGTTTTTTTTTTTTCTTCAGAAGAAGAACGGAAACCATGGGGTGCAACGTTTGTTCTAATGGCTGCTGAAAAGTTTATCTTTAAGAGATATAAAGTGATTTCATTGTGGACATTCTCTTTCTTACAACCATACTGCATAATAGGATACAGTTGGTTTTTAACCTTGTTAACCTTTGGAATGGATATCAGACTACCTTTTATAGAAATAATTCGAATACTATCTTGTGTCTGGTAAATCGTAATTTTCAAGTACATTTTCTAGTTAAAGGCTTGAACGTGTAGGCACAAAGATATTAGTGATTTTTTTTTTTTTTTTTTTTTTTTTTGTGAATCTAGATCTACCATGCAGTGTTCAAAAGGGCAGTTTTCTAGACCATTGTTTTAGCCTTTATTAATAAAAATGTTGTTGCCTCAACATAAGACAGTCCAGTATTCTTTATTTTTTGTTTCCCCCAAACTAGAAAAAAGAAATGTTGTTAACCTTAACAGAGATCTAGGATGGGTTAATGTTACTGAAATCAGTGGGGGAAGAAGATAATCCAAAGCAAATCCAAGGCTTTATTGATTTGTTGATCTCTCTCTCTCTCTCTCTCTCTCTCTCTCTCTCTCTCTCTGTGATTCACTGGAAATAAGAAACAGTTGTTTATTGTGGATAGTTGACAATACTTGGTAATATTTCTACTCAAAGTTTTCTCTTTTACAAGAAAAAAAAATGCACTGTAAAGGGGCTTCCCATATCTACTGTAAAATAATTGCCCAAACTGAATAGTTCATTATAACAAATAATGATGATTATGATCTAGAATTCAAGATCAAAATTAGACGATAACTTATTCTACAGCCTTCATTGAGCTTTTTGTTAAACTTGAAGCTTCTGTTAGTTTATTTTGGTGACTTTTGTTAGTCTTAACGTGGCATGTACTTTTTGATTTGCAGAGCCTCGGTATTAGATTGTTGAAAAGTGCCTCAGCATCAAAGGTTTTTCATTTTCTTTCATTTTTTTTAAAACTTTGAATTGTTTCTCTTGCCAGGGGAAATGTTCAGATAAAACCAATAAAACTGCAGAAAATGTTCCAATAGATGTTATTGATTATAAGTTTATTGTTCAAAATGCCAGACATAACTTCTTTATTCCGGTAATTATCCCTATTGTTTTATACATATACTTTTTAGCAACTTTAACAATATATATATATATATATATATACATATATATATATATATATATATGTATATATATATATATATATATATATACATACATAGAGAGAGAGAGAGAGAGAGAGAGGAGAGAGAGAGAGAAGAGTTGGAAGACCCAGACCTTCATGGCTGAGGACTATGAAGCGCGAAGTAGGAGATGATGAATGGAGAAGTATTGAATTAAAAGCTCAAGATAGAGACGACTGGTGAAATGTACCCGAGGCCCTTTACGTCAATAGGAGTAAGAGCAGATGATATATATATATATATATATATATATATATATGATTTTGTTTATATAATAATGGAACACCAATGCAGCAAAAGAGCCGAGACAACTACTCCCGACCTGTAAGACGACACCTTCCTGATACTAGAACCAAATTCAAGGTACCTATCTGCACAGTTCAGATCTGTACCTGTAGACTACCTACTTAAGTTGGGGTCAGTTGTGAGCTTGGTTGCAAGTGGGAAGGGTTGATTCAGGGTTGACCAAATAATGTCTCACGTAGCTCATAGTTTATTATTCGGGAGCCTTATCTTATAACAAGGACTGTCTTTTCTGTACCTGATTTTCGCTTATTTTACTTATGGGCATTTTATGTACGGGAAGGATGGTTGGCGAATTCATGTTTCTTTTGGTTGGTTCCATTCTATGTTTATATATATATATATATATATATATATATATATATATATATATATATATATATATATATATAATGATAAACTGAAGTAACTCCTAGGAATTTCATGAAATTAAAAATGATTAATGTAGTTGCGCAGATTTGAGTTTAGACTTTCGTTAAATGTTCAAAAATAGCCACAAACAATAAGGAGTAAGTTGTTGAATTTTCACATGGATGAAAACCCGTAACGTTGTCAGGGAGAATGACAGCCTACCATGTACTGTAGGCCTAACAGATACTGTTTTGTTTTCAGGTCGGTTTAAGAAATTGTGTATAGGAGCAACTAATATCCAATGATAAAAAAATGTGATTAGGATCCTTATGAAAATAAATTCTGTTCAACACGAACTTCTTATTTAGTTATAAATGGTTGTTTGAGGGTACATGAGACTAAACCTAAACCTCGCAAGAAGGTTTTATGTGATACTTAAAACTAATTTCTAGGTATTTCTTTTTTTGTCTTTATTCAAAAAGAGATACCATACACCTTACAGACCAAATTCGAATACGACAGAATGATGGTTTGAAAACTGTGTTCTACTGATACTTTTACAGGCATTCCTTTCATTAGTGTTCATCTTTACTCGAAGCTGTATGGCAATATAGAAGATTTTCTTTGATTCGTAACCACAACGAATCCTCTCATGAATTCCTTATTATATTTTGCGTCTTGATTTTACAAGGTTTACTCTGGGCTTTTAAACCTATAAAAACAACTTCCGCCTATATCATAGTTTTCATAGTTTATGTATTTTCTCGCGTTGCTAATATGGGAATACAGAATTATGCATTTTTATTGTTTCTGTTTTTATCACTAGTAATTCGCAATTTCACCGTTTTTACTTTTTTTTTTTTTATGAAACAAAGCAAGCATAAACCTAGTCTTCATCAACGTAGCGCTTCCCCATATTCTTTGTATGCAACGAAAAGTTCTCTCTCTTCGTAGGATGTAGTTGATAAACAAGCATCTCTTGTCATGGCTATAACGAGAAACGTGGTAATAACTCATTTTCCTCTTTTTGTATAAGATCCCTTTAGAGATTCTCCATACCGCAATTCTGTGATAATAGAATCTTCAGCCTCATTAGCAGTATGTAAACGAAAGCAATGATAGCTAATATTTCAAAATGCCTTATTGATGAGGTTATAAAAATAACAATGTTTTTCTAGAAAAATCGTTCAAGGAAATGTGGGCATTAGAAAACCAAGTTAATAGTTTTTTAAGCATAAAGTTTCCCGTTTCATTTTCTACTTTTTACTATAAGTAGATAGAACACTTGGTTGATGAGAGAGAGAGAGAGAGAGAGAGAGAGAGAGAGAGAGAGAGAGAGAGAGAGAGAGAGAGAGCAAATCTTATTCTACGCGTCAAGCAAGACTGAGCAATATAGTGTAAACCAAGGTGAGTATCTTGAACTTGACCCACATATCGGAAACCAACCCTTCCTGCTTCGAGTGAGAAACTTGCCCCTTGCCTTACCCACCCCCTATTAATGATCCCCAAATCCTCCCTGTTTCAAACTCACCTTAAGTGCTTACTGCTGACCTTGGAGGAGAAAGTAAATGGCGTCAGCATAGCAGAGGGAAGTTCGTTGTTTTGCTATTTTAGGTATTCCATGGTGAAACTGAAGTATAATGGCTAGGAACTGTTCATCTATTGCCTGAATTTTCTTTTAATAATAACACATTCGGAAATTTTATGAAGGTATGTGCGAACACTTGTTTGTACATCATAATGATTCCTTGTGATTGCAAGCAACAATATCTTTGGTTATATGCAATGGACTGACTATTTATCTACATGTACATTATTTTTTCAACTTTAAATTGTTTCTCCTACCAGGGGATGGGTCCAGATAAAACCATCAAAACAGTCTTTAGTTAAATCCTGGTACCGTAAAACTTACATAAAATTAGCAATTCCTCTCACTTACACAGAAGTTCATCAGTAAATAGTTAATCTTCTTCAGCCACCATACCATTCTCCCCTATCTTGCACATTAGCCTACCCAAAGACATAAAGACGCTTCTTTTATTTTCCTAAACATCTTTCATCATGGCCACCATGTCCTCCATCCAGCCCTTTTGGACATTCCTCTCCCATCCTCCTAGCACTACTGAATTATACAATTTTATTTTTTAAACTATTATACTGACGTCCATTCTTTCAATATGACTGAACCACCTCAAAACATTCTGGTCCATCTTTTCACCAATACTAAATTGAATATGTATCTCCACATATTTCTCCCTATCAACTCTTCTTTCACATCAAATTATTTGCAAGCAGTTCATCTACATAGCCTTTCTATCAGTTCTATCATAAAGTTTTTTTTTTTTTTTTTTTTATAGCGTCATACATACCATGTACTGCTTTTTCCTTTTATTTCAAACTTCTCATAATACTGTATGACACCAAACACTTGATTCACAAACCATTTAATTTGACTAAACTTAAACGTCTTGTCTTCCCCTCATAGGCCTCCGGTTCTATGTCTTGGTTTCTTAATCAAAATCCAACTATATAACATACAAAGAAATATTATGCACCTGTAATTCTTAAAGTTGCCTTTATTAACTTTACATAAAGTGACACATAGTATCCTCCTCTATTGTTTTAGGACCTTTCCCTTATCCACCCATACCTTACAAACCTTGGTTAGCCGCTTAATCATGTTATCACCACTGCATTGCGGCATCTTACTTGTAATCCCATCAAATCCTGGTGCCTTCCCTTTCTTGGATCTTGTTATTGCTTTTTTTATATCCTTTATAGTCATTTCCAGAACCAATCTTAGCCTTACATATAAACCCTTTGAACCTTTGAATCACTCAGCTCATTCTCTTTTCCGTTCTCCACATTCAACAAATGTTCACAATAATCACTCCTTCAATATAAAGGACTGCCTTTATGTTCTATAAAATCTTACCTCTTGCATTTTCTATTTTGAGATTCATTTGTTCATTTACCTTTATCTCTACATCTATTTCACTGTAAAACCGCTTTTATACTCTGTTTTTGTTTTGACTATATGTTTTCTCTGGAACTTTTTTTCTTGATAAGATTATTTACCTAAGTCTTTGCAGCTGCTCTTCTCTTTTTTTGACTCTTCTGCCCATCAAATTGTTTATATTTATTTCACACCAACCTTTATCTCCTCAACCCGTCATTACTATTTTATTACACTCTCCTCTTATACTAACAAACCCTTCCTGCTGACCTAATGACCCCATCATGGAACCTTAAAAACTCCCCCATCGACACCTTCTAACTAATTTTCTTTAAACCTTGATCCGAGTTGGTCCATTTAATCTTCATTTCCACTTCTCATATTCTTATCTAACTCAACTGTCTTGATTATATTTGCAAGTATATACAAGTAAGTCTGTGTATATGGTGAATGTTTGTGTGCCTGTACACATGAGTGTATACATAGCATTAAAGAGGTTTAAATTTGTTGATGCAAACTACTGATGTAAATATCTCATTAAACATTTTTCCTTTTCTGCCCTTCTTAAACCCTAACTTCATCCTGAATATTTTATCAAAAGAAGCGCACAGCCTAAAATTTCCCAGTTCCAAAAGCAGCGATTGATAAAAAAACCATTTCAAAACTCCCTCTTAATGAGTGGTTGGCGGCAGTAAGAGTTCTTCCGGTAAGGAATTGGGTTACATTGAATGGAGTATTTAGCAGACAGGAAGGAAGCGGAAAATGAGTGCGTAAGAATCGTGAGGTTCATGTAGATGGGCTTCACATTTAAGGTTTTAATGTCAAAGGGTGGAGGAGGGTCAGACATCTTATGCTGCAAAAACGAAGCAGGGTTCAGGGTTTTTATTAGTTAAAAGTGACTGTAATATATATATATATATATATATATATATATATATATATATATATATATATATATATATATATATATATTGAATCGTATCATATATGCACAGTTATAGGCTCATAGAGCATTTATTAATGGCAAAATTAAGCACTCTGAATTTACGAGCTAATTTCTTGATTTACTTCCATATTTTTCATAAAAACTGGCCACATATTTTTTCTTAAAGATATGGAGTAGGTAAGTGACTTTTGTTGCTGCCATTTGGTCAGTTTTTTTTTTTTTTTTTTTTTTTTTTTTTTTTTTTTTTTTTTTTTTTTTTTTTGCACTCTCGCTGTGGCTGTCACCCAATTCCTCTATTTTTATAAGTTGAGGTCAGCAAAATGCAACATTATCCATTGCTAATGCTTCAGCTCCGTCAAAGGTAATGACAAAAAATAGACTTGTAGTCTCTGTAGAAATAAAGTCTTTTACCCAACCATGGGGATAAACTAGGTTTCCTTTAATAAGTACCAATTATTGATTCTCTTATTCACCGATGAAAGTTATAGATATGTAATAATAATAATAATAATGATAATGATAATAATAATGATAATAATAATGACAAGAACAAAAATAATATTTTTCCCTGTTGTGGTCCTTGGCCTTAAAGCATCTTGCTTTTCCAACTAGTGTTGTAGCTTGGCTTTTTATAATAATAATAATAATAATAATAATAATAATAATAATAATAATAATAATAATAATAATAATAATAATAATAATAATAATCATTATTATTATTATTATTATCATTAATATTATTGTTGTTATTATTATTATTATCATTATTGTTATTATTACTTGCTTTCTTTTACAGTTCCATTTTTAGCGCCTCATTCTTGCCGTTCTCCTTCATTAAATGATTCTCGCTTACTTGCAGATATACGGTATGTGTCTGTTACTTGAGAAGATAATTCAAGTTCTTTGCTTCTTAACTCTGGCTTTGAATCGTCATCTCACAATTCAATATTTAAAATTCTTATGAATTTTTGCTTTATCATCACTTTCGCTTTATAATGGACCCGAGTCCTGGATCGATCTTAATGCATCTTTTCTGACGTTCGACATGTTAATAGGTTCTTTCAATGTATTTTTCTTTTTGTTTTTTTTTCTTTTCCTCTAGTAGCAACTACTACTTTGACCCATACTACGACTCTCGCTCCCTGACCAGCAGATCTAGTTTGATGTAACGCCAATTCCTCGCAGTACTTGGAGTCCGTTGGTTTCGCATCTGGTCCTTCCATAATCTGGCAGTCATTGTCTGTGCGCTCTACCAAATTTTCACTTCTTTGTCTTCATTCAGTCTATAGTAACATGAAAATCCAGTTTGATTTTGCCTTGAATACTTAAGATTGTCCGCTCCACTTTCTCTCTACTGTCTGGTGCAATTTCACTAATCATAATTGGCTTCGTCTTTATTTTGCGAAAACATTTGGTAAATGTTTAAATGTATTATATTTTCGTGAAAATCTGCTTGTTTAATGAAAAGGCCATGAATACAGACAAATCACCATCCTTATCTAATTAAAGTTCGAATGCGTTAATCAAGATAATGAGGAGGAAGAATGGGAGGAAGCTTATGGAACCTTATTCCATGCGAGCTTCTTCCCCTCACCAATTTAATTGGCAGGGAAGTACGACGATAAACTGCTCTCATATTTATATGCATATTTGGAACAAGAGAAATCTTGCATTCATATCTCAAACACCGAGTTATGGAGTTCAGGGATCACAACAGATAAACTGTTTCATGTCATCACACACACACAAAGAGAGAGAGAGAGAGAGAGAGAGAGAGAGAGAGAGAGAGAGAGAGAGAGAGAGAGAGAGAGAGAGAGAGAGAGAGAGAGAGAGAGAGAGAGTTACAAGAATTTTTGATGTCTTACAGACTTTATAGTCTATCTGGGGAGACTCCATTTGCTCTTTGGTAGAGCAATTTAGTTTAAGCATTTAGAGAGTTCTTATGATCTTGCCTAACTTATTCTTGAACTCGTTTACCGTGTTACTGTTTACTACATCTGCTGGAAGTCTAGTCCAAGTATTTACTATTTTGCATGTAAAGAAATTGCCACATTGAGTGGTGTTGTATTTTTTTCAATTCCAGTTTGTATCCGTTACCTCTGAACTGATTTATACTAAGCGCGAATAGATTGCTGTAATCTATATTTGTTATTCCTTTAAGAATTTAGAAAGCCTCTATTAACTGTCCCCTTGGTCGTCGAGATTGTAGATCAAATGAGAGAGAGAGAGAGAGAGAGAGAGAGAGAGAGAGAGAGAGAGAGAGAGAGAGAGAGAGAGAGAGAGAGAGAGAGAGAGCACAATATCAGCTGAAGGGGTTTTCTACCATCCTGTCTGGGCTGTGCAATTTTGAAAGCTAATATTCCGCATGCCAGGCTTGTCTCATAAATTGATCACAACGTTAAATGTAGGATTTCCTGCGCATAACCGGAGATCATGGTTTACAGTCGACAGCAATTAAGAAATGTATATCCAAACAAAGGAAACGGATTAGTGAAAATTGGAGAGAAATAAGCTGGGTAGTAAAGATACATATTCAGAAATATACCAGAGGAAAAAAGTTTAAGCAAAAATTATGAAAAACAAAAATAGATTAGTCGAACGACACAATACCTCATAGCTCAAGGTCATACTGAGATGTGTCACCATGACCCTTTGAGTCATTGAGTCGTTGGCAGCACGATCCCCACCTTGACAAACCTGCTTTGTTGCAGGTTTTAGAAATAGTCTCCCGGCAAGTAACTTACCGATCAGCCCTAAACATTAAGTGGTTGTTACCCATCCAATTACCGACCAAGCCCCAATTTGCTTAATTTAACAATTTTGACTGTGATCCAGCAAAGGCAGATGCAAAAGCGTGCCACTGTAGTTGGGTTTTGGCCTTTTTGTAAAAAAATTTCTACCTGCACCAAAATCTTTAGTTTTGCTATAAGTTTACGTGACAGCTTTTCATCATCAATAATCTTTATTTTATTTTATTCGGGTTTGGGAGCTACGCAAAGGATTAGACTCTCACAACAGAGCATTAGTAAATACCTGTTAAAAGTGGTTGTTCATATAGACGGCAAAATGCATTCACTTTTGCAACAAAGTTGCATTGAAATTATGAGTTACGGTATTTCATGAATAAACAAGTACTAAATTGAGTTCAAAGATATAGAAAAAAAAAAACAGATTGAGATAAAACACGCAAGACTGGCTTGGTTTTTATGTATCACTCACTTTCTCTTAATCAGGGCTAGAGATAAAAAACCAGCTTCCGCCCTCCGATCAGCACTAACACAAGAAGGTAGACCAGGTCTGGCCCAGTCCCATTGGAGGTCGTGCGGGGTAAGAAGGTTAGATATTACCAAAGATAATTTGCAATTTTTCAACCTTCTTCAGTTGGAGCTTCGAAGTAATAAAGCAGGACTGGTCTTTTTTACATAAATGAAAATAACACCATGCTCTTATCATTTGATGATTGAGTAAATAAATACCTCTATTGAATTAACTCTTAAATACTATCATATGCAGAAGAATAAAAACATGGGAAAGAACAAAAAAATATGAAATATAAAGAATATTCTATATCACTTTATAAACTTAATTCTACCTTGAACAGGTGATGAATCATTTTCCATAATTGCATATGACCTAAAGTATCCTTGATCTACAAAATCAAATGTCTTGAAGCCATTTTCTGAAGTTTGGGGATGACCAAAGATGGTTTTTCTCTACTACCAAAGGTTCTATTCGTATATTCTTCTCAATGACGACATTTACGAAGCTTGCAGGTTTGCAGTTGCACTGGATTTATATGTGTTCAAATTAGTTTCCACCAGTTCTCTCTCTTTCTCTCCTTATCCTCGCTTTATTTTTCGTTCTTCTTCCGTGACAAAATTTTCGTAAAGCTGTTGTAGTTTTGATTGTCTCCTACTTGTTTGACGCTCTTCGTTCTGTTTCAGTTTAATCTCTCTTTATTTTATTAATATATATATATATATATATATATATATATATATATATATATATATATATATATATATATATATATATATACACACACACACATATATATATATATGTATATATATATATATTCATACATATACACACACATACACACACACACACACACACACACACATATATATATATATATATATATATATATATATATATATATATATATATATATATATATATATATATATCCTCTCATCATCATCATCATCAGCCGTTACTAGTCCACTGCAGAACAAAGGCCTCAGACATGTCCTCCCCCTTCCGTTTGTTTATGGCCTTTTTCAGCCCACGCTCGCAAACGTCATTAGTTCGTCAATCCATCGTTTTCTCTTCCTTCCTCTGCTTCTTTTACAATCTCTGGGGACTCATTTAGTTATTCTTAATGTCCATCTACTGTCTGTCATTCTCCTTATATGTCGTGTCCAAGTCAATTTCTTTTTCATACAAGTTGTTAGAATGCCCTCTGCTTTAGTTTGCCCTTGTATCCATGTTGATCTTAGTGTTATTCCCATTGTTATTCTTTCCTTAACTTTTTGAGTTGTAACTAGCTAATGTTCTAAGGATTTAGTAAGGCTCCAAGTTTCTGATGTACAAGTTAGTACTGGTAGGACTATCTCATTAAATACTTTTCTTTTAAGAAAAAGTGTTATTTTAATTTTCATAATCTCATTTTGGTTACCAAATACTCTCCATCCCATACTTATCCTTCTTTTAATTTCGGTCTCATGTCCTAAGGAAACGCTCTCTGTCCTAAGTGCATATATTCATTAACAATCTCTAGAGGCTCATCCATAACTTGTATTTGTTGTCTCTCTTCATTTGCATATTTTACTCATATCAATTTTCAGTCCTACATATCCGCTTTCTCTATTCAAATCTTTCACTTTTTTTTTTAATTCCTCCCATGATTCATTAAACACAACTATGTCATCTGTAAATCCTAAGTTGTTAAGGTATTTCCCATTGATATTAATTTCTACATTTTCTTTCTCAATCGAAATGTTCTCGGTATCTTTATGTAGTTTTAGGATTGCTGTAATTCCTTTATAAATATCTTCAAGTGTTGTTACATTAAATTCTTCCATTCATTGTTTTTGAAGGGCTTTCATTATTGCTGATGTTTTGACAGAATCAAAAGCTTTCTCATGGTCTATAAGTGCCATACAAATTGATTTGTCATTATTTGTTGGTTTTTCCATTTGCTGGTTAATGACATGGATATGGTCAGTTGTTGAATACCCATTGCTAAAGCCTACCTGCTCTCTTGGTTGATTAAGGTCTAGCGGTCTTTCTATTCGGCCTAATATGATCTTTGTAAATAGTTTATATATTATGGAGGTTGAACATATTAGGCAGTATTTTTTCAGGTCTTTTTTTCTCTCCTTTTTTGTTAATTAGTATAATGATAAAGTTTTTCCAAGTTGTATGTATAGAGCATTCTTGCAGACATTTGATGTAGAGTTCAGCCAGCTTTACTACAATGAAATCTCCTCCATCTCTCTCTCTCTCTCTCTCTCTCTCTCTCTCTCTCTCTCTCTCTCTCTCTCTCTCTCAGTTTAACCTCTCTTTATTTTACTAATATATATATATATATATATATATATATATATATATATATATATATATATATATATACAATATATATATACATATATATATATATATATATATATATATATATATATATACAATATATATATATATATATATATATATATATATATATATATATATATATATATATATATGTATATATATATATATATATATATATATATATACATATATATATATATATATATATATATATATATATATATATATATACATATATATATATATATATATATATATATATATATATATATATATATGTATATCGTTTGTTAAATCTATCAACATTATCATTCTTCTGCATGAATATGATCCTTACTACATGGCCAGTGAAGAGAATGCATGAAAATAAATTGGATTCGGTAGAGATGAAAATGGTTAGGTGGATGTGCGCAGTAACAAAAAATGGACATAATGAAAAATGAAAAAAATAAGAGGAGTTACAAAAGTTTTAGAACTATTAAAGAAGGCCCAAGAAGAAGGGTATATAGGCATAGCCATGTGATGAGAGTGGATGATGTAGGGAGGAGATTGTAGGCTGGTTCCAGCGTGCTAAATTCCAGTTTCGCACCAAAGCTGATAACGTTCTCTCGGCCATCCCCGGGGCAATTTCCCGGAAATCTCCGATTGGCTATGCGAACAAGGGGATACCCCCATAATGTAGGAAGACCTCATATCATACCTCCTAGAGCAGTACTTGCCATCACCGGCCACCCGCATAGCAAAACATAATTCAGCTCTCTTAATGACCATTGGAAGACCAAAAGGCTTCGCTCGCCCTCAGGGAAATGACCAGTATTGTTCGCCTTCAAACTGCCGTTGACGGCTCACTTCGTGCACTTTGGGTATGGCCCCTACCCGAACCTGTACGTGCAGCCATCCTGATGTCGATATTTTGCCAATGAAGGACCTGATGACCAAAGTCAACTCCCTTATGGATAGCCACTTCATCACCTTCTAGACTTCCATCAACGCCTCCACTTCTGATGAAGTGGACAACTATTCAACATCAACCGAAGTTGATGTGAATGGGATAAGAAAGGCGCCCACCCCGCGACATGCCGGAGAGGTGACAAAGCTTCCCACTACCCACATATACCACCCCTTGCTTACACCCCAACCACTGACCTCTCCAGCCACTTACCGACGGCCATCGGCCGCAGTTATGCTACTACTACTCCAAATTCAGGGCAGCTGTGAAGAAGTCTGTGAATGGTTGTCAGTGCCCAAAAAACGTGTGAGTAAGCCATCGCTTGCGGCGGTGGCTTTCCCTGTCACTAATCTTTTCTTTTTACATGATGCAGGTACAGCCGTGTAATTTTTAGTAGACACGAGTGCTTACCATTCTCATCTGTTAAGACCACTCTCCAGGATATGACGTGGTCTGACTAAATCTGCCGAAATCCAGCTGGTAGCTGCCAACGGATCTGTGATACCAACCAACGGTTATGAAGCCCTTGCATTATCATTTGGAAGCACCAAATATATTTGGGAGTTTCTCATTGCTGATGTCACATTGCCCGTCCTTGGTGCAGATATTTTATCCCATATCCACCTCCTGGTCAATGTAGCTCACTGGCGGTTAGTCAATGCGGATTCGTACTCCTCAATGCCTCTCCAAGCCGACCCCTCCGACCTTGCTCTCCACATCAGTGCATCTATGTGTGCCTAGGCCCACCTCCCCACATTGTACCTGGAAGGTTTCCGTCTGGAACTTCATCGAACGCTTACAGTTCCCGCTAAACACAATATTTATCACTACTGTATATCATGATGACGGGCCCCCCAGTGATCACCAGATTCAGACGTCTGGCATCAGATCGTTTAGCCACCGCTAAACAAACGTTCACCAAAATGGAAGAAATTGGTCTTTACCAAAAGGCCTCAAGCCCATGGTCGTCACTCTTACACCTTGTCCTGAAGAAAGATAGCTCCTACGTCCATGTGGGGATTACAGGCGCCTGAACATGCAGACAGACCCGGACCACTACTCCCTTCCAAACATAAACAATGTGACCTCCTACTTGCACAAAGCGAAGGTTTTCTCCATGCTAGACCTCCTGAAGGGTTATTATCAGGTGCCCATGAGCCCAGAAGACAACTGCAAGACCACCATCACCACCCTCTTCGGCACATACACCTGCAACTTCTCCTGTTTTGGCCTTCGTAATGCTGGGGCCCCTTTTCAACATCTCATGTATGGCAATTTAGGGGACCTCCCCTTCTGTGTATATTATGTGAACGACATACTTGTGTTCTCTTTCTCCAAAGAGGAAAACACCTTCATCATCTACGCATCGTGCTCGACTGCCTACATCAGAATGGCCTTGTAGTTTGGTACAACAAATGGACTTTTGGCGTCAATGAAAAATTGTTCTTAGGGCACCGCATCACTCCTGAAGGAATCCACCTCCTCCCTGAGAAGGTAGCAGCCTTTCAGAACTTCCCCACATCCTCGACCATCAAAGCACTGCAAGAATTCTTGGGCATGATCAACTATTATCACCGTTTCCTGCCAGCCATCACTGCCACTCTTTCCCCCTCTATGCAACTAAAAAGACCTGAAGTGGGTTCCCTTTCAAGAAGCACCCTTCTACAACTCAAAGAATGCTCTATCAACCGCTGCTGCTTTCACTTTCCCTGTGCCACATGTACCTTGCCTTCTCTCCACCGATGCCAGTTATGTCGCTATTGGGGCAGTCATCGAGCAGGTGGTCAATGGCTTTCCCCATCCATTGGCCTTGTACAGTAGGATACTGTTCAAGGCGGAATCCAGCTACTCAACCTTCGATCGCAAATTGCTGTCAGTGCACTTGAATGTCCATCACTTTCGCCACTATTTGGAAGGTACGGCCTTCGTTATTCGCATGGACCACATGCCTCTGGTGCATGCCTTTACTCGACAGCCTGACGCCTGGTCTGCCCGTCAACGCTGACATCTCTCTGCCATGGCTGAATACAATTGTTCCCTTCAGCAGGTTCCTGGGAAAATGAATCCAATTGCCAGTGCCCTGTCAACAAACACATTAGCTGCCTTTCACCCGGGACTGGATTACAATGCCTTAGCCGAAGCCCAACGAAAAGATCCAGGGTACCAAGCATGTAGGACATTCTGCGCATCCCTCTGTTGGGAGGACGTCCCTCTCAACGTCTCTAATGCCACCCTTCTGTGTGACGTTAATACTGGTAGACCTAGACCATGGATACCTTCTCCCATTCACGCACAGGTGTTTGATTTCATTTATGGCCTTTCACATCCCTCGCGCCATTCTACTGCAGAGCTACTGATGACAAAGTTCATTTGGCATGGAATTACTAACAATGCTAAGGTTTGAATCCTCACCTGTACTTCATGTAAGACCTCAAAAGTACATCGACACATGGATTCAGGAGTAGGACTCTTTCATCAACCTCCGCGGCACTTTGTCCACATTCACTTTGATGTTGTAGGTCCCCACCTACATCACAAGGATATCGGTACCTGCTTTTCATCATCGACCACTCTACTTGTTGGCCGGAAGCCATTCCCATGGAACTGCAACGTCCGGCTGGTGTTCATCTGCCTTCCTCTCAGGATGGATAGCGAGATTTGGTATGCCTGAGCATATTACCTCCGACAAGTGTACGACTTTCTCCTCTCAATTGTGGACATCCTTGGCGCATCTCCTCTCAAATGTGGACATCCTTGGCACATCTCCGGGGTATCGCTCTTAATCAGACAACTGCATACAACCCTGCTGCCAACAGTATGGTTGAACGTTTTCACTGTACCCTCTAGGCAGCTTTGATGTTCCGCTGCAAGGACTCCAATTGGTTTACCCAGCTTCCCTGGTACCTCCTGGGGCTAAGGACCACTCCTAAAGATGCCTGGATGTTTCGGCAGCTGAAATTGTGTATGGTGACCCGTTGGTCGTCCCTGCCGAATTTTTTCCGTCTATAACCTCTTCTAACAATCTCCAGTGCCTATGTCACGTTTGGGAAAATTTACTCCATGCCGCCAGACTTACAAGCTCTCAACTAAGCAACACATACTGACAGACCTTGACTCATCAATGCATGCTTCCTGCACAACGACACTAGCAAGCCGCCGTCAGTACCTCCTTATATGGGCCCTTTCCTCATGATATGTCATAAGCCGAAAGCGTTCCTCCTCAACATGCGTGGCAAAAAATACTGGGTCTCCATTGATTACCTAAAACCTGCATATCTGCAACCAGATGATCCGTCCATAGTACGCTTCTCAAGAACAGGGCACCCTATTTCACAAGTATGTCTTTTTTAGGGGGAGAGCCACGTAGATTGGTGGAGACCATTGGTGTAGAAATTAACCGGTGAATAGTGAGTCAACTTCCTTTCCTTGGGCCATCAGTAATCGATCTTGAGTTTCTGTAAGAAATCAGAAACGAAAAATATCATTTTTGTTTTTCTGTATCTTATAAAATCATCAGATGATTGGAGTTTCCAATCATACCACTTGTACATTTTTGCAAAGAAGAAAGGAAATATCAAGTCTTGTGGTATGAACATGCGTTGAAGTTGGACAAAGCAGAGGTGTATGACATATCTATTCAATAAGACAAATGGGTTGTTATAGGAATAGGGATAAATACAGGTAGTTATTGTGTCAAGTGTAACTGTAAGGTGAGTAAGGTACTAGCTCATTTCGTGATATGAGAGTGTATTAATGAGTGAATGATTATATCATTACAAGGAAGTGAATAAGGCAGAATAAAAAGTTACAAAAAGTCTACGAAAGTGGAATTTTGGAAAATGGAGAAATTTCCATTTAATTTGCAACTGTGCAGTGATAGATTTAGATACATATAAGAAAGTGGTCGTGAAGTGTAACTTCTATGCAAAGCTTGGTGATAAATATATGTGTATTTTCTTGCCTTTGGGTACCTTGTCTGAATAAAAGAAATTTTCTTCGAAATGCATTCTGTAAAGGTCTTTTTATATGGGGTATACATCGTTTTAAAAGAGGCTAGTCTTTGTCAAAGTTCAACCAAAATTGAATATTATTATTATTATTATTATTATTATTATTATTATTATTATTATTATTATTATTATTATTATTATCATCTTCATTATTATTATTATTATTATTATTATTATTATTATTATTATTATTATTATTATTATTATTATTATTATTATTATCAAGCAACAACCCTCGTTGGAAAGGCTCGATGCTATAAGCATTAGGGCTCCAACAGGGAAAAAATGGCTCAGCGAGGAATGGAAATAAGGAATTAAGTAAAGTATATGAGAAGTAATGGAGAATTAAAATAAAATATTTTAAGAACAGTAACAACATTAATACTACACAGTATTCTTTAAGTTTTATTCCAGCTCTGACCAAGTTGTGGAATGGTCTTCTTAATCGGGTAGTTGAATCGATTGAACTTCAAAAGTTCAAACTTCCAGCAAATGTTTCAATGTTGAATGGGTTGATAGAAATCTCTTTTTATAGTTTAGGCCTATATATGAAAGATTGTTTTAAGCCTCATGATGGAGAAGGCATGGTGATTAGAATTAACTGCATACCTAGTAATACGAACTGGGTGGTACTATCTGGGAAGATCTGAAAGGATGGCCAGAATTATGAAAAATCTTATACAACATACATAACGAACTAATTGAACGACGGTGCCAGATATTAATTTCTAGATCAGGAATAAGAAATTTGATATACCGTAAGTTCCTATCCAACAAAATCAAGATGAGAATCAGCAGGTGAAGACCAGAAAGGAGAACAATACCCGAAACAAGACACAATAGAATGAAAGAATTAAAACACTTCTTCATAATAGATTGATCACCAAAAATCTTAAAAGACTTTCTCAATAAACCAGTTTTTTTGTGCAATTAAAGAAGAGACAGGCTGTATTGTTTCTCGAAAGTAGATTTACTGTCGAGAATCACACCTAAAATTCTAAAGAGTCATGCAGACTTAAAGAAACATTATCAATGCTGAAATCCAGATGATGGGGAGCCACCGTCCTTGATCTACTTACAATCATACTTTTGAGTTTTGTTAGGATTCAACTTCATGCCGCATGATTTGCAATAATTTTGTATAGCTAACTATTAGGGGATTCAGTAACCCCAGATCTACATTCAGGAGATGGAATTGATACAAAGAGAGTACCATAATCTGTATATGCAACAGAGTCGTTCGGAAAATTGAAATTATAGATCGTTAACGTAACTAAGAAAGGTACTTTAGTAACAAAAGTGATATTACTATAAAGGAAAAAGACAGGTGGAATATAAGATATGATTAAAAGAATTGGTTATGAATGAAGTGGGAAATTTTCAATGTTTGCAAATGAAATTCTGTTGAATGACAGCAGGGAAACAAAGCAGCAATAACATGCGAAAAAATGTTAAAATATGTGTAAAAGGTAAAATGGAATTTTAATATTACTGTGAGTAAAGGTGTAGAAGTAAATGGATTAATAGAACAGGTAGAGCAAGGAATATTAACCAAAAAAGAAAAAAATGAAGAAAAAATAAATTTATAGAGAAAAAATTCTGATTTTTTGATTATCTGAACCGTTTCTTTGCAGCCACAAAAGGCTGATGATGAAGGAAAATAGAAGGAAAATAGGGAAAGTGTGTAGCTGAACCATTTTTAGATCATGTAATAGTTTAAGTATTAGATTGAAAATATTAGTTGTGGATGTGGCACCATAGTAGCCATAGAAAAGCAAATAGCAGGTGTTCCTTATGGTAGTATTCTCGACCCATTACTTTTTCATACTATATGCGCTTAATAAATAATCATGGTGCATATCCAGTTGAGGCTACTCTCTTGCCATCAATTACATTTCCTGAATGTAAATTAATTGAAATTAGTACATGGTGCAAATTATGAGGATGAAGTTGAACCCAAACAAAACTCAAAATATTATTGTACTGTATGTAGGTCAAAGACAGTGGCTCCTCAACATCCAGATCTTTGTATTGATGATGTTCCTTTAACTGCATACAATTCATTTAAAATTCTAGGTGTGAATCTTGATTGAAAATTTACTTTTGAGAAATACTACCAGCTGGTCTCTTTTTCGATTGCCCAGAACATTGGCATATTGAATAAGTCATTTAAATTTTTGGTGATCAATCTATCCTGAGGAAATGTTTCAATTCTTTAATTTTACCTTGTTTTAAGTGTTCTTCAGGTGCTGACTACCATCTTTATTGGACAAAAACTTGCGGGTGTATTCATTTCCCTATAACAGATCTGCAAATTAGTCTCTGGTACCGTTGTTCTTAGTCCTTGTTGCACAAGATTTTTCCTAATTGTGGCCATCCTTTGCATTCAGGACTTTCCAAGACTGTACAGTCCTGTACATTATTTCCTTTCCATCATAAGACTCAGGACTACATAGTATTCCACAAGTTTTATTCCCGCTGCGACAGATTATGGAATGATCTTCCTAATCTGGTAGTTAAATAGGTGGAACTTCCGACGTTCAAAGTTACTGTAAATGGTTTTTTTTTATTGAACAGGTTGACACAAGTCTCATTTCTTAATGTATATATGACTGATTCTATTCTATACGTTGATACTGATCTCAATATTATATATAGTATATATATATATTATATATATATATATAGTATATATATATATATATATATATATATGATATATATATATATATATATATGTACAGTTTATTCGTTTTGTATCTATTTCCTTTCCGCACCAGTATGCATTCTAGGTAGGAGCGTTTTTTTTTGGGTGCATGTGTCTTGGTGTGTGTGTGTTGTGGGGGGGGGGGGGGGGGGGGGGAACTAAATTTGAAACGGCACTGGCGGCGAGGGTTCTGGGGGGCCTCCCCACCCCCCCCCCCCCCCCCCCCCCCAAAAAAAAAATCCTGGCTTCTGACTCCGTATTGCTGCAACAACAAATTAATTTTTTTTTGTTTTTAGACTATTTCTATGTTACCAATCACACTTTGTACACAAGGGCTATCATAAAATCCGGTAGGTCGGTTGAAGAATAAACTAAAAACATACTAATGATGTTAATTCTTTTCTATAAACTCATTCCAATATCGATCAATTTAGGGCTATGAGTTTTCTAAGCCTACTATGTTTTTACTTACGATTTCGAACTATCATTTTTTTTTCAGTTCCAATCTTATCTTTTATGTCCTCTAAACTTCTAGTTTACAGAACAAAATTATTTGTCTTTGGATTTAAACTGTGGTGGTAAGGTATGAAGATGAAACCTCATAAACAGAAAAGTACTCCAAACACTTGATAATATTGCATTGGTCATAAAAAAATCAATGTTTTTAAAGGCATATCTACTAATAAATATATATATATATATATATATATATATATATATATATATATATAT
Source organism: Palaemon carinicauda (assembly GCF_036898095.1). Classification (NCBI taxonomy): domain Eukaryota; kingdom Metazoa; phylum Arthropoda; class Malacostraca; order Decapoda; family Palaemonidae; genus Palaemon; species Palaemon carinicauda. The sequence continues at coordinate 91,421,599 of NC_090732.1, read as the reverse complement.
ATATATATATATATATATATATATATATATATACATATATATATATATATATATATTATATATATATACACACACACACATATATATATATATATATATATATATATATATATATATATATATATATATGTGTGTGTGTGTGTGTGTGTGTGTGTGTTTGTGTGTGTATATTCGTGTCTTTAACTGTCTTTAATCTCGCGAGAAAAGAAGGGAGAAGTCATATACTCGTTCTATAAATACTACATTAGTAATGATGCCTTTGCGTTTCAGTGCCCCTTATATCAGCCTAGAGGATTTATTTGAATTATGAACCTTATAAAGTCTTGTGTGCAAACTCTCTCTCTCTCTCTCTCTCTCTCTCCTCTCTCTCTCTCTCTCTTCTCTCCTCTCTCTCTCTCTCTCTCTCTCTCTCTCTTCCATGGTGTAATTCAGAACATGGTAATGATGACACTTATTGATATGATATTTAAAGTTGTGTTAGTATTATTTACGTTGAAGTTTGCAATATATTTTTAATTAATTTACAAACGATCATATAACTGCATGGAAGAGAGAGAGAGAGAGAGAGAGAGAGAGAGAGAGAGAGAGAGAGAGAGAGAGAGAGAGAGAGAGAGAGTGTTACAAGGATTTTGCATCTCAAAAATGTTTAGTCCCGCTGAGACTCCATTTGCTCTTGGGTAGAGCGAACCAGTTCAAACGCATAGAGAGATTTTATGGTTTTGTTTAAATTATTCTTGAATTCGTCTACTATGTTACTGTTCACCTACATCCGCCGGAAATCTATATGAGGAGAGAGAGAGAGAGAGAGAGAGAGAGAGAGAGAGAGAGAGAGAGGAGAGAGAGATTTGTTACGTCTTGTAGATATAAAGAAAGATGACAATGCAGTTGGGGAAATTCAAAGTTATACCCCTTTTTCCGTATAAATTGTTCAGCATAAACTAATGTCCGGGAAAAAACCTGGTATTCACCGTCATGAACTGGGGCATACCCGTGCATGACGTAAATTCACATACCCTCTCTCTCTCTCTCTCTCTCTCTCTCTCTCTCTCTCTCTCTCTCTCTCTCTCTCTCTCTCTCTCTCTCTCTCTCTCTCTCTCTCTCTAAGGAAAAGTAGGCTGTACAAATGGTAGGAAACTAAGAATAATCAGAGATGAAAATAGGTTCTCTAAAAAGAAAAATCTCAGGTTATTGGGAGGTATTTCGCAAAAAGGCTTGTCAATTCAGGATGGGTGGCAACTACACTCGGCGTCCTTAACATTTACCTGCAGCATCACGCGTCGACGAACTAGTCTAAGGATAGACTATCGGAACAGTCTATATCGCCACTAGACGCGTCTCTCTCACTCTCAGTCATTTGGCGAACACCGAGGAGTAAGGATCTATTTATCCGGAGAGATTCGATATCACTCAGAGGAGAGGCAAAAGAAGAAATAAACAAGATGACGATTTCCAGTGTTATTTTACTGTTAGTTGTTGCAAGTGTAAATGGACAAGGCATCATTCCGGGCATCGACAACAGATGCTTCGAGCCTGCTTTATCGGGTGTTTGCAGAGCTTTCATTCCAGCGTTTTACTTTGACCCTCTATCGGGATCTTGTGACTGTTTCATTTATGGTGGATGCCAAGGAAATAACAACAGATTTGGAACTCTTGAGGAATGCCAGACAACTTGTTCTGTGCGACCTGAACTGCAATTCAATACACCAGCTTGCCAAAGGATCTTAGGAAACAAAAATCCTTTAGCATCCTTGACATTCTCTCCAAATATACCGGGAGCGACAGAGTTACGCAGACCTGACACAGAACCTCAGCCAGCTCAGCCTGAATCAGCCCAACCTCAGCCAGCCCAACCAGCCCAGCCTCAGCCAACCCAACCTGAACCAGCCCAACCTCAGCCAACTCAACCTCAGCCAGCTCAACCACAGCCAGCCCAACCCGAACCAGCCCAGCCTCAGCCAGCCCAAACTGAGGCACCCAAACCTCAGCCAACCCAGCCAGCCCAAACTGAGGCACCCAAACCTCAGCCAACCCAGCCAGCTACTGTAAGTTTACCCATTTCTGGTAAAGGCATTTCTGGCCTCATCATTGACCAAGTGGAGTGCGCCAAGGAACCGTAAGCATAGGACAGCCTGTTTTGATCCCGTCGAGGAAAACTGAAGAGGAAGCTGACGAATAAGCAACACAAAAAGATGGTATTCTGTCGTATTCACCATAAACTTCGTTTCTAGTGTTGAATTGCAAACAGGCGAGGCAACAAATATGTTCTGTAGATGACTGTATTTATCATTACGTATGTATGTATCTTGATATATTAATTATACTTTTCTGATCAGTTATTGTTTATTTTTTTTCCATCAGTCAGAGACGTGGATGTCAGTGTTACTACAGTTCTAAATTATTTATGATAAAAAAGGACATGATAAAAACACTTTAAAAATCTTTAGCATCTCACATAGTTAATGGTACAATAATAGGATACAAACGTTAAGAGATGCTAAAATCAGTCCCTGTTTGCCAAGAATCATTACACAAAGTTTGAAGGGAAACTGTAACAGGTTACCCAAAAAAATTAGCATTTGTAAAAGTCTGTAATTATTCTAAGGTGATCACACAAATAAATGAAATACGAAAAAAAGAATTTGATTCAAGTTTTTCGTGAATTATGAGTTAATGATAAAATAGAATTAAAGCTTTGACGGTCTATCCAATGCACTTTTGATACTGATATGATAAAGTTTTGATTTATTTTCATGATTATATACTTCTTTATGTTAAAAGTTTTATCTGTGGCGACCTGTATCACTTTCATGGCCAGAGTTAAATAAAAGTCACGAAACGCTTAGTGTGAAATTGCAGTCGTTTGCTTTCTACTATAAATTTCCCCACAACAAACTTAATCTTGTTATGTTTAAGTTTACACATCTGAACAAATATCGTGTAATATCATTAGCTCATGGAATCTACCATAGAAAAATCTGGCAATAATTTGTTTAATTTTCATATTTATAGGTGTTTCGAAGTAATATGAAGACCGTTTTTCTTCCCTCTGACGCATATCTTTTTTTCTCATTTCAAAATATTAGTGTTATTCATGGTCAGAGCTCGAAAAGAGCTTCGAATTGTGTAAACAATTGAACTCGAAGCTCAACATCCTTTCCTTTCAATCTTTTCTTGGATCAGAATCCTAAGTTCGCTGCACATTTACATTTGCCTAACATTTTCTTTCTTTCTTTTATGTGTTAACTGTATGTTTTCAACACTTCTGCATTCCGATCGAGTTAATACTTAGACACATTAAAATCTATTCATCGATTTTTACTTATTATAGAAAGCTCTATTTCGTTCACTGTGCTCTTATTTTTCAATTTGTTTCTTGCTAAGAAAGATTACCAGGCTTGTTCCATAAGAACATATTCTAACTGCCAAGTGTACATATTAATGATGCTGATCATGATAACAAGAATACTAATGGTAACACGAAGAAGGAAAAGAAGAGCACCACCAACAACAATAACCACATTCTAGATATCCAAAGGCAAACAGTAATCGGAAGTTTAAACACTCATTCTTTTATGTAGATGTTAAATCTCAGGAAATTCACCCAAATTCAGTTCCTTACGGACAATTGTGGACCTTTTTATGAACAGATATATACAATAATGAAATTAGTCAACGTTGACTCATGGCACGTTCAAAATAAAGATGAAAAGTAGGCAATTCACGGTAATTTTGTTTTCTCACTTGGCAAGTGTTATTCTATTCACAGTATTTCCTATTTATCTTTTTGTATGATATTCAATGATGTTGGGAAGGAGCTGTAGTTACTTTGTATTAGTTTTAAACTTTCATTCCGAAAATCCTGTCTCCAAAATAGGCGAGGTTCTTCAATGACAAAGTCAAGAGTACATCACAGAATATCCAGAACTATCAAAATCTTTGATGTGGAAATGTTATAATTTATTTGTATTTGAATTCGACAAAAGATAGAGTAAAATAAAGTTATTCATTAAATGAATCAGACTGGTCCTAAGAGGATTTTATTTTCTCTGGTCACGAGGAAGTTAAATAGCACCAGAGAGTATTTAAAGACATATTCATATATGAAGGAATAGTAAAAGATGTAAATGATAAATTAATGTAATGAGAGATTTAGGTGAAGAAGAAAGATGATCATTTTAAGTTTAGATATAAAACATAAGAAAATGTCCTTCACATTTTTACAAACTGTTGACTGATTGACACGCAAAGAATTTTGTATTTTCATTGATAAAAATACAAGGAGAAATTTGAATAAATATTTACTTGAGAAAAGAATACATCTGACGGAGGTGAGACTATGCATTTAGGCAGATTGCTCCCTGGAGTTGTGGAATTTAAAAGAATGATGAGGTGCAGATATGATAGCTGCTTGAGTGAATTGAGTTAATGCAAATTTTCGTGTATGTTGCTGGAAGTGACTGACAAGTATATTAGGAAGATCATCAGATGATTGAAGTTCATTGAAATATAGGTAAGATGATGAACTATGGTGGTAATACTAGAAAAAATAAGTAGATGACCATAGAGTATAAGGCATAGCTGAATGAGGGAGATTCGAAAGGTAAATGAGAGTACAATTTATATTTTAAGATAAGCCTACGTTTGGAGGGGTTACAGGGGTGACTGTTAGGATTATGTAAACATATGCATCATTTAATATACCTGGAAAGATGTAGGACATTTTTTCAAAGTGAAGTAGATAACAGAAGGATGTATAGAAATGGTTGGGGGAGGGTTGCTAAACAAAGAATAAGGAAAATATAACAAATGTTACCCATGAAACAGTTGTGTGAGAACTTTGGGACCCAAAATATTTCATGAGAGAAATGACAAAAGAATCGATGTAGGGTGCTGTAGATATACAAGGCAGAAAGTGATACATGGAGATTTATCAGATTTCACTATAAAACTGAAACATGCATTAGAACATGAAAAGGTAGGCACCAAAAAGAGGTATGTCAGGTTTCTGTGGCTGCTTATCATTCTTCTGGATCCAGAGAGGAGAGAAGTCAAAGGACATATTGAGGTAAAAAGAAGTAGAGATGAAATGTGGTTGAGGATGGAGAGTGAGCGCTTAGTGTTTGTAGAGCATCATTTTTTTTACTTTGATATTAAGTTGCTTTAATTAGCAGGGGTGGCTCCAGAGAAAATTGTAAGACATGGTCGGCTTACATATTTATACCTGATCTGTTTAATTGTTGACAAACAAATTGTTAGAAAACTGATGTTAGTTGCATGTCGAACCTCCTGCGCCAATCAATTGTTCTTCATCTATTCAACCCTTTCATGTTCCACAAGAAAATAATTAATTAAACAGTATTTTCATCATCATAGAGCCATATTAAAATCCTATGACTATCCTATCAACTGCACTAAACTGTTTACCGCTTTATTAACAAATTAAATTCATGTCTGGCCTTTTCAATATTTATTACGCCCCATATAAGGCACAAACGGTTCATCTCAACAGCTTTATTCGTTTCTTTTTACAGTAATTGCAATCCATTTACACATTTCATTTTCATAAGACAAAATTGCGTAGCAAATATTTTATATATCCTATCCTTGAATTTTATGATAATCCATTATTCTTTTATTTTTGCCCACTTCCGGTTACCCTCCTGGTTTTACCCATTCTGTGACTCCTCCCTTTTCTCAGTCTACCACTGTTCGTTACACTTTCAAATAACCGCTTCCATTCTTCTACCATACAGATTCCCATTCACTGCTTCGTCTTTCGATCTTAAACATACCACCATATTTTGATTCTTGTTTATATTTACATTAAATTTTCTGTTATCGCAATTCTTTTTCATAATATTTCGCTAAATTCAGCAGTTTCTCTTCATTATCCTTTATAAGTACTGCGGCATCTTCAAAACCAAGCATCCCATATTTCTTCCATGACTCATTTCCTTAACGGAGTTTTATGCAACTGCATTTGACGATCTTTCTCAGAAACCTTTCGCATCATTCCATCCATGAAAACGGTAAACAACTCTGCAGACACAACACATCCTTGTAGGTCCACTTTCATACTAAAGTAGATAATCTTGCGTGTACATATTGTAACTCTTGCTGTGATTCAATCGAGAAATATCTTAATTAACCTAAAAAAAATTTGCTTCTTCATCATGCATCCTTAAAATCTTTTAAATTACATAAAATAGGTTCTATTTTATATATATATATATATATATATATATATATATATATATATATATATATATATATATATATATATATATATATATATTTCCCTTTGAAAAAATAAATTCTCAAAACTTCTTTGTTGTCTAAATCTATGCTACTCTTGCACTCTTGCACGTTTAAACCCGGTATCATCTTTATTTCTGCCTTATTCAGATTCATGCTGTACATCCTTCCTTGTGTATTAACTAATGACTTGCCCTAACAATTTACGCAGTTTCTACCTTTACCACTACTTTCGCACAAAGGAAAATCGAGACCTCTCACCAATTCCTTGGGAATATTTCTATCATATAGACATAGGTAACCTGTGAGTCAGAGTTTCACTTACTCACACACACACACACACACGTATATAGACACATTTCTATATCTATATGTATGTATATATATATATATATATATATATATATATATATATATATATATATATATATATATATATATATATACGCACATACACACACACTCATATATATATATATATATATATATATATATATATATATATATATATATATATATATATATATATATATATATATATATATATATATATATATATATATATATATATATATATATATATATATATATATATACATATATATAAATTTATATATAGGTGAAATATTAAGACATGTTTTTAGGCAACCAATTATCGTGTAATATATTTGGGACGTGTAACATTCAAAGACAACGCTATCCGTGGCGACAATGCATCCGTTGCGTTCCAGGAAAGGCCAAAAACTGCAGCTAATGATATTCCATTCAATATCTGGTGGCGCTTCTGTTTCGAACCACCTTCGCATGACTCTTCCTCTGGGATCAAATGGTGAAACAGTGGAATTACACTTCAATATGAGGGGGTTACGCAAATGAAAACTGTAATTTCTAAATATGTGAAACTTCAAAAATTAAATGAGGAGTTTTTATTAATTGATAGGTAGTAGGTTGCCAGGGCACCAGCCACCCATTGAGATACTACCGCCAGAGAATTATTGGGTCCTTTGACTAGTCAGAAAATATTACATTGGATCCTTCTCTCTGGTTACGGTTTCTTTCCCTCTATCTACACGTACACCGAATAATCTGGACTATTCTTTACAGATTCTCCTCTGTTCTCATACACCTGACAACACTAGGATTACCAAACAATTCTTCTTCACCAAAGGGGTTAACTACTGCACTGTAATTGTTCAGTGGTCAATTTCCTCTTGGTAAGGGTAGAAGAGGCTCTCTAGCTATGGTAAGCAGCTCTTCTAGGAGAAGGACACTCCAAAATCAAACCATTGTTCTCAAGTTTTGGGTAGTGTCATAGCCTCTGTACCAAGTTCTTCCACTGTCTTGGGTTATTCAGTCTTTTTCCTCTTCCTTTCGTTATTTTGAAGTTCTTATAGTTTTTATATGAAAGATTTATTCTAATGTTATTGTTGTTCTTAAACTTCTCTTCCAGTTTTTCCTAATTTCCTTTCCGTACTGGGTTATTTTTCGCTGTTGGAGCCCTTGGGGTTATAACATCCTGCTTTTCCAATTTGGGTTGTAGCATAGCAAATAATAATAATAATAATACCATGATTTTTTCAAAGTTTCGATGAATTGTAATTTCGAGATTTTTCTGAAATACAATGACGATCCATTACAAACCTTAATGGTTTATAATATATGAATAAATAAACATGATAGTAGTAGCCTTAGTGATAGCAGTACTTCTTTAAAACCCAGTGAGCAACCTGAAGGTTTCAACGTCTGTAATTATTGGCCATTTTCTAATAAGAAATGACGTAAATATGAATTAAATCTTCATTAGAACGCTATTATTTGAGAGAGAGAGAGAGAGAGAGAGAGAGAGAGAGAGAGAGAGAGAGAGAGAGAGAGAGAGAGAGAGAGAGAGAGAGAGAGAGAGAGAGAGAGAGAGAGAGAGTGCTGGACTATGTCAATGTAACTTTCGTGATGAAATAATCAGGTTGAGCCATCAATATATATATGTATATATATATATATATATATATATATATATATATATATATATATATATATATATATCATTTGAGAGAGAGAGAGAGAGAGAGAGAGAGAGAGAGAGAGAGAGAGAGAGAGAGAGAGAGAGAGAGAGAGAGAGAGAGATGTTGGACTATGTTAATGTAACTTTCGTGATGCAATGATCAAGTTGAGCCATCAATATATATATATATATATATATATATATATATATATATATATATATATATATATATATATATATATATATATATGAAGGGTAAGTGAAGATGGTTTTGGCATGCTCTTCGCAATCCCCAAGAGATATTATTTCACAAAACTTTTAACTGGGCTCCACAAGGCATTGGAGGAGTTGGAAGACCCAGGCCTGTATGACTGAAGAGTATGAAGCGTGAAGTGGCAGGTGATGAATGGAGAATTATTGATTGAAAAGTTCAAGATACTGGCAAAATCTAACCGAGGTGCTTTGTCATTAGGTGTAGGAGATGATGATCATGATTTTATATATATACATACACACACACACACATACACACACACACACACACACACACACACACACACACACACACACACATATATATATATATATATATATATATATATATATATATATATATATATATATGAATATAATGACAGTAGGAGATGTAAAGAAAGCATTTAAAGGCATGGAAAGAAGCAAAGCAGCAGGAGAAGATGATATGACAATTTATCAAATAGCAAAAGGAGATTTCATAGTAGTAAAACTCGCTGAACTTCACACAAAATGTCTATAAGAATGCTCTATACCTACAGCTTGGAAAAACATTATTATACTAATTTTCAAAAAGGGAGACATAAAAGACCTGAAAATTACCGTCCAATAAGTTTACTCTTACTATTATATACAATATTTGCAAAGATCAATTAGGTCGAATAGAAAGACAGCTAGACTTTAATCAACCAAGAGAACAGGCAGGATTTAGAATTGGGTATTCAACAATTGACCTTATCCATTTAATTAAACAGGTAATATAAAAATCAACAGAGTATGATGGGATTAACACAGAGACAGAAAAGAACAAAATTTTTCTACTATGAAATCACCTCCATCTTTTATTAAATCAGTTGTTAGCCCATCTTCTGCTGCTTTGCCAGTTTTTATGTCTCTTAATGCTATCTTTACTTTTCCTACTGTTATTTTTATTGTCAACTGAAGTGTTTCATTATTTCTATTGGCAAAGTTATTTCTTATATCCCTTTTGTTGTTGAAAATATTTCCATTTTCATCCTCGAAAGCAAAAGTCGTCTTTTCGTCAACTTAATGCTTCTTCCCTCCTTTAGTGTTTCCTCAATTTTGGTCTGATTATGTTTACAAATGTCTTGGATTTCTATTTTTGATTGTTTTCGATAGTTCTGCTCATTGTAATTCATCTCTCTTGGCATTTAATCCGATTTCTTCATTTCCCACTGTTTCTTTATAAGGGTTTTGGTGTTTTCTATTAGTTTTCTTTGATCTTGTTTAGGAACTCTTCCGCCTATATCTGGTGCTGATTCCAATACAAATTTAATTAGGTTACTGTTCATTTCTTCTTTCCTTGCTTCCATATCATATATATATATATATATATATATATATATATATATATATATATATATATATATATATATATATATATATATATATATATATATATATATATACATATACATATATATATATATATATATATATATATATATATATATATATATATATATATATATATATACATAGATAGATATATGGATAGCTACATAGATATATACATAGATATGCATATATTTTCTTACATTCATACATACATACATATGTATGTATATATACATATATATACATTATATATGTATACATACATTATATATATATGAATATATATATATATATATATATATATATATATATATATATATATATATATATATATACATATATATATATATATATATATATATATATATATATATATATATATATATATATATATATATATATATATGTGTGTGTGTGTGTGTGTGTGTGTGTGTATGTATATATAGGACTATGAAGCATGAAGTTATATATAATTATATATATATATATGTACATATATATATATATATATATATATATATATATATATATATATATATATATATATATATATATATATATATATACATGATGTATATAAGAATGTGTCTGAATGTGAATATGAAATTATATAAATTGTCTGAAAGAAGTAACAATGATTTTAACATGAGATCTTTTACATTCTTAACAACAATTCAACGATATTTTAGCTATTTTTTATAATATCTAATTCAATATATATTGAAATATTTTGTTTAATTTGATAGATACTGTAATTATATGAAAGCTCCCTTGTTTCATTTTATTCACTCCTGATTATGTATACATAACGTCCCATCAAAAGTTTACTAATTTCTATATCTTAAGAATTAGATTCTTTAGAGGTAAAAGCTTGCGTAAATATTTCATCAAATATTAATGAAAAGAGGATGACAGATTTTACTCTAAATCTTGTATTTTAACATTTACGAGTATATTTTTCAGAAAAAAAAAAAAAAAGAAACCACACACAGGTGGGTTTGATCATGTTTGTGTTAGCTCTGTTCATGTAAACTAGTAAAGAATATAATGCCCTTTTCTCATTTCTCTACTTAGATCATTGATAGGCACTAGTCGTGAGACAGATTTTATTATCTTTTACATTCTTAATCTTAACTGCGTTAGTATTGCAAAATTCTTATCTCTCTAGAAGTTATGAAAATGGTTTATTCTTATACAGCACTTAGAACATTTATAATGTTAACAGTTGCGTTATCTTTTATCGGCCCCTCATAATACAGAAAGCGTTAAGATTCGGTTTTTATTTCTGAACAAGGAACACCGACACCGACAAGCATGACTTCTTCAAACGTACAAACTAGCGCCATCTGTCGTGATTAGACTGAATTCTCATTATTTTGTCTTTCGATAATCTTGACAATTACAAGCGTTATATTTGCTTATGCCCATAATGTAAATAGCAGCAATTTTTCATCAGTTATACTTTCGAAATATTGATAATGGTAGAACATACGCATTTTTTTGAGTTTTGTTCTCAGTATGCATGCAGTACCAATAGTTGATACGTCGTAATATCTTAGCTTAGCATTATCACACTCTAGGCATTTGAGAATCATGAACAATGACAGTAGTAAGATTAAGCTTCTTTGACCTCGAAACTTATATCAATGGCAGTGAGATTACATTTTTCTTAATTCTGTATATTGCATATGGATAGCTTTGGTGATAGATATTTTTACATAGATTTCTTCTATGTTGTAAAAAAAAAAAAAAAAAAAAAAAAAAAAAAAAAAGCTAGTGATAGGACTAAATTTTACCATATTTATGAATAATAGGGTATTAATAGCAGTGAAAATAATACTCTAATTTCTGGACTCAAAATGTCAATAGTAGAATGACTGAAAAATCCTTATTTATGGACTCAAAAACTGATAATCTAAACTAAGATTAGAGTTATTTTGATTTCTGATAACGTTAGAGATCAGGAAAACTTAATTTTGCTAACGTTTTTACTAAGAAAAAATACAATAATACGACTATTTTTCTAGGAATTCTTTCTTAACTTTGATGATGAAATAATGTTCTTGGTCATAGCAATATTTACAATAAAAAGCCTCAGCAATGCCTACAGTCAGAATATCAAAAACAAAAAGATAGAGTATTTGTCATTCATGCATGATGACGTGAAGAGAATTTTTACTTATATGTACTGTAGAATTTAAATCATCTTGTTATCACTACATCGCTATGAACACAGGTAGTGGTGAAATGCAATGTCCCGTTGTTCTGCTTGTGAAGTATTAATGGTGATAAGATTATATTTTTTATGGCTACAATTAGAACATAAAACGAAGCTCCCCTGATTGCTATATTCCGAATATTGATAAGAGTAAGGCTGGGATTTTCTTTTTTTCTTGATTCGGATTTTCGATCATGGTGAAACTGAGTTTTTGTCATAAAAAGATAAGGAAAGAGAACAAATCTCTGAAGAACACCGCAGTAAATGGACTCATGCAGAATCAATATCAACAACAGAAATGGAGCCGTCCGATAAGAAACTTTAGACCAGCTTTTAAAGAGGAGTGGAGTTTTAATCAGTGAGTTTGACTAACAAAGCCTCGAGTCATATGTTAACATATGCCTTAGAACTACCAGAAGCCTTATTAACGATAGAAGAGAAGGTTTTGAGAATAAAGTTTTCATAGAAGTTAGTTTAGAGAAAAAAAAGTAAAAGAAATAAGACTTTTTCTAAAGATAAGTCAATAAAACTAAAAAAGGTTTGAAATAGACTTGTTATAAACCACTTGAGAAAACAGGGATTAATATAAGAATGGCTTAATACACAACATAAAAAAAGTGAATTAATAGCATATGACAAGGTTTTTGCAATGGAATCATCTGAGGATGAGTAAATTGAAAACAAGAAGTGAAATCGAGACTTCTGTACCAACCGTGTGTCACTCCGGGGTTACCAATGTGACGGGCGAGAGAGGGTTGTGAACTCAGTTGATTGCATCCTGCCTTTGAGTTCACAACCCTCTCTCGGCCCGTCACACTTCTATAGTGCTATCAAACTGGAATGAGAAGGGGAAAGCCAACGTTGCAGAAGTATTTAGGGATGTTTTTAGTTAAAAAAAATGGGGTGGGTAATGTTTACAAGAGGCAACATCACACAATATCATATCCTATTTATAAAATAGTTCAATCTTTATAGGAGTTTAGATCTGGATCAGTTCTTTCCTGATTTGACAGCAACATAATGCAGAATGACACTCCAAGTTAGCCTTGCTTCTCTTGATAACTCTCGCCTTTTCCAGAATAACATGAGAACACGTATGGCCAAATCAAGGTTCTATGCAAAAAAAAAAAAAAAAAAAAAAAAAAGGGTAGGATGCTCACCTACACACTTTAAACCGGAACCAACTGATCGCTAAACAACTAAAGTCTCTGGAACAAAGATAAACCAAGAAAATCAAGGTTGAGTAAATATGAAGGATGGTCTGGAAAATTACAAGTTATTCAGTGTGATCGGTTCCAAATCACTGAAATTCTCTGTTTGAGAATTTCTGGATATATTTGAATCCGAAATATCATTCGGAGAATGGATAGATTTTAAAGACAATACTGGTTGGTCCTTCTGAGTTTACGCACTCAACTACGGTTGCAATTATTATTATTATTATTATTATTATTATTATTATTATTATTGTTATTATTATTATTATTATTATTATTATTATTATTATTAATGTTGTTGTTGATGCTGTTATTATTATTATTATTATTATTATTATTATTATTATTATTATTATTATTATTATTATTATTATTCGTAAACTCCCAGCTCTAGAGTGGGTTTTCACAATGTATATTCCTGAGATATTTTGCTTTTGCGTTTCCATTTTTCTTTCCACAGCAACTTCCCTCACTTGAAAAAGCATAATCGGTCTTCTTGGTATTCTTTGTCTCGATTGAGTCGCAATCTTTCAATAAATCATTTCAATCTTTACCCCGTTTTCTTTACAACATTATAGTTTATTAGAAAGGTTTGCATATAGATAATAAACAATCGTATTATCTGTGTTAGAACAATAAAAAAAATTCTTTTACTTTACTTTAAGTGCTGTTTTTCTAGTCCTATCACACAGGGGAACTCAGTGCTCTACATGACCTACAAGGTCTGTTTGTCATAGACATTCTTAGGTGTTTAGAGAATCACACAGCATATTCCGAATAAATTGTCAAATCGACATTATAGAAGCACTGAGGAACCAAGATTCCTCAGTTTCTTCTTGAAAACCTTAGTATCTCCAGTCTTTCGAATGTATAATGGGAGCGTGTTGTACTGTCTTCGGGCCGCATGTTTGAAAGCTCTAGAACTTACTGTAGACATACATCTTGTGTCCAATAATTATGAAACCATCTGTAACTATTTTTGTATCTACAAGATTAGTTGACTGTACGATGTGTAGGAATTCTCTAGGATATTTTGGACATCCGGTTCTGATAACTTGATGGGTTATTGCAATTCTATCTTTAATAGCCAGGCAAATTCAATTAGTATAGGTGTAATCCTTTCTCAGGGTGGGTCACCTTTTATTAACCTTCCTCCTCTGTTTATTATGTTTTGTAATTTTCTATTGCTTAGATGCTGTAAATGTTTTTTGAATTGTTCAAGAAATATACAATTTCTTTTCATAATGTACACAGATGGACAACACTTTTGTCATTTTTCGAAGATGATTCCTAAGCTCCAAAGTATTTCTTAAAGACTAGAAAGCACATTCAATGGCCACAAGTGCAATGCTTGATGGTTATGAAGGAATAATTCATTATTCCTGCATTGCATTAACTGCATGTTGATGCTACAGAGAACGGCGAAACAATTAATCAAGCCATTAATATTTTGAATAGAATGGAGGAGTTTTAATTCATGGTAATATCATAAATATTTGTAGAGTTATTTGCTGGAGGAATTTTACAAGACTATCCAATCACTGCAAGATCCCAAAGTTAGTCTAGAAGTATGTAGGAAAGTGTATGCTACACTTTCTGATTTTGTTGAAGGTACCGGGGATCGTTTCGATCATTTTGAAGAATAGGCAAAGGAAAAATTGCTTAATGTTGAATACAAGGTAAGCAAATCTAGAAGAAGGCCTATCGATGATGAAGATGGAGATCCTTGAACCAAGAGGCAAGTTTGGAATCAAATCTGGCACATAGTACATCAGTAAACAGTGATGCCACATTGTTTTTCATTCTTAGCATAATTAGATGCTGCAGAAGAAGAAATTCGTGAAGGAGTTAATTAGTGCTTTATGCCAAACATATCATGAAGATTTAGACATGAACCTTGTTGGAGAAATTCAGCATTTTCATCAATGTGTTAGGTAGTCAAAGCTATAATTCACAGAAACTTGTATAGTCTGACACATCTGGATCTGTATCGAGTAATATTTAACGATCATGTCCAACCAGCATTCCTTAATGTAGAAACAATGTGAAACTGTTTCTTAGTTAAATGACTGCAAATTACTCTGGAGAAAAAAGGTCTTTTTCTCATCTGAAGAGGAACAACAATGGATGAGGATAAATTATGTTCCCTCACTCTCATGTGTTTACTGACTGCCAACGCAAGAGGCCGTTTTCCACATAAGGTCGGGCATTCTTTTAATCCATCCATTCATCTTACATTTGTATAGAGTGACAAAGCACGCAGTTTATCGTTTGATGATATAATAAGTGATTTTGCTCTAGCAAAGGCAGGAAAGTATTTTAGTTTAAATCAATAGAACGGGTATTGTGTAGATACATTAATATAATAATTCCTTATAGTAAGTTTCTAGAGATTAGATTATAAATCTTTGTAAATTGTTGTTTAAAAGAAGTTATTGTTTCTTTTTTTTTTTTGCCGAAGTGTTTGCATTATTAAAATTGTTATAAATACAAAATAATTTTGATTTAGAGATTGATAATTATTTCAATATTATTGTACTTCTTAATTGCATTTAAATTCAACAATTATTTTGATAAAATGCACATTTTATCAAGTGTTAATGGCTTCTGATAGGTATTTGATCCTAAAAATCATGCAGTAGAAAAAAAAAAAAAAAAAAAAAAAAAAAAACAGACACAATTTGTAACTAACATAGGATATCTGGAGTCTGGACATAATGAGCCCATTATCCAAAATAACTTTAGGGCCTCACCAAATCTAAATTCGGTCCTCTCTTGTACACTTCTCTTGGGGTACCTTTCTGTTTATTGATTCATAAAAGTTTCCAATTTGTTTTACTAGAATAGTCTAAAAGATAATTGTCCATAATCTATGTTTAGTAACAACAGAAAATTGTACGCCTTGAGCCATCATGAAATATGTTAAAAGGGCTTAGAATATAACCACCAAACTGATTCTACTTTACTTACTTTACTTTACTTACTTTACTTACTTTGATGGCTGCTTTTCCGGTCCCATACAGCAGGGGAACCACATTCTCTACAGGACCTCCACTGTCGTTTTACCTTGTTCGTTCAGAGTATTAACATTTCATATCACATATTGTTCATTTACTGTTAAATCGTCGCTGTCAAAAGACTCATGAAATAAGAGTCTTCAGTTTCCTCTTGAAATCTTTAATGTCTTCAATCATTCAAATGTTTAGTGGGAGCTTATTATATAGTCTCGGGGCCGCATATTTAAAGGCTCTGGAGCCTAAAGTAGACATATATCTAGGTTCCAACAGTTTGAAGCCCGCTGTAACTATTCTCGTGTCGACACGATTCGTTGGCTGCGCAATATGTAGCAATTCTCTTAAGTATTTTGGACGCCCGGTTTTGATAACTTAGTGGGTTATTGTACATAGTTTAAATTCAATTCTCGCTTTAATCGGCAGCCAGTGTAAATCGATTAGTATAGGGGTGTTCCTTTCTCTAGGTGGGACACCTTTTATCTGTCTTGCTCCTTTGTTTATGTTTTGTAATTTCTTAAGTTGCACTTTTGGTAAATTGTAGTAGATAGAGTTGCAGTAGTCAATCCTAATAACACAGTTTATCACAAGTTTCTTTACAGAATTTTCGTCCAGGTACTTTTTTATAAACGCAATATTTCCTATATGATAACCTGCAGTTTTTATTGCATTATTTATTTGGGCATTTAGAGACAGGTTACAGTCAAGAAATACACCTAGATCTCGGCACCGAATCATTATTTATGTTCATTTGAATATCACCTAAGTTTCTCACGCTGTTTCTCTTGCCCACCACCATCAATTCAGTTTTGTTCTCATTTAATTTTAGTTGTTGTCATCCATTCCCTAACACTGTCAAGGATTCGGTTTAGAGTTTTAGTAGTGTCATGTATATCACTTATGGAGAAGTAAAATTGTGTCATCTGCAAATAGTTTAAACTTCACGTCATGCCTTTGTAGCATTTTCGATAGACCAATAGTATAGATGCAGAATAAGAATGGGCCATTGATAAATTGATCTCGTATAATCTTTGACATCCTCTTAAAACATAAATGATATGTCTTACACCATACCATATAATACAGGTGGGCAGATAGACATACGGATACGATCGTTAGTCTCTCTCTCTCTCTCTCTCTCTCTCTCTCTCTCTCTCTCTCTCTCTCTCTCTCTCTCTCTTCCAATAATGAGGCAAGTGGGAAAAACATAAGTTATTGAATAAATTCTTTAAGAGTTAAGTGTTAGCAAAACTTAGTAAAAGAATTATGAACCATATCGGAAGAGATAATTCCACATTAGCATAATGGATTATCACATTACTTTTCATTACAAAGCAATTTGGAACATTGAAACTTTTCTGATTTAAAGAAAAAACTACTGAAATATCATTATACTTTTCTCCTTTGTCAAGTTATTATTATTATTATTATTATTATTATTATTATTATTATTATTATTATTATTATTATTATTATTATTATTATTATTATTATTATTATTATTATTATTATTATCAAGTTCCAATAAGTTCACAGAGCCCAATACGGTTTAAAAAGTATATCATTAGTATCCTCACTTTATGATGATTCTAATGATATCTTATTATATTTCAGACGCTCACTTTCGGCGAGTTGAACAAACTTAATCAATCATTCAGAAAATACGATTAGCATTTATTTCCCAAAAGTAACCAGTTTCTCTACGAAGAAATTATTCCATAAAATGGTAGAAGTATCACTTACTGCCACACTCGTACTTTACCGTGTGCAGCGAACTTCCAAAGCAATAGCCGGCCATTTGTCAAGTGCTTAGGCTACTAGGCGTTTCCAGGACTCCATTCCTCCTAGAACCTTTGAATTATTCATCCTTACCACAACTCTTTTGATTCTTTTCTTAGGACAAAACCATCCCTAAATACCGTGATTCATACTTTTTTGCATCTACAGTTCTTATATTTTACGTTCGTCGTACGCCACACATATATAGCCAACTGAGCATAAAATAATTTCAGCTGCTTCAAAATGAGTTTTCTATCATTTGCATTTAACATCTAAGCATCACTTCCATAAAAAGACAGTTATATTCCCTTCATACATTCCCTCCAGTTCTTTCAAAGACGTTCGAAATCTCTTCCCAGTTTTTACATTCATGATATGCCGTTACCTTTCTTACTTCACCTGTTCTGTAACTCTCCTCTTATTTTGCCATCATCTGCTATAGCTATTCTGAGGCCAAAAATGAATAAACTGCTTCCATTTTTTCAAATCAATAGAAACGTTTGTTTTACATGATGGTTTCCATTTACATTCATAAACAATAATCTTCCTGACATTCACCCTTAACTCTCAACTTTTGCAAATACATTCGGTCTCTGTATTTTCTCTTCAATAACCCTAAGCAATACTATATCAGATCAAACACCCATTCCATAGTCCATCTACAATGAATTTTAATTCTATGAGTTTGAGCTTACTTCTGCTGTCCTTTTTCTTACTTTTAGCATTATTCCAACCATAGATGTATGAAATATATCACACCAACACCCTTGGCTCTTCCATCCCCCAAAACTTTTAATCCTGCAATACATTTTCCACGGCCTCTGCATTACTTATCTATCGATTTGATCATAAGTTTTGCGTTATGAACGGTTATGTATAGCATATAGACCATAAATTATTACTGGGGTTTAAAGCTTAGATACTCTTGCTCTTATTGCCCACGTACCAAAGTATTTTCCCACCAGCGTTTTATCATTTCATCGTGAATGCTCTGAATCTAATATTATCTCTGTGAACTTATCAATGAGCGATTTTGAAATAGATGAAGGTACATTATCAAACGAACTGAGGGTTTTATGTTTTTCTTTAGTGAAAACTTCATGTTCGAAACGAATCTTAACCTAAACATTTAAAAGAGTAATTAATTGAAAAACAACTATAACGACTTTTTTTTCTCATCGCTATCGTATTCGAAAAAGTTAAAGGAACACATTTAGCGCTCAATAGGTTATATATTTCATCACAAATTTTCTAATACAAAGTTCTTGGAATAGCTAAGAAAATCTATCTTCTCATACTTAAGGAAATAAAGGAACACTTTTGAAATATTATTCGATCAAGAATAGGATATGATTAGAGCTCCCCCTCACCCATGTGTATGTTGCGTGCCTTGCAGAAAACATCATAATAAGTTGACGTATCACTTTACTGTGTTGCAGAAAGGTTTATTTCTTTTATTGTTATTTCTTTTGTTTGCTGCACTTCATGCACGCTCCGCTTGACTATCTTATCTCATATTCCAAACATCCGTCCTTTTCTACTTGTCAGTCAAGTGGTGCCAGTCAGACCTTACCCGTATACAGTGTAAGGTCAAATGCAGCCAGCTTCCTTTGGCCTCTAACCAGTGTCGACCAAGTCCCCTGCTGATGACATCAAAACATTATCACCTTTTCATGATCATTGCGTTTTCGACGTCCTGTAATGAAGGTTAGTTTTACGTGAACTTTTACATTTTCTCGGAAACCTCAGGTTATTAATCTTTTATAGCATTTCCCTTGAAAACCCTTCACAAGGACGAATACCTTTCAAATTTATCCTCATTGTGCCTGATGCAATTAACTTGAGTCTCTCTCAAATACTATTTTTTTTTTTATGTAAAATTTTCTATCGGAATTGGAAGCTTTCCAGCTTTTCGATCCAGAAATATCATATTTTCATACATTACTACAAATAATTTGAGAGAAAGAAATTTTAAATTCAAAATTGCAAGAAAAGGCATAAATCGCCCCCTCATCACGCTATACTAATCTGATATGATATAAATTGTAAGAATTGTAAAAGTGTATTTCTCCGTAAAAGGAAAAAATCTGAAAACCAACAGCAGGATACATCACAATTGGTCTGTTTATGCCTGTAATCCTTCACTTAATAAATAAAGCATCTCCCTCCTATTCGAGGAGGAATTCAATCTTAAAATAACGTTTAGATGGATGCTGGCTCCCCCTTGCTTGATTGGATGCATGAATGGGGTTGCTCTCACTTCAGAACCTTGCCCTCCTAACTATCTAGTTTAGCTGGGCATTAAACAAGAGACACATTGCCTTGACATTTCACAGATTCTCTCTCTCTCTCTCTCTCTCTCTCTCTCTCTCTCTCTCTCTCTCTCTCTCTCTCTCTCTCTCTCTCTCTCAAGAGGTTGTGTGTGAAGGATAAGTTATCCGAATAAAACTGGCGGTCAATTTGTACTTGAGAATGAAAGTCAGAATTGTGGTAAATAGATTCATTTGCTAATAACCATCCCTAAAAGTGTACTCTATTCACCCTTATAAAACAAGTTCTCCACAAAGTGGTTTCTTTTGGAAAAAAATAAAAAAAACTTTTTATTTGATATAGGTATAACTTCCTAGAGCATTCACAATGATTGATACAATAAGTAGGGAGTCCTACTATATATACTATAGATATGTGTATATATACGTATGTATATATATATATATATATATATATATATATATATATATATATATATATATATATATATATATACATTATATATATACATTATATATATATATATATATATATATATATATATATATATATATATATATATATATATATATATATATATATATATATATATATAGGTAATAAGTTGGACAGGGCACCAGCTGCCCGTTGAGATACTACCGCTAGAGAGTTATGGGATCCTTTGCTTGGTCAGACAGTACTACACTGGGTCCTTCTTTCTGGTTACGGTTCACTTTCCCTTTGTCTACTCATACACCGAATAGTCTGGCCTATTCTTTACAGATTCTCCTCTGTCCTCATACTCCTGACGACACTGTGATGCTCAGGCAATTCTTCTTCGTCTAAGTGGTTAATTACTGCACTGTAATTGTTTAGTGGCTACTTTCTCTTGGTTAGGGTAGAAGAGACTTTAGCCATGATAAGCCGCTCTTCTAGGAGGGACACTTCAAAATCAAACCATTGTTCTCTAGTCTTGGGTAGTGCCATAACCTCTGTACCATGGTCTTCTACTGTCTTGGGTTAGAGATCTCTTGCTTGAGGGTACACTCTGGCGCACCATTCTATCTTATTTCTCTTCCTCTAGTTTTGTTAAAGTTTTTATAGTTTATTTAAGAAATATTTATTTCAATGTTGTTACTGTTCGTAAGATATTTTGTTTTTCCTTGTTTCCTATCCTTACTAGGCTATTTTCCCTGTTGGAGCACCTGGGCTTATAGCATTATAGCAGTGTGCTTTTCCAACTAGTGTTCTATCCTAGCAAGTAATAATAGTAATAATGAAAAGATAATCTTAGTTTTAGAATTTCAATAGAGAAATAAATGATTAACATGTTGAGCTAAAACCTATAGAATGAACATCTGCTAGGATGAGTGTCTAAAAAAAAAAACTTTTTTTATGATAAAGAATTCATTTACACTTTAAAGGGATGATTAAAACACCACTGACAATCATTGTCATTAGGGCTAATGAAGCAAAGAATCAGTTAACACGGTTTTGTAGACATGGAAAATGAAGCAAGGATTTAAACGCTTATGGGGATTATTTAAAGTAAATCATCAATCAACAAGGTTATGGAGGTCTTATGAAAACTGACCTTGCCATGATAGTCTGTAATTAAAAGTAAAACATTAATTAGCATAATCATGGAGGGTTACTGAAAAGGCTTTGGAGTAATTGAAAACTAAGGTATAATTGACAAGCTTATGAAAGGCAGTTGAAATAAAAAACATGTATTCGTATGGTTAACGTAAGAATACCAAAAGTAGTGCATAAATTGACACGTTTATGAACTGTATAGAAAATAATACCTAATTGGCAAGGTTGAGCAAGGTTATTGATGGCAAAGCATTTATTGTGACATTTATGAATGACTATTGAAGAAAAACTTTAACCGCTATAATAATGAAATGTTGAAAATATGCCAGTAATTGACCACCAACACCCGAGCTCAAATATGGAAACCCTGCCTGTAGCAATCCTACAGCAAGGTCTATAGATATGTGGGGGCGGGGTCCTTGTGGCCGAGAAGTAGTCTATATCGTAACCTTACCCGTTTGTCGATGGAAGCCCAAAAGACATCTGTTGCCTTGGCGGGGTTGAGCACTGACAAAAAAATAGTTTACCTTGTTCTTTGAGGTGAAAAGTGACATTAAAAGTTGCCACTGCGCAAGCGGAAACTTAAAGCGAAGCTCTTCCTAAAATGGAAATTTTCGTGAAAGTATATTTTTTTTTTTCCACGTGGATCGTCCATCATAAGAAGTTAAGGTTTTTTTTTTTTATTTTTTTTATTTTACCCGTTTCGTTCGTTTCATTCATACTTTGTACATACGACCTTGCTTAAATTCGAGGTATTAATCTTTCTTACGCGTTGTCCAATGTTATGAATTAACTTTGAGTGTGAGCCACAGACTTTTGGGTCTCCCTAGAATAGTTCAAAAGAGTGCCACTTGAAATGTTAAATAAAGTTAAAAACGTACATGAGTGGGCTTAATTATACTATGTTATGTATATAGGTTATATAAACTCCAATAGGATGAGGATAAGCATCGCAGGCTAAAACCTAGATACGAACTATCTTGGTTCGATGAAATGTACTCCTTTTAACGTTTCAAACGTATTTAAAGGGAATGAAACATTTTCTGAAGCAACGTAAAAAAGATGATGTCCCTTTTTATTCATACAGATTTCAGCATTAACTGTGTGTTTTGAAGTCACTGGCTGTCTGTCTACACTCTACAATCTATATCATCTATCATAATGGCGCAATTGTTAATCGGGTCTTCTGGCTTAACAAACAAAATCAAAAGAAAAGTAAAGGAACTAAACAAATTACCTGAATTAATTTTTATTCTTAATAAGAAAACGTTAGAAAAAACGACATAAGACCAAAAAATAGAATAAGTAAAATTATTAAGAAAGCGATCGGGCTATTGTGGTTTGGATGACAGTAGAAATTTAAATCCTGGTGCCTAGTTCCTGGTTCCTGGTTCCTAACTGCTCACTCCGCAAAATAATTTTGCAGGCAATCTGTTACTTGATAGATAGGTGCAAAGCTTCTAAGCTTATACTTATCATTGCAATTTAGTTTTTTCTTGTAACATAAATAAAGTTCCCAATGAAAATCTTCATTCTACCTTGAAATCAGTTGGGATAATAATACCTTGTTATCAGTTTTGGCAAACCATTGTTGTAAGTTTGGTATTTCTGAAATCTTCTTTCAGATTCATGGCTCTACTTATTTATACCACCAGCTCTCTGCTATGATCTTGCAACATACCAACGCTTATATCTCGTTTCTGCAACTTTCCTAATTTTAGGCTTGAAAATAAATGTTCTGTATTATCTTCTTTGCATAAGTCACACACATCATCGGCGTATTTTCCCCTGAATTTTACTTTTAGATTGTGCATGTTTAATCTTGCCTTCATTATAGGGAGTGCCTTATCCATATCCATTTTCGTGATAAAAGGCTGTGGGCCATTTCCTTCTATGAATCAATATTTTTATCCCTTTCTTCTTTTCTTCAATAGTTTCCTCAATCTTTCACAATTCTTTTCTTAATTTCCTATTTCAGGGTCACTTCCCCCCCCCCCCTATTCCTTATTCCCCCTAATCCAATCTATATTGACAGCAAATTTCTTCGATGCTGCTACTCCAGCACTTTCCATAGAAGTTCTTCAATTATCTCTCTGATTAGTCTCTTTTCATCAGAATTTATGATGTTTCTTATGGAAGAGCATTATTTTCTATAGTCTATTCTGCAAGACGCTAGCCAGATTCCTGTATCTGTAGGGATGCCCCCAATATGGAGTACTTAGAGGTTGTTCATACATAGTTTCTTATTATTCTGCATTGAAGGTCTTTCAGATCTTTCATATCTTTATCTCTTATATCACCCCAGGTCTCTACGTTAGCAAATATTGTTGGTGCAACCACTATTTGATATGTTTTCTATTTGAGTTCCAAGGTCATTTACTAATTTTCTGACGTCACCATATTTTCGTATTTCTTGGGTCATTTACCCGATCATTTGGCTTTTCTTATTAATGCTAAATTCTTTGTTTCCTTTCTCAGTGTACCATTCACCCAGATGACTATATTCCTTAAGTGTACTTAAAGACTCACTCTTCACTTTTGTTTTAATCTCTTCTAACTTCTTTTTCTTTCTTTTATTGATTATTAATATACCAGATTTTTCTTTCGCAGGGGGGGGGGGGGGAATTGGCACTGATGCGATCTTCAAACTATGGCAATTACTCATAGCACATTCTATTCCTTCTTTCCTTCCTGTGGGAAACATAATATCATCTACCAGATCCAATTTCAATAGTCCTTATCAAGGTAATATTTTTTTTTTTTTACTGATGCTGTTCTCTTTGTCAGTTCCTGGTCTTACTCTTCCTTCAATCTCAGTGTTTTCTGTTGTACCTGTAGGACAGTTAACAGCTGTTATACATTTTTCCATTCCTTTTCTTCACCGTCAGGGCTTCCTTCCATCCAATAATTTTCCCCATCTCTTCAATGCAATCTTTCAGATCTAGCTAATCAAAGCCCTAATATGCATCACATGACCCTATGTACAGTGATTATTCTATTCTGAAGAAGTGTTTTGATTCTTTCATTCTACCTTGTTTCGAGCATTGTTCTCCTGTTCGCTCTTCAGCTGCTGATTCTCATCTTAATTTTTTGGACAGGAATTTACGGTCCATTAAATTTCTTACTCTTGATCTAGATATTAATCTCTGGTACCGTCATTTAATTAATTCGTTATGTATGTTTCATAAGATTTTTCATAATTCTGATCATCCTTTACATTCAGATCTTCCCAGACAGTTCCATGTTGATCTTAATACTAGGCATGCAGTTAATCCTTCTCCATCATGAGGATCAATACTACACAGTATTCTAAAAGTTTTATTCCAGCTCTGACCAAGTTCTGGAATGATTTTCCTGATAGGGTAATTGAATCGATAGATCTTCAGAAGTTCAAACTTGCAGCAAATGTTTTAAGTTGAACAGGTTGACATAAGCCATTTATAGTTTCATCATCTTCATCATCATTATCATCATCATCATCTCCTCCAACGCACAGGGCCTCGGTTAGATTTCGCCAGTCGTCTCTAACTTGAGCTTTAAAATCAGTACTTTTCCATTAATCATCCCCAAATTCACGTTTCATAGTCCTCAGCCATGTAGGCCTGAGTCTTCCAACTCTTCTAGCACCTTCTGGAGCCCAGTTGAAAGTTTGGTGAACTAATCTCTCTTGGGGAGGGTGAAGAGCAAGCCCAATCCATCTCCATCTACCCCTCACCATGATCTTATCCACATATGGCACTTGAGTAATCTCTCTTATAGTTTCATTTCTAATCCAGTCCTGCTATTCAACTCCCAATATCCCTCTGAAAGCTTTATTTTCAAATCTACAAAATCTTTTCGATATTGTTTAATCGTCATACAACGACTCATATCCATACAGTAACACCAATCTCACTAAACTGATAGACCTATATAGTATGATACTTATGATACTTAACCTAGTCATTATCTGATTTTCTCTTTTTAATCTTTCATTAAACTTCATTTCTAAAGACCCCGAATTAGTGATCATAGTTCCTAAATATTCAAATGATTCCCCTTCATTAATCCTTTCTCGTTCCAATGATAGTTCATCTTCCATTGCATATTCCGTTTTCATCATTCTATCGTTCTTCTATTTATCTTGACCCCGACCTCATGTGATATATTCTAGTAAGCAAGCTTTGCAAATCCTGTGGTGTTCTGCTAATAAGGACGGCGTCATCAGCATACTCTAAGTTAGCTAATTTCCTGTTACCAATCCAATCCAATCCTTCTTTACCATCCTAAACTCAGATATCCATAGATACGGATGTCTCTGATGCGATGAAAGACATCCACCTAGAAGAGAGGATGTCGGAGATGTCCGAGGACACCGAAAAAGACTTTCTAGCGGAAGGTCTAAAAGAGGAGTCTACCCTCGCTCCCAAGACTGAAGAGGACGACGTCGAATCCGAGTCCGTTTCATCGGTTCCGGTCCCAGAACCAGTACCCTCTACGTCTTCTGCTCCTCCATCGGATGACATGGTAAAAGCTTTGGCTTGTCTCATGTCTATGATGGAAAGTCTTCGTAAGAAGAACGAAGAAAGGGACGCTGAATTGAGGAGAAGGATGGACCATCTCGCCGTGTCCCGTGGGTCTCAGAGGAGACTCAATGTAAAAGATCTTCCTCCTTGCTCTGATGTGAACCCTTGCAGGCATAAGGAATACATGCCTATCACCAATGGGATGATTTTCATTTCAGAGAAGCTGGGGGCTGTCCTCATAGAGGATGTTGACTTTTGGCCCAGATTCAAGTCTTACCCAGACTGCTTCATCCGCTTGAAGGCAGAACCTGTTTCCAAGGAGGAGACAGAACCAAAAGAGTTCATAGTGCTCGACCATGAAAAAGCTCAGGCTCTGTTGGCAAGAAAAGGGCTTCACTAATTCGAAAGTGCCAGCCCTTAGCAAGACACACCATTCTTTTCTTGCTCCTGCTAAACTAGCCTTTCCCTTTACGGCAAAAGGGTTTAAGGCAGTCATGAAGGCGGTGGACGCAGGAAAGCCTTGCCCTACACCCGAGGAGTGTAGACCTTTGTCCCTAGCCTGCCTACGGACGGGAACGACTGGAAAGAAATCCACCTTACCTTCACAGTTGGGAAGCTGGAGGCGGATATTGCTTGACGTCAGTTCAGTGAAAACCTCCCTAAGTTGTCCGAGTTTCTCTTGCAAAGGGAGCAGGAGACAAAGGAGAGACTTGCCGCATCCCTGTCCCTCCAGATTACCTTGGAGGCAATGGCAAGTGACAACAGATCCCCAGATATGTACATGGTCATCGCCAAATCACATTTGGCTACACTGGTCAAGGACCTATATGGCTTTGTGAAAGCCAGACGGGCATGTAGGGAGTTTGTGTTTGCTTTGGCCGCAATGAAACACGAACCTAGGAAACTGATAACCTCTAATATCTGGGGAAAAGACCTCTTCCCAAGCGAAGTGGTCAAGGAAGTAGTGGAGAAGGCCGCCAGAGAGAATAGGAATCTTCTCCAGAATTGGGCATGTCGGAGAAGAGGAAGTCTTCCCCGGATGAGGGTCCCCAACCAAAGAGGAAGATGAAGAGACTAATGTTGCCCTCTTGCCCTGTCAGACAACAGCAACAGCAACAGCAACAACTTCCCACAGTTCCCATAACCGCGGTACCCCAGATGGCGGCACAACCCCAGCCAACTTACCAGACGGTGCCTCAGTAGCTATTTGCCCAGTCACCAGCATTTCAACCTGCGTATGAGAGGCAGACCACTACCTTTCGTCCTAAAGGTAGAGGGTCGAAAAGGGGCTCCTCTAGATACCCTCCAAGAGGAAGAGGGGGTAAGGGAGGACGCGGTCAAGGAGGCAAGCTCTCCAGAAACCAGGAGCAATGAGATGCTTCCGGTAGGAGGAAGACTCCAACAATTTCAGGATCGCTGGACCTTCAATCTTTGGGCCCACAGCCTAATCAAGAACGGGCTAGGATGGAGCTGGAGGACAGCTCCACCATCATTTCCTCAATTCTTCCAACACTCCACCCCCGTCCTGGAAGAATACACCCAAGAACTTTTGAGCAAACGGGTGATAAGGAGGACCAAGTCCATCAAATTCCAAGGACGGCTGTTTTGTGTTCCCAAGAAGGACTGAGACAAACTCAGAGTCATTCTGGACTTGTCGCCACTCAACAAGTTCATAGAAAACAATAAGTTCAGGAGGTTAACCCTTCAACACATAAGGACCCTGCTGACAAAAAGGGCTACACAGTCTCGATAGACATGGCAGATGCCTATTGGCATATTCCAATCAATCGCCCACTCTCCTCCTACCTAGGAATCAGGCTACAGAAGAAGAAATACGTCTTCAGAGCCATGCCCTTCGAACTAAACATAGCCCCAAGGATTTTTACAAAGCTTGCAGATGCAGTCATTCAACAACTATGCCTAGAAGGTGTCCAGGTAGTAGCCTACCTGGACGACTGGCTGGTGTGGGCAGCATCCGAGACGGAGTGCACGCAAGCATCCAAGAAAGTGATCCAATTCCTGAAACATCTGGGATTCAAGATCAACGTCAAGAAGTCTTGCTTATCTCCAGCTCAGGAGTTTCCATGGCTAGGAATTCATTGGAACTTAAAGTCAGGTAATTGTATAGAACACCACGCTCTCCATTTACTCCAATATAATGTAATCCTGCAGTTTTCACCTTCTTGCACAATAATTAGGGGGTTATTTAAATTCTGGGAAAACAATAATTAGCAAGATCTGTTGAAGAGGGGGGAAGGGGTTATAAAAAGAAAATAGCTCGGTTTCCTCACTAAACGACTTGGAACTGACATGTCAACATTGCCAACCAAACAGAATTCTTGATGTCAGCGTACATAAACAGAAGTTTGTGATGCCAGCGTACATTTGATATACTGTATATTCAAAATACACTTAATTAAAAATGGATTAATTACTCAAAAGTGTCCTAGAAATATGCAATTTAAAAGTAGTGACACTTTTGAGTAATCACTCAATTCTTGATTAAGTATATTTTGAATATACAGTATATCAAATGTACGCTGGCATCACGAACTTCTGTTTATGTACGCTGGCATCACGAATTCTGTTTGGTTGACTATGTTGACGTCAGTTCCATGTCGTTTAGTGAGGAAACCGAGCTATTTTCTTTTTATAACCCTTTCTCCCCTCTTCAATATATCTTGTTAATCATTGCTTTCCCAGAATTTAAATAACCCCCTAATTACTGAGCATGAAGGTGAGAACTGCAGGATTACATTATATTGGAGTAAATGGAGAGTGTGGTGTTCTATATTATTACCTAAAGTCACACCGTCTCTCCATTCCCCTAGGGAAGAGGAGAGAGACAGCGGGATCTGTCAAGAGACTACTGAAATCCAACAGGATATCAAGACGCCAACAGGATAGAGTACTGGGTTCTCTTCAGTCTGCATCAGTGACAGACCCGGTGCTAAGAGCACAACTGAAAAATGCATCAGGAGTCTGGAGAAGATATGCATCAAACGCTCGAAGAGATCTAAGAAGACCGATACCGACTCGACTACGATCACTTCTCAAGCCATGGTCGAAGGCCAAGAACCTGAAAAGGTCTGTGCCCTTGCAACCACCTGTACCTTCAGTCATCATCCATACAGACGCATCAAAGGAAGGCTGGGGAGGTCACTCTCACCAACGGAAAGTCCAAGGGACTTGGTCTTCCCTATTCAAGACCTTCTACATCAACGTTTTGGAAGCCATGGCAGTCTTTCTCACGCTGAAGAAATTGTCTCCTCAACATTCAGTCCATATAAGACTGATCTTAGACAGCGAGGTGATAGTGTGATGTTTGAATCGTCAAGGTTCGAGATCAACCCAAATCAACTAAGTGATGTTGGCCATCTTCCGCTTAGCGGAAAAGAAGAGATGGCATTTATCAGCAGTTCACCTGCAAGGGTTCCGCAATGTGACAGCGGACACTCTATCCAGGCTCATGCCGATAGAGTCAGAATGGTCCCTAGCCACAGGATCATTCTCCTTCATCTTACATTAAGTCCCAGAACTGCAGATTGACCTCTTCGCGACGAGCGACAACAAGAAACTACTGTACCTCGTTACGTGGCCCCATACGAGGACCCTATAGCAGAAGCGGTGGACGCCATGTCCCTCGACTGGAACAAATGGAACTGGATTTACCTATTCCCTCCAACCGACCTCTTAATGAAGGTCCTCAACAAGCTGAGATCCTTTCAGGGAATGGTAGCTCTAGTGGCTCCCAAGTGGCCAAAGAGCAATTGGTTCCCTCTGGTATTGGAACTGAGGCTGAGGCTGGTCCCTCTGCCGGACCCAGTACTGACTCAACAAATACAGAAGTCAACTGTCTTCGTTTCATCACAGAAATCCCAAAACCTTCATCTCATGATTTTCTCTCCTTAGCAGTAAAGAAAAGTTTTGGGATCTCGTGAGACAGTATAGACTTTTTAGAAGAATATAAGTCTAAGTCTACTACAGGACAATATGAGTCATCTTGGAAGAAGTGGGTTGTTTTCGTCAAGGCAAAAGGACCAAAAGAAATCTCAACAGACTTCTGTTTATCCTCCTTTATTCACCTTCATAAACAAGGTTTAGCAGCCACCACGATAACGACGTGTAAATCAGCCTTGACTAGACCTCTGCTATACGCCTTCCAAGTAGACTTGTCAAACAAAATCTTTAACAAGATCCCTAAGTGATGTTGGCCATCTTCCGCTTAGCGGAAAAGAAGAGATGGCATTTATCAGCAGTTCACCTGCAAGGGTTCCGCAATGTGACAGCGGACACTCTATCCAGGCTCATGCCGATAGAGTCAGAATGGTCCCTAGCCACAGGATCATTCTCCTTCATCTTACATTAAGTCCCAGAATAGGCTTAGGCCTGCAGCCCCTCCGAAGCCCAGTGAAATAGTGGTCCTTTCCAGAGATGAGGGCTATATTCAGTTCACAGAAGTGGGAGAACTGAATCTCTTTCCTGACCCAACATTTCTCGCCAAGAACGAGCTATCTACCAAACGGTGGGGTCCCTGAAGAATCTGCCCTCTGAAGGAAGATCTCTTGCTGTGTCCAGTAGTGTGTCTAAAGGTCTATCTTCGTATAACTTCAGTCTTCAGGGGAGGACAGCTCTTTAAAGGAGAAACCTCGGGGTCAAATCTATCCCTAAGACAACTAAGGGCGAAGATCACCTATTTCATTCGCAGAGCGGATCCTGACAATATACCCGCAGGTCATGATCTAAGAAAAATTGCTTCGTCATTAAACTTCTTCCAATACATGGACTTTGAGCGGCTTCGCTTACACACTGGATGGAAGTCATCCAGGGTGTTTTTTAAACACTACGCGAAGCAAGTGCAAGAGTTGAAACGATTTGTGGTGGTGGCAGGTAGTGTCCTAAAACCTGTCGTCTAGTGCTGCGAGGAACAGTGAATTGATTGGGACTGTCAAATTATGGGTGAAGGTGTCGACACTTCAGAGTGCAATACTTTAAGATAAGTGTCACCAATGTGGCACTATGGACTGTTCTAGTTATTAAAGGTGAAAGAAACACAGAGTCAACACTTGTGCCGTGTGTCCTTACACAGTGTGAAGAGACAATCAAAATCACAGAAATGCATATTAGAAAATTTAATAAATTTCCAGTTTGTGGCTTTAACAATATTTTTTCCCTTTCAGGTGAAATAAACATTTCTGGTCCTGATTGTAATACATGTTTCTTATTACACTTATTAAAATTATGTTAACATTATGTTATGTATGTTGATTTGCTGGTTATTTATTACCAATAAATACTTGATATGTATTTGCGTCTTATTTCACCCCAAAATTCATCTCAATAAAGATATGCTTGAGTATTATTTTCCTTTAATAATCTGCATATGTATATATGAACGAAATATAATTAATACATTTGTTCTGTTACGAGTACAAACTTTATCTGGCTATGCATACAGTGAGACCTGCATGCTTTTGATGCTATGTTTCTTCATATGGTATATGCAAACCTTGAGACTCTTTCCTAAGTCTAGTATGACTCTTCCCTGCAGGGGACAGGAAGCACTAACATGGTTTATGATTAGTAGTAATGATGTATAACGGTAAAGTCAAATGTCTCTATGGTCTGGATGACCAAGAAATAATCGTCCTGAGGTTAAGGCACATTTGGAAAATCCACAGATACAGTACTTTCTAAATAATGCTCTGGTAACCTTCCATCAGGACGACATGGCCTGAGCCCAAAAAACAGATTTTGAGCGAAGCGAAAAATCTATTTGTTCTTACACTAGATACAAACCCTCATTCTTTACTATAGGAGATATTCTAGCGTAAGTTGGAAAATACGGCAGAAAAACCTTAACAAGGTCGTTAACGACCGGACAGGTAATTACCCACCTGTCAGTGGTGGGGGACCGCCAGTCAGTAGCTGCTGTTTACCTTCAATCAAATTCTAGCCGTCGCAGTGGTAACACCCCTGCTCCTGCTTTATTTGCCTAGCAGACTAGCCTTTCTTTTTTTGAGTTTTGATTAATCCATTTTCTTTTTCTTTGTTAGATGATATCCTCTATTTTGAGGAAGTGTTCATGGCGCCTTTATGTCACCGCTGGATGTGGATCCTCTTTCCCTATGTCCCGTTACAGATGTCATGGGTGTTCTGCTACCTTGGGAGGAAGGGTTCCCCTGCCAAGTATGTAGAAGTGGTC
Source organism: Palaemon carinicauda (assembly GCF_036898095.1). Taxonomy (NCBI): domain Eukaryota; kingdom Metazoa; phylum Arthropoda; class Malacostraca; order Decapoda; family Palaemonidae; genus Palaemon; species Palaemon carinicauda. Next base: position 91,388,953 of record NC_090732.1, on the reverse strand, counting down.
TTCACAGTACCTCCTCCTCCTCCTCCTCCACTTCATTGTCCTCCCCTCTTCAGAGGCTAGGAAGGAGAGAGAGAAGAGGAAAAGGAACGCTCGCACTCCTTTGCCCAGTTGTTCTCTCCGGAGATACAGGCGACATAGGAAGAGACATAATTGTTCTTGCTCTTTCTCGCCTTCTGTCTCTTCACGAGATGTCTTGCCGCAAGAATAAGCACTCTCGTCACAAACTTAAGAGCGCTTCCTCCTTAGAGCATCAAGAGTGTATGCGCCAACATGCGCATACGCTCCAACAAGTGCATAGCTCCATCACACGCCATGCGCTCACCTGCACTCCTGCGCACAAACTCCTGCGCGCCACCAATCATCTGTGCAATGCCAGCACTCCAGCGCCCCAACATTCTCCTACACGTGCGCATACGCGCCCAACACCTCACTCTCCTGCCCGCCATACTGCGCACCATCCTACGCGTCAGGTAAAACCTGCGCGTCAACTTTCTACTGTTAGAAGGACTTCTGACAAGTCAGCTATGTTGCCTTCTCCCGCGCGCCAATCCTTACCAACGCGCCAGTGCTTACCATCACGCCAGCGCTTACCAACACGCCAGAGCTTACCAACACACCAGAGCTTACCAACACGCCAGCGTTTACCAACAAGCCAGCACTTACCGGCGCGCCAACCTTCTCCCGCATCCGCAAGGATATGCGTACACGCCCACACGCCCGCACGCCCGCACGCCCCATATGATTCCACTATCCGTGTTAGGGAATTTTCTGCTGCGCGCGCCCTACGGCTGGCACAGACATGTGAGAACACTCTCCTGCACGCCCGTTTACGCCTTCACCTAGATGTTCTCGCCGAAGAGACAGGCGAAATAGGAAGAGACGTTATCATTCTAGCTCTTTTTTCGCCTTCTGTCTCTCCCCGAGACTTCTTGCCTCGAGATTATATACACTCGTGCCACAAACCTGAGAAGAATGCTCCCTCTCGTCATCATTCTAAGAAACCAGGAGCGCGGCCAAGGGTAAAGCATGTCCTAGCCTCGAACCCTCCTCTTCGCATAATAGTTTGAGGGTCTCTGTCTGCTCTAGAAAAAGTCAGATAGAGCGCTTCTCCTTACTTCACTCTCTATCTTCAGAAAGATCGCTCTCGCCTTTGAATTCTCGATCGCTGACCCTTTGAGGTCTCGTGACAAGGAAACTTCGGTTTTCCGGTGCGCTATACCTTCGTTTTCTCACAGCAAGTTGCTGAAACCTTGGGCTCTCGTTCATTTAGTCTCGCTGACACTTCGGTGTCTTGTGACAAGGGAGACTTCCGTTTTCCCGTTGCTCTAGCCCTTCGGGTTCTCGCAACACAACCTCTAGGGACATGCACGATCACGCTGAACCTTCGGGTTCTCGTGACACAAGTCATCAAGAGTGTTACTCTTAGGTCAGAGAGTCTTCGGACTCTTGTTGCGCGGAGTGTTTGCGTATGCCCATCCAACACCACGCCCATGACAATCAAGAGTTTTACTCTTATGGCAGAGTCATCAGACCCCAGTCACGCTGGTGTTTGCACATAATTAGTGCTACACACGCAAAAATCTCCGGTCATACACTTGCGGGGTCAATCCCTCGCTCCCGTGTTTCAGACAGGACAACCTCCCTAATTCCTTTGCTCCCTAATGAGTTAAGGATTTCGAGTCTCTCGGAAACCTCGAGAGAAGATGCAGGGGTTCGGCCCTTCTTCTCTTTGGTGGAGAGCAGAAGGGAAAGTGGAAACGTGTTAGAGAGGCTAAAAGAAAACACCCACATAGCAGCGACGTAGAACGCGATGCCGAGGGCTTCGGCCGCTCTGTTCATTATCCTGCGCTTCATGTGGCAGCTCATGAGCTGCCCATGTTATACGGTAACACTCGTTGTCAACCTGCAACTTGATCAACTTATCGGGAAACTTAGATTAGTGACAGGAGGTTCACCTCTAGGGATTAGAGATCCTTTCCTTACGAGGGAGTGATAACCTTCCTTGGAATTGGACTGCGTGAGAGATCCATCCCCCTTCCGAGGGAAAGCTTCCCCACTTTAGCCAGTCAGCAACCTTCCCTCCTTCGTAAGGAGTTGCGAACACCTCAATGAGTTTTACCTCTGCTATCTCGTCCCTGAAGACTGTGCTTTCTCCCCTGGAGCTGGGGGAAAGCAAGTATATGACTTGCTCCTCCTCTGGGGGGAACTTCTCCCTGAGAGTATGCTTGGCTCAGGCAATTTCCTTCATCGGGAGGACTTCTCTCTTGTTCACGAGAGGAGATTATTACGCCTACGTTTTTTCAGTAAAACTGGGAGAAAACTTGCCTTAGGCGATTCCCTCCTTCAGAAGATCTCTCTCGTTCGCGAGAGAGAGATTATTACGCCTTCGCTTTTTTCCCATAGAACTGGGGGAAAACTTGTCTTAGGCAATGTTCTCCTTCGGGAGAACTTCTCTCTCGTTCGCAAGAGAGATTATTAAGCCTATGCTTTTTTCCCATAGAACAGAAAGAAAGCTCGTCTTAGGTCAGGTCCCCCTTTGGGAGGACTCCTTTCTCGTTCACGAGAGGGAGATTTTTACACGAGAGCGAGATTCTTACGCCTACGTTTTTTTCCTAGAATTAGGAGAAAACTTGTCTTAAGCGATGTCCTCCTTTGGGAGAACTTCTCTCTCGTTCGCGAGAGAGAGATTATTACGCCTATGCTTTTTTTTCCATAAAACTGGGAGAAAGTTTGCCTTAGGCAATGTCTTCCTTCAGGAGGACTTCTCCCTCGTTTGCGAGAGAGAAATTATTACACCTACGCTTTTCCCCATAGAGAGGGGAGGAATCTTGCCTTTGGCAATCCCTCCTTTGGGAGGACTTTTCCCTCATTTGAGAGAGAGAAGTTACTACGCCTACACTTTTCCTCATAGAGCAGGGAGAAAGCTTGTTTTAGGCGATCTCCTTCGGGAGAACCTTCCTACCAATCACGAGAAGAAAACTTGTAGGAGTTTGCTGATCCAAGCTCCTCCCTCTTACAATTTTGGTTCTCCTCCAGGAGCGGAGCGAGAGCCTTGTATTAAGCGACATTCTCCTTCGGGAGAACAAATCTACCCTGCGGAGGAGTTATTTTCATCCCTGGCGTTCTCCCCCTCATGCTGTAAGATGTCTTTTTGAACCTACTGGTTCCCCTCACATTGACCCCTCGGGGTCTCGTGACGATCACCCTTTCGCCGGGCGTGATAGGGAGCCTTTAAACTTTCGTCATGTTTATCGTACGGGTTTTCATGACCTTAGTAGTCCTTCGGGCCTCTGTCGCGTTGGACTTTTGAGTTCACACGACTTGGAATCTTCGGGTTTCAGTTATGCTGAGTAGTCAGGCTCTCGTAACAATTAGCACAGTGTCCGTGCACGCACACAATTAGCACTATGCATGCGATCATCGTCATTAAGAGTTTACTCTTATGACAGAGTCGTCCGACTCTCATCAATGGTCTTCATTACCTCCAGACAGTCCAACTTCTACTTTTCTTCCCCTTTCGATAAGAAAGATACGAGGGGTAAGATATAAGGTTTGTCTGCTACTCGCGTCTCCACTTTTTCCCGTAATAACACGCGAGGAATTATCACAGCCTGAGGAATCCTCGAGAGAGCTGCTGTCCAGGGACTTAAAATCCTCCTATTTAAGGCCTCTAAGAACTATGTGTTATATATTATGCCTCGACGATTTGCATCTGTCTCCTCGACTCTTTGAATCTCCAGCCTTAGACAGGCTATGTATTGACAGTCTGGAGTTCGAGTCCCGCCCAGACTCGTTAGCGCCATCAGTGCCTACAACCTTACCATCCTTGTAAGCTAAGGTTGGGGGGTTTTGGGGGAGCCTATAGATCTTTCTGCTGAGTCTTCAGCAGCCACTGCCTGGCCTTCCCTGGTCCTAGCGGGGATGGAGAGGATGCTTGGTCGTTGACCATATATGGTCAGTCTCTAGGACATTGTCCTAACGGCTAGCGCAATGTCACTGTCCCTCGCCTCTTCCTTTCTTGAGCGACCTTTAAACCTGGTCTGTTCTCCGAGATCAGAGACGTCAACCTTCTCCTCTGATTTGGATCCCCTCATGGCGAGGCTCACACCAGGCTAATCCTCGAAGAGATACTAAAAAATTCCAGGCTCTTCTCAGTCACAGAAGCCTTGGCAAGGGAAGCGACTTCAATGTCCCTTCTGGCTTGACACGTGGTCTGATACAGTCAGCTACCTTGCGAGCCACGAGGATTTGTCAAACCAAAACTCTAGGCAGTCCCTACAAGAAGTCCTAACTGCTGGGGCTAAGACAATGGACTTATTAACCGCTACAACAGCGACAATATGAAGCAATTGGATTCTCAAAAGGAAGGATCAGTAGTTCCCAGACTTCCTTTTGTACCTCAGTGAGGAAAGCTTCTCTCAGTCTCGGCGATTAAGGGCTATCGCGCAGCCTTGAGCCTCATCTGTAGACGGAGAAGGGGTGACCTCTCTGCCTCAGAAGACATCACCTTGGTTGTTTCGGGGTTTGGAGTGACCTTGCCCCCCCCCCCCAGTTGAGATTAGACCATCTCCTTGAGACGTGTCTTACGTTCGCTGAAGGGTCTGCCCTATGAGCCCTTAAGGGCCTTAGACTACTCTCTGAACCTTAAGACCGTCTTCCTCGTACCTCTGTCTTCCGCTAAAAGGGTCAGTGAGCTATATGGTCTGTCTTACGTCACCCATTCTAAGAGACGGGGTGTGGCTAGACTCATAATCCTTCATCTACCGATGAGAGATTTCGAGATTTTCCACTCTCAATAAGGTAACACAGGATGCAGTCCAGTCGTTACTATGCCCAGTCACGGGGTCAAAGAAATATCTGAAGCGCACCAGACTTTTCTGACCACGTCTCCGTCATCTCTTCCTTGTACCAACAGGGTAAAGAAGAGAATCTCACGCAACACCATCTCTTTCTGGTTCAAGAAAGTTATTGTGAGGCCTTTTAACTGAGATCCAGAGGCAGCACAACCCAGAGCCCATGAAGTTAGGGGAGTGGCTGCCTCTCTGGCATTTAAGAGAATTTTCTCAGTCTCCCAAGTCTTAAGTGTTGGGGTCTGCAAACGCCAATCTACATTCACTGCTCACTATTTGAGCGACGTGACACATAGGTCTCTAGACACCCTTTCTATAGGTCCTATTGTGACAGATCAACAGATGCTGTTACTACCTTACACCCTTTCAGGGGACAGTAACCATTGGTTGAGGATTCTGGGTTACACTAGGTTTTAAGAAGGACATCCATCTATCTTCTTTGTCTCCTTCTCCCCCACATCTGGGGATCATAGCCTGTATCCAGTTTCAGCTGGACTCGCCAATCGAAATAAGGTATGATACTCATCTGATGCCTCTCACAGGGTATAAGTTATACTCGTGGTCACGAGGGGGTCCGAGTCGAAGGTTCCTAACCCACTTCATCTTTAAACATTTGTTTCCTCGAGGCTGCAAACCTTCAGTCGTGCTGAAGATTATGGGGATCTACAAAGAAAGAAGATTAACGGAAGGTTGTTGCTTCAAAAGAGTCTAGTCTGAGGACTATCTTCCCTAGGAATAGGGAACTCCTTGGCTGCCCTGGCTTCAAGACTAAGTCTCCTATAGTAAAGAATGAGGGTTTGTATCTAGTGTAGGAACAAATGACAAACTTATAACAGAGTTTGTATTTTTCCTAACATACAAACCTGAATTCTTTACTCAAATCTTCCCTCCATCACCGCCCCCCTAGGATAGTCCTAGCTAGAATCCGATTGAAGGTAAACAGCAGCTACTGACCGGCGGTCCCCCACCACTGACAGGTGGGTAATTACCTGCCCGGTCGTTAACGACCTTGTTAAGGTTTTTCTGCCGTATTTTCCAGCTCGCGCTAGAATATCTCCTATAGTAAAGAATTCGGGTTTGTATGTTAGGAAAAATGCAAACTCTGTTATAAGTTTGTCATTTTTGGATGAGATAGTCATGTCGTCCTGATGAACCCGTCCTCCTTTTTCATAGAAAAGGCCTTTGGCAGGATCCCTCCCGAAACTACTATATCTCTAGCACCTTGCTCAACGCTACAAGGAATAAACATAGCGGCGATGTACAGCACCATCTGGATACTCAAGTAGTAATGGAGGAAGGGTAACCTTGGTACCGGCTCCCCTTCAAAATTTTGCCACTTTCCCTCTCGAAGCGAAAACGCTATTCGGGGTGAAGATTGCTATGTGTCGTATCAAGATATACGTCCCCTGATTTATGCGATATCCTTAGAAGAAATTTTAAGGATATTCGCGCCAGGAGTTAGAATTCTGGAGACCTAAAGGTAAATTCTCTGGGAATATCACTGTAGTCAAATATACCCTAGGAAGCTACTTATAGGAACCTTCCATCAGGACGACATGGCTATCTCACCCAAAAATAGATTTTTTGCTAAGCTCAAAATCCGTTTTATCATAATTTAATCATAAATGAAGATCCTTTTGTTCAATATCTTGCTTCTTTTGGCTCCTGTGAGGGAAGGTGGCTGCTCCTCTCTCTCTCTCTCTCTCTCTCCCTCTCTCTCTGTATGCTGGTGAGTGAATACACTTGTGCGACCCTATAAATATCCCGATTTAACGTGGATAACAAAAGGCTATCGAGTGCAATATAGCTACAAGTTTTCGTGAATAGTCGGTGATTAGTTTGAGGTCAGAAAAGTGGGATAAAACGTCGGCATAGGCTAGTTATATTGTGAATTACTAAAAATCTGATCAAGATGGCGCTCTATAATACAGGCAAAGCTTGGAGGGACATTGCTGCAGTCAGCAAAAGTAAATTCCATGAGTTGGCGAAACAAGAACTCGACCGTTTGATAACAGAGGTCACTAGTAACTCCAACCAGTGAGACGGAAAAATATTCGCAGACATAATGAAACAATATGATCCAACAAACTGGAGCAAATCTGTGGAAAACATCAGCAAAATAATAGAAGAAATTCCAAAGAAGATCTAAGTGATAGAGAGACTTATAAAGAAAGTTTACATCAATCAACACATTCCATCAAAGAACAATAAGAAGTCCAGTATGGTGAATATGCTGATTGATGCATTGGGAAAAAGAATGCCAAAATGGTGTATTACATGTAAGATATGGTATTCCATTAATAATCCTCAACAACTGATTAGAAAGTGCGATGCCTGCCATGTTCCAACACACCCTACATGTGCTGATATACAGCAAAAAATAAAAAATAGAGTCAAAGGTATTCTGCTCAACATGCTTAGTCTGGATAGAAAATATAATCAAGTCGAAACTTAATTTGTAAAGAGTTGAAGAAGAAGAAGAAGAAGAAAAAAATGAACTGGATATGTGTAAGGATGCAGAGGAAATCATTGATATAACTTATGATGCCATCCAACAACATACTTATGAAGAAATAAATTATCAGATGGAAACAAATAATACTGTAGACCCAAGAGACTCTACCTGGACCTACATACTTTTAGGGAAGAGCAAGAACAAGAAAAAAAAAGAAAAGAAAGATATAGTCTGCAATTTGCTGAAAAGAGGGAATTGCAGATTTGGCGAAAGATGCTACTACAGGCATCCAAAGATATGCCATAATTGTGAAATATATGGTAAATGTGTATTTAGACGGATATGGAGACGAATGCAGAGATCTCCATCCAAAAGTATGCAAAAACATAAAAAAAGGAAAAGGATGCAGTTTCAACAAAAAATGTTGATATATGCATCCTGCAACCATGAGTGAAAGTAAGAAAACTCAGCAAACTGAAAAGAAAAATTAAGGCAAAAATGAAACAAAAAAAAAAAGAAAAAAAAGCAGGCAGCGTATATACCGCGCTATGCACCAAGGGCCCCAAGATATGATGCCTTTCAACCCAAATATGCACATTTAGAGCCCAACTACAAAGAATGCATCTATAATGCCAGGGGTTGGTGCAGATATGGGGATAATTGCAGGTATACACACAAAAATAAATATGAAGGCGAAAGAGCAAATATAATAGAATAGTTGGATTTTTTAATGGCAGAATTCTTGGAGATGAAGAAAAGAACATCATATCAGAACAGGAAGGAAGCATGGAAGAATCCATATTATTACAAATATTAAATAATGGGGATGAAACACAAATCATAATAGTGATGAATGCACGGGGTTTAGTCACGAGTAACTCTAAAAGGAAAATAGAGTTCTTAGCAGAACTAACTCAAATTGAAAAAATAGATATATTAAATATAGTAGGGTAAGGCAATTTTGAACGGAGGCAATTTTGGACAAGTGAGGCAAAAATTGGACAGCTGCAATATCTCTAAAACTATTTATAATTTTCAAAAACTATAATGCTGTTAAAAATTTCCTAACCTTCTACTTTATAAATATTAGTATGTTTGATTTTGAAAAAGTATTAAATACCACTAAAAAAATTGTTGAATATGGGTGTCCAATAATTGCCTCACCTTCATTTTAGGGCTTCTCAAAAATAATACTAGAAATTATTATTTCTAAAAAAAAAAATTAGTAGATGATACTAAAGGAAGGTAAAAAATAAAAAAATTATGAAAAAATCTGGAATATCTAGTGTCCAATTTCGCCTCACCTCAAAAAATGGTGAGGCAATTTTGGACACTTTAATGAAAAAGCAACTAATTCTTAATGTAAGTTATTAAGTAATAGATTTTGTAATTTTCTTATCTTTTAAATTATTCTTATATGCATTTATATATTTTCTTAATAATTTTAACCAAAAATATAGGTAAATGATAGTTATTTGAAAATATCTTTAACCCGTTACTTCAAGGGAAAAAATATTGATTTATAAAAAACGGAAAAAGAAAAAGGTTTTCTTTTCAAAGAAAATATTAATCAAACCTCTTACTAATGAAAAAATATGTACAATACAAAACCTGAAATGAAAGTGAACAATTCAATATATATTATAGCCATATACGTAACAAAATAAATACCTGAATATAAGACTTGTCTATTTACTTCAACTGAATGCTCTCAAAACTACTTCTGTTCTTTTATAGATGGCACTAACCATTTTCGTTAAGGCCTGGGTTCCATAAATAAAGAACCTCTAATTATATCTATGATTTGAAAAAAAGTATGTATTCGTTTGTTGCTTTGGATACTCCTATACTCCTGAGGCCTGGTGGATGATCTTAGTGGAATTAGTATGGACTGGCAGGGATCACTTGCCTTAAGCACTGCGCATCACAAGGAACTGGCTGTCCTTTGATGACTCTAACCAATGAATCCTCTATGGATTTAGTCATTCTTTGAAAAGCGAAAATTAAAGAATGGCCCCCAGTCCCAGGCGTTACAGGGTGCTAAGAATCTCCCGGTTAATAAATACTAAGGAAAAATTTAAAATTGGTATTGGGATGTTAGAAAGATGAATTAGATTGGGAAGTTACAGCAAGTAGAGAATGAATTTATGAAATATAGTTTGGATTTCTTAGCCCTAAGTGAAACACGTAAAGGGATAGGTAAAGAACTCACACCTAGGCAATACATATATCTACTCAGGAAGAACATATGGAGTTGGAAGAGAAGGAGTAGGAATGACGACATAAGAGCAGAAAAGTCATTAATGGAATGGAGAGCTGTATATAACAGATGGTCACTTGCAAAGTGCAATATGAGAATTATAGTTAACTATGCACCAACAAATGATTTCCCTGAAGACAGGAAAGATGAATACTAAAAGGAATTGCAGAGTGTAACAGATGAGATCCCAGAGAGAGATATGAAAATTGTTACTGGTGACTTCAATGTTGAAGTTGGAAGGAATAATCGAAGCATAGAGAATGTGATGGGTGTTGAGGGTCTTGGCGAAGTTGCAAATGAAAATGGAGCGCATTTTATAAGTTTTTGTTCAACAAACAATCTTGTTATTAGAGATATTCTTTTTCCAGCACAAGGACATCCACAAATAAACATGGGCTTCATCGTGTGGCAGTTACAAAAATCAAATAGATCACATCCATTGATAAAGAGAGAAGGAGGACTCTGAGAAGTGTAAGAAGGTATAGAGGTGCAAGTATTGGTAGTGACCACTAGCTCCTCTTGCTACACTGAAATTAAAACTGAAAGCACCCAACAGAAATGTAGATAAAATATCTAGGTTTGATACAACTAAGCTTCTAGAGGATGAGCACAGAAATCTTTGAAATTGAATGTAGGAATCGATTTGCAGTCTTAGAGAATTTAAATTAGTAAACAATTAACGAATGATACTTGGGATACTATAAAAAGGAGACAAAGATAGAAGTTGATTGTTAAAAGTTTTTGAAAATTGCAAGGTAGAGCATGCTAAGCATTCCAATATTGATAGTTAGGTCAAAAGAAAAGCCAGAAATGACTGTACAGAATATTTAGACAGGAAAGCATATGAGTCTGACAAAGCTATGGATTCAGGGAATGACTATGGAATAAGAATTATACATAGAGTTATTATAGAAATCTCTACGGGAGCAAAGAAGAAGAAGCATATAACCATCAAAAAGAGAGATTAAGCTGTTATAGCAACAGAAAATGAAGAAAGGCAACGTTGGATGGAACACTTTAGTAGGGTCATGAATAGGAGATATAAAGGGAATAATTTGATTGATATACCTGAAGCGCATGAAGACCTTGGTGTGCCTATCAAAGAATTCAGTATGTTTGAAGTCGAAGCTATCTTTTAAAAAAACTCAAAGAGATGGAAAGTCTCTGGTTACGATGGAGTAACTGCTAAGATAATATTGGCCGAAAATGAAGTGACTCCCAGATTACTTACAAGATTATTTTGTAGAATGTAGCGTGAAGAGGCAAAGCCTGGTGAATGTGAGCTAGGAAAGAGATCTGACTGATTGCAATATTTAGAAGCATCACACTTACGTCAGTTGTCATGAAAATACTATGTTGTTAATCTTCCTCATGCATTTTGTAATGCATAGAACAGTTGGGTATGTTGGAGAAGGATTAGACTGGATTGGTAACAGGAAATTAGCTGACCTAGAGTATGCTGATGAGGCTGTCCTTATTAGCAGAACACTACAGGTAAAGATAAATAGAAGAAAGATGGATGAGGAGAATGGAACATGCAATGGAAGATGAAATATCATTGGAAGGAAAATGGTTAATGAGGTGGAACCATTTAAATATTCAGGAACTATGATATCTAATACAGGCTTTAAGAATTTGAGTTCGATGAAAGATTGAAAAAAGCAAATCAGACAATGGCTAGGTTAAGTAAGATCTGGAAATCAAATCCCCTGAAATTACATATAAAAGTCTGGCTATATATCAGTTTAGTGAGATCGGTGTTACTGTTTGGATATGAGTCGTGGTATAACAATGAAACAATATCCAACATATTTTATAGATTTGAGAACAAAGCCATAAGAAGAATATTGGTAGTTAAATGGCAGGACAGGATTAGAAATGAAACTATAAGAGAGATCACTCAAGTACCATATGTGGATGAGATCATGGTGAGGGGTAAATGGAGATGGTTTAGACATGCTCTTCGCTCTCTCCAAGAGATTAGTTCACCAAACTTTCAACCACGCTCCACAAGACATCAGAAGAGTTAGAAGACCCAGTCCTACATGGCTGAGGACTATGAAGCGCGAAGTAGATGTTGAATGGAGAAGTATTGATTTAAAAGCACAAGATAGAGACGAATGGAGAAATCTAACTGAGGCCCTTTGCGTCAATAGGCGTAGTAGCAGATGATGATGACATGTGGTTCAAGCTACTTAACTCGAGGTGAGTCACTTTGACTCCTCCTTCCTATAAAAACCGACTTGTTGCTCTACCAATGCAAAATAATGGATGCTCCTTATCTTTATAAATTACCACATACCATTTTCCTACAACTGAGGCTTCTTTATATGGAGATGAAACACTCTTCCAAAATGAATTAAATTCCTTTTGATTCACTATCAGGATTATCCAAGTAGTTTGAATGATCACTATCAATTACCTTGGTCAATTTAGATTTTTTATATACACTTTAGCATTTATTCACATTTTTCTTAAAAAATTGAGAAATATTCGGTTGCTTTGTATTTCCATTATTTGTTTTGTTTTTATCTCTTAATGCCTTTCTTTGGGGTTTCCTTTTATTTTTTTCTATTTCATCTCTCTTTCTTAAATCTTCGATTGCATCCCTTTTTTGTTACTATTTGAGCAAATGCCTTTCTTATTCTTGTTTTGTTTTTATCATTCTTGGTTGCTTTTTCTGTAAGGTTATCTTTTGTAGGCAAAAGTGTCTTTTTGATGGCTCGTTCATAATATGAGATAAAAATAATAAGAATAAACTAGATATGTACAACTTAGGACGAATATTGTTTATGGGATCAGCTTTGTCCCTCGTTGATATCTCTCACTATCATGCTGTTTACTCTAATGTTGCTGCATTGAACACCAAATCAAAAGGCAACATGCCAGCTGCGTCTTTTCTAATGCAGTTATCAACATGGAAATTACAGAAAAGGGAAAATATATGTCCCCTAATCCATGAAATTTCCATTTAGATATGTGAATTATTCTATAAACAATGTATATACAAGAAAGTTTTTTTTTTTTTTTTTTTTTTTTTTTTTTTTGTAGCATTTGGGGTGACACCCCTCTCGAGGATGTCACCATGATTTGGTCGACCTTTGAGTATGTCCCCAGTATTAAACAACTTTTTGAAAATCATATCATAACCCTCCAGCTAGAAAGACAAACTTTTTGTAGATGTAGCCTAACTCTCATGGTGTCACCCTGAGCAGACCCCCCCCCCCCCACATACTGCACTCCTAATGTCTTATTTCGTATGCTTATGATTATATATATATATATATATATATATATATATATATATATATATATATATATATATATATATATGTGTGTAATTTACACATAAAAGTATATTCGTGTGCTTGAATACAAAGTTTAATTCATATATTCATATAGTGAGGCAAAATTGGACAGTTTTCAAAGCCATGGTCGGGCAAAATTGGACAGGCAACTTTCTCACTTTTTTCTTGGTGAGGCAAAATTGGACAATCTTGGATTACGGACACAAAAATTTATGTAAGTCCTTAATAATTTTATAATTTTGCAAATTGAGCGTTGCCGCTTAACGGAGATACAGACGTGTCCACAATTGCCTCGCTGTCCAAAATTGCCTCGCCTCTAAGATATTTTTTTTATTGCTGAAATATAGGAATTTCTAATTCTTTGATGATTATGAGACAAACTATTTTTATAAATGAGACCTCCCTCTTTTGAAAGCATGTTTGATTTTTGGTCATAAATTATTAACACAGATTTTGTACAAAGGTTTCTAAAAAGGTGTCCAAAATTGCCTCGCCCTACTATATAAGTGATACTTGGTATTCCCAAGAGACTGGCAGTGATGACCAGATAAGGGGTTTCCAAACTTATAGATCAGACAGAACAAATATGAATCAAGGGGGAACCGCAATATTTGGAAGAAACATAAATCAAGGAAAAGTCTGAAAAATACAGCAACACAGAATGTGAATTGATTGCGATAGAATTAGAATTTGAAAAACTAGTGAATATTGTAGTTTACAGACCCCCAAATACTAAGGAGTTTGACATGATGATAGAAAAAATAGATGATATATGTAGAAACCCTAAACACTGGAATATACTCCTATCCGGAGATTTTAACTTTCCTTTCGTGGATTGGAAAGAACGGATAGAAGAAAGTGGTTGTAAGTATACATATAAAAAAGAGAGTAATAGTAGCGCAGAAGATAAGAGGCAATTTGAAAAGCTTCATGATATGCTATTAGAACATAATATGCAACAAATAAACCACATTCCAATAAGAAAGGAAAATGTCCTAGATCTAGTATTTGTGAATGAGGTGAATTATGTTAAAGAAATAATAGTGTATAACACGGGAATTTCAGACCACAATGTCATAGAATTAATAGTCCATTCCAAAGCAAGTGATCGCAGAATTAATCAAAGCACAAAACGTTGGAAGGATATGGAAAATATAATTTTTATCGTAAGAATATAAAATGGTCAGAAATAAATGAAGAACTGAACAAAGAATGGAAAAATGTATTTGTAAGTGATAATATATAGGTAAATACGGACATACTGTACAAAATACTGGAGAAAATTGTTGAAAAATATGTACCGAAAAAAAAACAATAAACAAAAGACATGCATACCAAGAGACAGAAGGATCTTTTTTCAGAAAATTAGAAAGTCGAAGAAAAATTTTGCAAAAGAAAAAAAAATGTATGGAAAATGATGGAAATAAAATGTACGATAGAAAATGCAGAACAAAAGATTATACAATTGAAAGAAAACGAAAAAAGGGACTTAGAAGAAAGGACACTTCAAAATATAACAAAAAAACCCAAAGTACTTTACTTCTCTGCAAAAAAGATGAATAAAGGGAGATTTGAAATAGGCCCTCTAAGAATTGAAGGAAGGGTAACGAATGAAAAAAAGGAAATATGCAACATATTAGCAGAAAAATATAAGAGTGAGTTCACGCCAAGAATTGCGAATGAGAATAATGAAATAGAAATGAGAGAAGAAAATGGTGAATATCTAACGGATATAGATATTAATGAAGCAGATATTGTCAAGCCGGACCAGATGGAGTCCCAGCGATTTTGTTAAAAAAAATTGCAAACACTGTCGGAAAGCCGCTTGCAATACTGCTAAGACAAAGTGTAGATATGAGCGAGATATATGTTAAACATAAATTAGCTTATATAACCACTATCTTCAAAAGTGGATCAAGACTAGAGGCAAGCAATTATAGACCTGTTAGTCTAACATCACATATTATGAAAGTGTATGAGAGGGTAATACAAAAGAAAATAATGAATCATTTGGTTAAAAATAATTCGTTTAATACTGTATAGGTCAACACGGTTTTGTGCCCGGAAAAAGTACACAAACCCAACTGATAGCACACTATGAAAACATATACAAAAATATGGTAAATGAAAAAGACACAGATGTGATCTATCTTGATTTTGCAAAAGCCTTTGACAAGGTAGACCCTAATATATTAGAGAAAAAAATGAGAAAGCATAATATCATAATATTGTGGGAAAGATAGGAAAATGGGTAAAAGAATTCCTGCAAAACAGAAAACAGATGAAGCTCAGGTAATATCTGGCGTGCCACAAGGTACGGTATTAGCTGCACTGCTGTTTGTTATTATGATCTCAGACATAGACTGATGTTGAAAACTCTGTAGTGAGAAGTTTCGCCGATGACACAAGAACAAGTAGAGAAATTACTTGTGATGAAGACAGGAACTCACT
Organism: Palaemon carinicauda; assembly: GCF_036898095.1. Taxonomy (NCBI): domain Eukaryota; kingdom Metazoa; phylum Arthropoda; class Malacostraca; order Decapoda; family Palaemonidae; genus Palaemon; species Palaemon carinicauda. The sequence continues at coordinate 91,373,629 of NC_090732.1, read as the reverse complement.
ACAAAGAGATCTAAACAAAATATATGAATGGGTGGAGATAAAGAGGATGGTATTTAAGTCCGATAAATTCGAATCAATAAATTATAGAAACAGAGAAGGAATGGTATATACATACAAGGGACCTAATAACGAGACAATCACAGACAAGGAAGCAATTAAAGACCTTGGTGTAATGTTAAATAGGAATATGTTATGCAACGACCAAATAGCAACACTGTTGGCTAAATGTAAAGCAAAAATGGGAATGTTATTCAGACACTTTAAAACAAGAAAAGCTGAACACATGATTATGCTTTACAAAACTTATGTACGTAGTACACTCGAGTACTGCAATGTGATATGGTACCCACACTACCAAAAGGATATTGCACAAATAGAGAGTGTACAAAGGTCCTATACTGCTAGAATAGAAGAAGTTAAGGACCTTGACTACTGGGAAAGACTGCAATTTTTAAAACTATACAGTCTAGAAAGGAGAAGAGAATGCTACATGATAATACAAGCATGGAAGCAAATAGAAGGAATTACTGAAAACATCATGGAGCTAAAAATATCAGAAAGAGCAAGCCGAGGTAGATTAATAGAGCCAAAAAATATACCAGGAAAACTAAGGAAGGCGCATAGGACATTAATCCACTATGCACCAGCATCGATAATGCAGCAACTATTTAATGCGCTGCCAGCTCATCTAAGAAACATATCAGGAGTGAGCGTAGATGTGTTTAAGAATAAGCTCGATAAATACCTAAGATGCATCCCAGACCATCCAAGACTGAAAGATGCAAAATACACCAGAAGAAGCATTAGCAATTCTCTGGTGGATATACGTGGTACCTCACACTGAAGGACCTGGGGGAACCCAAACATAAGATAAGGCAAGGTAAGTCTCTCTCTCTCTCTCTCTCTCTCTGCACTACCGATATTACCCTCTTCTTAAGGAAAGAACTACGTAACCAGGTTAATTTGTTGCTTGAATGTTCTCTACAGAAAGACTAGAATTTGTCGTAGGAACTTCACTTTGTCTCGGATCCGTTCACCCACGTGTTGTGGCGGAATCCACTTACACCAGAAAGTTCTAAGCTACTTGAACTAAGGTTTTTGTTGTTCAGACGCCCGTGTTTACTGCTCAGCTAGAGCGCCGGTGTACTCGTTCTGTCAACTAATTTTGCTAAATAAGCATATAATTTGTAACGTTTTGTACCTTGGTCTACCTTCCTTTGTGTCGTTTACCTTCCCTAACTAACGTTTCCCGTATACCTAGCACATGTCCTTGTCCTACAGAGCGAATTGGCGCAAGATAATTTTAAGTCTTCTTACGAGTAACGTAGAAACTTAATAACACCGAGTCCGTTTCATTCCACGTGTTTGTTCCGAGATCGCGGATCTTGTTTACAACCCAAACTAAGGGTGCGTAATTGTTTGCTACCGTAAGTAAATTACTGCGTGTAGTTCATTTAATTTCCTTAAGTGAGGAGATATTGTTTTTGTCCTTTAGCGACGATATTTTTGTTTTACCTCCGCGTGAGGAAAATTTCATTTTTGTTTAGCCTCCACGAGAGTGCACTTTAAAGTCATTGCCTTGTGCGCCTATTTACATTTTGAAAAGATCAGTGGCTGCCTTAGTGCGCCCGTAATCGTGAAATCGTCACAACAGTGTCAACCCCGACCTGTTATTTTAACTTTTAACTTGAGTCTTTGCATTCATAAGCCCATGTGCTCTCTAATATGTTCTACTTTAAAGTAACTTAATTAGTCATTATCGTCACGTGCGTAAATAATTATGTTTAGTGAAGTCTAAAGTCACGTGCCCTGGGCATCGTCTGCTTTGTTGGACTTGTTCCCCCATCATGAGTAAATTTAAATATTCATTTATCACACTTGCAAATTTGCAACGTTTCATTTTCACGTTCCTTTGAAAATTCAAGATGGCGGACTTCACTTTTAACGTAAACAACCCTCCACCGCCTAAGGTGGAAACGCTTAGCCCCGAGAAGATTAACGCTAGGCTTAAGGAACAGGAATTAACATTCACCTTTGTTTGTGAGGACGCAGACCTAGCACTTCATGCTCTCGCTTCAGTAGATTTTCCCAACATGGGTCCTGAAGCCGTAGGTCATTTTAAAAGTGAAATTAGTAAAGTAAGAGACGAACTTTGCGATTACAAGAATTTTTGGAGACGTCATTACGACCATCCCATTGTTAAATCAAATTATCCCGTGCTTGCTGCTTGTTCAAGTAAAGTTGAAATTGCTTTTAATAGCTTAATGGCTCATCCTAATTTAACTATCAAACCTAATCAATCTAATTCTTCTTCGAGTGCAACACCTTCAGTGACACGTACCTTAATTGTAACTTCTAACGTCTCGCCAGTAATGCACCATGTAATTAATTTTGCATCAACTCCTCAACCTGTTCAATCGTCACATTCCAGTACTATGTTGCCAACACGGCATACGATTAGTGAGTTTGTGTTAGTCCTACGTGCTCCGTCCTCATCTCCAAACCTTAAGCCACCAGCGTTTGATCGCCCTCAAACCCCTTTGTCTTTGCCGCCGGTGACAGTCCGTCCCGGAGGAAATACCATTCATTGTCTTGTCATGGACCTCCCAAGTGGTAGCGCAAATACCACCCAACTTAACCGTGTGTGTGATGGCCAGCAGAGGCCTGTACCGGTAAATTCAATAATTAAAACTATACCATCCCATGGACCAGTGCTCGCTTTGCCTGACTGTCCTATCTTTAAGCCCGTAACTTCCGCTCCAACCCGAGTCGACGCTAAAACATCCATGTCAAAATTTGAAACCCGCTCTCAGAATGAGGCGCGTAACTGCAAGGTTAAGACTTCAGTTGTCAGAAAGGAACCTTTTGCGCTGACGGCGGATTTAGCGAAGGTCACACAGGTAGACCTAGCACCGGAGCTTAGAGCTTGTTTACAAATAACTTTGCTTAAGGATAACGGTACCATGAACATCATTCATTGTTTTCATTCACTTTTATATGACACAAGTGTAAGCCTTTATTATTTTTGCCAAGTCATTCAGCAGCATTTTTTCGGTCAATCCCATGCTTTAACTTTAAAACGTAAATCTAATTTTTGCCTTGACAATTTGTCATGTTACTACAATCCCCCTGACATCCTTCAGCTCCTTTTGAAAATAAATTTTATCTTTAACTCCCACCTTGCAAACGTTTTCCTTCAAAGCGACATCGAAGACCCAAGCTGTCAGAAATACGATGTCCCCATGGACCTAGTTCGTCTCGCTTTGTCATTCTGGCTAGTGTCAATAAACTTTTCACTTTTCAACGCCGAGAAGGATGTAAATTTTCTCATTTGGTCAAGCGATGAATACAAAGTTTTCATTACGCCATTAATTTTCTTTGTAAAATCATTTAATGTAAAACGTTGGGTGTCAGACCGGGATTGGGATTCACCCCCATAATTTTTAATTAATCATTGGCCGGACTTGTTGCTGAACTCGACTGTTATTGGCTTACGTTTTGTTTGCTCTATCCGTACCCCTAGGGTGGGAAGAATTGAGTACTTTTAATCGTTCTGTTAATATTGCATCGTACGTTTAAAGTTATAACTGATTATTTACTTATCTTAACGCTTCCGTGAAGCATTGCCTGCGTGGTTCAATATTCCCCAAATTCACGTGAAAGCAAAACTTTTGACTCGATTGATTTCAATTAACGTTAACAGCGTTTTGTTAACTTTAAACGGACGTTGATGTGAAGAACGACTTCACTCTTCATTCAGCCAGTAAGCTTATCTCGCTCATACTAACAAGTAGTTGAATCACATTTGCCGGAACTAACCCCTCTTCCTTTTTTCTCCCCTTTATCCCCAGGGTGTGAAGAATTTTCTTCACTCTTCTTCTTTCAATCGCATTTTTAACTCTCTCCTACTAATACTATAGCTACCCTTTAAACATTCTCTCCTACATCTAGTTTTCTTTAACGAATATAGGGAGGACTAATCTAAACCTAAACTTGTTGACAGTGGCGCACACCATGTTCGTGACGTCACAGCGTAGATACGCACAACAGATGGCCTTAGTGGTAACCCCGGCGTATGTTGGTTCTTTCCTTAAACTACGTGGGTCGAGATTAAATTCCTAAACTTAATTTTGATCTAAATTTCAAGACTACTGAATTAATACATCTTTTATTTCTCAATACCAATTAAGGTTTGTTAATCTTAAGATGTAGCCTATGCCCATTGCACCAGTCCATTGCTAATTAATCATTTAAAATATTATTTTTAGCAAGCCAGAATAAGTAGGATTGTTGTATATATAAACTCCCTTAGAGCAGCAAGATTTCTCTAAAGTATTTAGTACAAAATCCTGCCTCCTCTGCACTCCTTGCAACAATATATTGCCCTGTCCTGAAGTCCCGATATGGCACCCCCAATGGATTACCGTGCGCATCAAGCTCCTCACCTGTCTGGAAAGGTGAAGCCAGGTGATCTCTTCGACCTTAGCGTCGAACCCATTCAACTAGAAGCCGCCCTGGCCTACTGACCTGCCTGTGCACCTATGGCTCACCCCCTCTCCCAAAACGTGACTCACCAAGGAGTCCTGCGGCTGCCGGCTGGAGCAGTGAAGGAGTGGAACCTGGGAACCATATTACCAGAAAAAGGATTCTTGGGGTGGGCCAGAAAAGAGTGCAAAGTGCGACCAGGTCAACAGCTATCACGGGCATAGGACTAATCTTAAAGGAGTGCAGGTACTACATCAATGGCCATTTAGTTTTCCCCCAATTCTTAGCTTAGACTAATTTTAACTTAATAGGGAACCTGGCTAATTACACTATTCGGACTGTGTGCGGTGGGATTGTGTGTAAATAATTTTCCATTATTATTTCTTGCTTGGAGACTAACACAGTCTCTGGGTCACATGGGCCACGTGTCCGACCCCATTTCGATTTTTTATTATTGCAGACCACGTGTCTAACTAACTAATTTTCATCATTTTGAATTGCATTTTTATTATTCTATTTTGTCTTTGTTAAGATGTCCGTTTCTTTGATGTAAATTTGTGAATAAATCAATATTAGGTTAATTAAACCTCTTTAGTATTTTTGCTCCCTCATTTATTTAATGTTTAAACTGGGAATATTTGAAGAGTAAGTCTATAGGTGGTAACAGCTAGGAACTTTGTATTAATATATTTGCTTTGAAGGTAAAGATCCTTATCTTTAAACTTTTAAACTACTTTACATCTCTGCTTCCATTTTGGATTTTGTCTAATTACATTAACGTAAAATACCTGTCCAGCATCTCATTGGGGTAGCTGGGACGGAGCCGGAACAGAGCCTGAGAATGAGATGACTATAGACCTGACAAAGCTAGAGTAGGCCCTAAATTATTGCTATTCCTACGTGTGGAGTTCTCCAACCTCTGGACAGTAAAATTTCCCCCTTTTGTAATTAAGAGTGATGGTTAGTGAATTGTGACAGTAAAGTATTAGCAGGGTGTTTGTGCCCCGAGAGTAAATGCTCATATCCTCCCCTGTTGAACTTTATGTAACTGTTATAAGGAGACTTTCCCGGACTAAGTTCCCACTCAGAACAAACACATGAAAAATTCTCCACAATATATATATATATATATATATATATATATATATATATATATATATATATATATATATATATATATATATATATATATATATATATATATATATATATATATATGTGTGTGTGTGTGTGTGTGTGTGTGTGTGTGTGTGTGTGTGTGTGTGTGTGTGTGTGTGAGGGGTTGATATAAATGATTAATATTGCTAGATTAGTTTTTGCAGTGTTGTTTTAAGTACAACAGTGAATACATTCAAGCTAACAGTTTCTACAGTGGTAACCAAAGGTTAGTTCAAATGAATTATTAGTCAAATATAATCATGTAGCAGCACAGTGTTTATATTTAGGATATTGTTTCAGGTACAATGCACTCAGATGTCAGTTCAAGAAGTGAACGAGTTGAAAATAGGAATCGTCAACAAATCGTCAAGGAGCTATTAAGCAGTGCTAACCGTTCTTCAGAAATTGATACTCAGATGGTAACTGCTGATGATATAAATTGGCAAGAAAATGATGAAGTTATGCCAGGGACAAGTTTCTTTTCATCTGGTAGCACAGAAGAGTTTGAACATTTAAAGGGGAACATGAAGCAGCTTGAAGAAGAAAATTATTACTTGAAGGAAAGAATTGCTTATCTAAATGAAAATGCATTTATTTTGATTGAACGTGAGGTTAGTGTTAGAGTCGAAAAAATATTGGGTTCTTTTTACAGTAAAACTCAGATAAAGTCCATCATTAACAAGAAAAAGGTTTGTGAGTGGAGTAGTGATGACATTGCAAACGCTTTTACTCTTAGAAGTTTAAGTCCTAAGTGTTATAGATATCTGAGGCTCAAAAAGGGTTATCCATTGCCTTGTGAGAGCACTCTCAAAGAGAGAGTGAAAGAGTTTTATTGCGAACCGGGGATTCTCGTATCAGTGTTAACACTGCTGAAAGCAAAAGCAGAAACGTTTACCCCTTCAGAAAAAATTTGTGTTTTGTCATTTGATGAGATGAGTATTAAAAAAGAATGGAGCTACGACAAAGGGGCAGATGTTTTATACAAACCGCATGAAAATGTACAGGTGGCCATGTTGCGAGGTCTTATAGGCAAATGGAAACAGCCAATTTACTATCAGTTCGATCAAGGTGACATGCATAAAGTACTATTAGAAATAATACCAAAGGTAGAGGATGCAGGTTATGCCGTGGTAGCAGTTGTGCATGGCATGGGTTCTACAAATCTCCGTATGTGGAAACACCTTAACATTGACCCTCTTGAAAATAGGATCTCTTTCAAAAATCCTAAGACAGAAAGAGAAATTTTTGTTTTCTCAGATGTTCCACATTTAATTAAATTAGTTAGAAATAATTTTATTGACTCGGGTTTTTTCCTCAAGACTGGAGAGTGTATTTCAGATGATGGCATACGGGAAATGCTTAATAAAACTAAAACAGAATATGGGCTTGCATATAAGATTAATGAAATGCATTTAACTGTAACAGGTCAACAAAGACAGCGCGTTAAATTAGCAGTTCAATTACTGTCTAGATCATGTGCCAACTCATTAAAATATTTAGGGGAAAAGGGACTATTGGAGTGTCAAAATTGGAATCAAACATCTGATTTTATTCTTTTAATAAATGATTGGTTCGACATAATGAATTCTTCCTCCATGTATGGAGAGTTTGGTAAAAGCAATGCTTTTGGTATTGATGTAGAAAAACAAACAGGTACAGTACACTGCTCAAGGTAATCGAGGTAATGAATACTATGAGAGTTAAAAATCCTAATACAAAAAGTCTTTTCAAGTTTCAGAAAGGAATAATTTTATCATGTAAATCTACCATTGCTTTGTTTGATATGTTAAAAGGCTCCTATAGTATTGACTACCTTCTTACACAAAGACTAAATCAAGATTGCCTTGAACATTTCTTTGGGTGTATAAGGCAAATGGATGGGAACTATGACCATCCTCATGCTGTGAACTTTAAATTTCGGCTAAAAAAAAAATGTTACTAGGAAAGGAAATTAAAGTATTAAGTGAAAAGTGTAATATTACCACTGTTGAAAAATCTCACGAAGCAGCCAAAGACGATGAATCTATCACGAAAGAAAGGGACTTAGCGTTAGAAATATGCCTAACAACACAGATATTCAGAAATGTAGATTTTGATTTAGAGAAAGATGCTTTAGCCGAGGAAGAAGACCTTTTGAGAGCAAATAAAGAAATAAAGTAAGATATTGGGGGAGTAATCGAGGAAGAAACTCTTAAATACATTGGTGGGTATATTGTAAAGAAATTTTGTGTAAAATATCCTGTGTTAGGAAATAAGACAGAAGAAGTGCTAAGGAATGATACTTGGATAGCATGTGTTAATCGGACGAATTACATGCACCTTCTAGTCAGTTTTTTTCACAGTTGTTAATAATGCGGGAGATTTTTAATGCTGTACACGGGGACGCTCTCATGGGGGGAAAAATTGTTTTAAAAAGCTTTATTTAGATTTAAAACAGTCTGGTATTGAAGTTCCTGACGATGCTATTGCTTTTTTTTTTTTTTTTTTTTTTTTTTTTTTTTAAGATATCGGTATATTTTCGAATGCGATACCTTAATAATTTGATAAAGTATAGAAAACCTCAAGGACAACCATGCGGGAGGCCCTAAGAAAAAAAAATGAAAGGTGAAACTTAATAAAATATTTTCCAAAGGTAACGAATGACTCCATCTATTGAGCGAGCGGTCAACCATTCAGAGCGGCAATGCTTACGGGAATATAGGATGGAATTCGATTGTAAATTTTGCTACATATTTGTTCATAAATTGCATTACTACGTCATTACATTGTATTCTTATATTTTAGATAACTAAATTGCAAATTTGCAATTATGTACATAAATAGATTAAGAATACATTTCCTCAAGTTTCTAAGACTATTTTCCAGAAACTTGATAGCTATATCTCTTATAATTAGGCAAAATTTCTTGCAAATTTAAGTATTGTATATAACAATCATTTTAAATGTTCTCAACAATATCAGGCATGAATAAAGTAAAACATATTGTATAACTAATTTGTTTAACTTAGCCACAAGTGCATATGTGTAGGCTTACATTTAATCACAGTTTGTAGGCCACTGTAGGATGGATATAAGGTGTATACAAACACAATTGTAATTTTCTTTTTATTGAAATAGAAAGGCACATTGTACTCATATATACTCTTTAGTAATATAAACTAATAAATGTATATACTGTATATACAAACTAAGGAAGAAAATGACTCACTAAATTGTATCACACATAGTAAATAATCAAAAGGGGGTTGGAAATAGAAATAAGGTAGCATACAAACCAACCAAAAATGCAAGACAGATCATATGCAAGTGGACTTTAATAAATTATACATAAATAAAAAAAAAATAACTCGGTAAATAATATTGAGCATATAAAAACTGTAAAAAAAAAAAAACATACATGCAAACCAACATTGCATTATGAATTATATGCAAATAAACTCTAATATAATTATAAATATGAGAGAACATAATACTAGAAAAAAAAAAGTTTTCAAAAATTTAATACTAGTGCAAACATAAGACAACAATTATGCAAACATGGAAAGCACAGACAGTAAACACACATTCAGTGTACATGGAAAAAAATACAGTTTACCAATACTGTAAAATGTTAGTCTTTATTTAGGAAATAGAAAAAAAAATAAGAAGACAAGGAACACTAACAAAATAACACGTTGAAGCAGTATACCCCTGCAATGCTACTCAGTTGTGCCAACATGCTGCAATATTCTTTACTTGTTTTACTTGTTTTGGGTTTAAATCCAACCCTCCACTAAAGTCGAGTGAACTACTTCTCGGGCGGGTCCATATTAATCATCTAACGAAATATTTTCATTATAACTTATACAATTCTTTGATTGTAGCATCTTCCAAATCATATGATCTTGTGAAAAGTAATGTCTTTAGTTTCTTCTTAAATTCAATTGCTCCCTTTAGGTCGTTCATTTCAGTTAGCAGTTTATTATAATGTCTAGGCGCACAGTAGCTAAAAGCCCTTTCACCAAATTTACCATTTGTTCTTGGTTCAGATAGCCTATGTTTGTCACTCATGTGTCTTATGTTAACATTTGTTTCTAGTTATAGTTTGTTCAGGTATTCTTTTAGATATTTTGTTCATTTTAGTTCAGTATCTTAAACGTTAGTAAGAGTAGCTTGTATTCAATTCTCGCTTTTACCGGCAGCCAGTGTAATTTAATTAGTGCAGTGGTAACTCTTTCCCTATTGTGTAGTCCTTTTGTTAATCTAGCGGCTCTGTTTTGTACTCTCTGAATTTTCTTCAGCTGATAATTTGGTAAGCCATAGAACAGTGAGTTGCAGTAATCAATTCTTGAAAATATGTGGTGATTAATGAGTATGGCCATAGATTTTTCATCTAAGTATTTACTAATAAATGCTATGTTTTTAATATATGCACTTATAAGTTACATCAAAGTTGAATATAATAAATACCACTAAATATGTCAGCTCCTGAGAAATACATTATTTCAATAGCTTTATGACCAAATAAAAAAAGTTTGAGAAAAGTATTGCAGATGCCTTGCCTTAATCTGATATCCAATATCAGTAACACATATTTCATGTATTATACAGTTAGTACTCACTATTCTTTGTCGTTAGGGAACCCGTGAAACACCTAATGAGGATCGGTTTCTTTTCGTTTATTGCAAACAACACACTGTATGACTTATTCACTGCTGGCGCCATGATTTCGTTGTGTCAACTGTCAAATTCTGAATATAAACAAACAGATAACAAACGATATACCTACAACGCCATCTAAATACTGAGCGGTCAAACTATTGTGTTAACTTTAGAGTTGTTGGCAACTAGTATATTAACATTCAGACTTTGAGACTATCTTCCTTCAGTATAGTCTTTGGAAAGCTCCGCAATCCCTGGAGAGAGAGAGAGAGAGAGAGAGAGAGAGAGAGAGAGAGAGAGAGAGAGAGAGAGAGAGAGAGAGAGAGATACCTGCGGAGTAAGTCCCCTTCAGTCTCTCAAATGTAAACAATGAAATTAGAGTGAAACATAGTTCACATTTTAATCGACCGGTATAGTTATTTTGCCCCATTAAACATAAGAGAGAAAAACAACAAACTAGCCAGCACTCGCCCATTTCTTACGGCGAATTTGATTTTCGCTAGAAAATAAACTATCATATATCAACTATCATATATTATGCGTAAATGTAAACAAAACATTAATCTACTGACCAAATTATTATGGGTGTATATTTTGGGATCAGGCGAGTTTGTCTAAAACAATTTGTCTAAAACACAATTCGTCTAAATCAATTCGTCTAGACCAATTCGTCTAAAACAATTTGTCTAAAGTACAATTTGTCTAATAACAGAATGTCTAAAATACAATTTGTCTAAAATAAAAAAACTTCAGGAACTCATCAACTCCACACCCTAAAGCGGCAATTAGGATGATTTGAGATCATTATTTCTAGAAAAAACTTAGAATAACTGGTTTCTTGTTTATTTTTCTCAAAAGATACTATTTACGCTTTACTTTTTTTTAATAATAATAATAATAATAATAATAATAATAATAATAATAATAATAATAATAATAATAATAATAATAATGATAATGGGGAATGGTAGTTCAAAGTGTGAACGAGGTGAAGAAAATCATGGTAAATAAAATAAAATAAAATGAAGCAATATATTTATTAAATGCAGAATTAGATGTAGAATTACATAAAGAAAGAAATTACAGGGAAATAAACTAAACAGGTAGCCTAGCTTAAAATCAATAAAATACATTCATATAGAAAATTAAAATGTAGAATTTAATACATAAAAAAGATGCAATAATGCAAAAAGAAGTGGCAACGACACTTTCTGTTTTAGTCCATGAAATGTATATAACAGATAAAATAGCAAAGGTACAGTTTTAAATGTTCCGTCAGCATACCAATGATTACTTTGTGATAAACACTGTAAATTCCGTTTGGTTGCAAATATGACTATACGCTTTTCAACCGGTCCCGAGTCATACATCAGAAACTGATCACCTTTAAAAGTTATGGTTAGATCGGGTGGAAAAACGATTTCACTGCATGTTGATGGAAGGGCTGGTACAGCGAGGGTTTGTTGTCTTATAGATCTTATAGTTCTCTTCATACTTTGCACCTTGGGAAGTTTTGGAGCAACAGCTTGATCGCAATCTTCGAGCACATTAGATAAAACTGATCTGGGTGCGTCTTGTGTTGTCTTAGCCAGATGACGTATTTTTGTCACAATTTCCTTTGCTGCACTTTCGGCCACATCCAATACATGATTGTGATTTGTAGATGATTTTACTATGTGATCATTTGCCGTAATTATACGAGCGTGGCATTTTGTTATTGGATATTTATCACACTTCCAATAAACTCGTTCGTCATTTTCACCATTTTTGTAAAATGTAAATCCATTCTCAACTAATTTCTTACGACCTTTTTCCTATTCGATGAATTCAAGAGTTATTTTGGGCTATAGGTGTAACCAGTTTGAATATTACCTTAATAAGAACTTGTTTTGTTTATGTAAAATGAAGAGGGATTTTTTTTCCATATCTGTTTTTAAGAGAACAGCAGTTATAATTACAGTAAACGACTAATTTTAGTAAACGGCCATGGTTTAGAAGTAAAACGATAAGAAAAGATAGAAATTCAGGAAAGATTGTTTCCCTTTCAAAACAATCATTACAGTTCTGTTAATAACTTTTTTTTTTATTCACCTTTTTCAATTTTCGTTTATTTGATTTGATTAGTTTGATTATTTTCTTATTTGTTTTATTTTAGACAAATTGTATTTTAGACATCTTGTTATTAGACAAATTGTACTTTAGACAAATTGTTTTAGACGAATTGGTCTAGACGAATTGATTTAGACAAATTGTATTTTAAACAAATTGTTTTAGACAAATCCGCCTAGACCCGTATATTTTCCTATTCAAATTATGCTACTGCGTTTCTAACGTTAAAAACTAAATGATTTATAGCATCCCATTGAGTTCTGTAAAGGTAATTTAAGCACAAAATTACACACATTTATTTAATATATAATAAGGTGGTTTTCATAAAAAAAAAAAAAAATTATAGCTCATGAACATTCACTCCACACAATTCTTATCTTTAACAGTAAACAAACTAAAACAGAAAATAGTGATACAGACATTTTCATATCTCATATTGCTTATATAGTGTTTAGTAAGCAACTCTTATGAATGAAGTGGGGCAAACTTTAGTAACACATTTAACAGGTTCAGGGGAGGAAAATATGGTGGATATTTTACTATGACTACTCTCAATATATTAATACTGATCTTTTTCAAAATCTTCAGGGGGTAAAGGATAACAGTTTTTTTTTCACAAAGTTTTTTAACTTTTTAATCTTAAATGCTTCCTTAAAAATAGTCCTTAAACACTCCCTTTCTAAATGTTAACCATTTTATAAAAGTAAATAGGCACAAAAACATGGTAAACCCATTCAGATTATACTGTAGTAGGAAAAAAATCTTAAAAGTGTTTTGATAAAACTTAGTTTGGTTAGTCGGTTGGTGTTAAAAGCTCAGTATCAAAATTTAACTAGAACAATAATGAAGGAAGAGAATAGAATTTACAGAACAGCTCTCTAAACTTCGTGTTCCCTCATCTGTGGGGAAAATTCATATATTACACTAGCATAGAAGAAAATATTTTGTATAAAATGTATACAAGCCCATGTCAACCAGCATGGGTAGCCTACATACAGTATTACGTACAGGTGTAACGGAGGTTAAAAGTAAATAATGGCCATTGCAGGCAATAAGTCACGAAAGCCTGTTCACATGACCAACACAAGTCATAGTTATAATAAAAAATAAATATACAAATCTTTTCACGCCAATTAATGATATGATCATATTAAATATGATTACACAGGGAATTACTCATAACATCTAGCAATAATTTTTTTTCTTTATTTTTGAAAACTACTATACAGTACATCAATAATTTGTACTGTATCGCACTGATGGGCGCAACACATTAGGTTTTAGATACATATTTCCAGTTTTTCGTTTGTTTTTATTTAGTAATTTACTTGCTGTAACCTACTGTATCTGAATATCATCTGACAATACTATATGTTTTGCTGTTGCAGTCATATATTCCAATCTCTTTTACATATCGATGCCAGACCCTGTTTATCAGGTTGAATGTATTAACCGTAAGATTTTTAGACTCGATAATCTAAAAAAAAGTTTTCTTGACTAAAATTATTTTAAATTATTTATCATAAAAAAAAAAATCAGTGATTTCATCACTAACGGTTTATTTCAATGTTTTACTAATTGTAAAATAATTCTTAATTATAAGTTTTTAAAACAAAAATACAATAACATTTGAAAATTCAATCATTTTTTTTTTTACATATTTTAGTTTACTTCTTTATTTTTTATGGGAAGTTTTTAAAATATCAAAATTAATTCCAAATGATGGTGACTGACGATGCTTGTTTACAGGTTGCTCCATGATTACTTAGAATGAATAAACATGAATTTGGGTAAAAGTCTAGAACAAGAGCATAAGAGGAAAAAATCAACTTGGCCGATTATTTGTAACTTGCACAATACTATACAGTACTTGATGATTTTCACTTTTTACATTACTATATTATAAATAAAAGTACAGTACGCCTTTTTACAGATAAAAGTCAATTCGGCAAATTATTTGTAGGTTGCATTTAAAAGGTTAAATCAAGGAATACAGTGTACCATTACGATTGCAAACATTTCATAATTGACTCCGTGATAGAGTAGCATTCAGATGTTTGGCAATATGAGGTACCGAAGTCTGAATTTTTACACCAATAAAAGAGTGAACACACTTTGTAATTATCATTATTCATGAGAATTAGTACTTTATATTCCCGTATATACTAGATGAATATGTTGTAAGCCAAATTTCCTGATAATACTAGTAATTAGCTCACATGGCCTAGTAAACTTTCCTCCAAATGAATTCACTTCCTAAATGGTTAGAAACATTTACAAGACTTCTATATGCACAAAGGCAAAATCTTATTGATGAACCAACCTTAATTACCTCAGGCTACAAATATTTGTACCAACCTAACCATTATACTCAGCATATCCTGATAGGTTCCCAATAAATTAGCAAGATTTTAATACACAGTACTGATATGCATCTTTTAACTAGAATTATATTATGTTAAATTATAATCACTAAAAAACACATGTACTTCTATTGCAATAAGATATCCATTTAAGATGTATTTTATTTATAATTACCATCATCATCTAGATATTTACGATTGAACACATTATATGATCTTTAAACTGAATTTAGACACGCATCCGTAAGCTTCTTATAAATGGGAAGAAATGTTCCATAACTTTCTTGAACCAATATTTCCAAAAAGAGCGTCTCACATTAAAAAGTAATTTAGAAAATTATTTCTCTTATTCTAATAATTGTATACTACGTGCTTCAAATAGGAAAAAATACAATAAATTGGGCTATCATTTAAATAATATTCATCCATACTTTTTTTTTTTCAGAAATGGTGAATGAATCCACCAAGATACTAAACATGACTCCTATCTACAACAGGTAGAACAGATTATCCATCAAAAATGACATCTCGATCATCTGTCTGATGATTTTCATCTTCCATTGAGCCTACATTTCTCCGTTCACCTTGCTCATTGTTTTGATCTTCTACTGTAGTGGCAGAGGATGACTGTTCATGTTCCATTCCATTCTTTTCCAGTGCATTACTACCGCTAGATGCCATCAATGCTACATCCACGAGTTCCCCGGGGTTCCCACATCCGAAGTTGTTACTTAAAGGATAGTAGGCAAAGCATCCATTAACATCAAGGTATGGAACATAGCAACTCCCATTGTGTTCTGTGACATTTACAATGTCCAAGTCACAGTAGTCCAAGTTTGACTCCTCAGTCTGGAGGAACTCTCTGTAAACAAAATAGAAAAACAGTAATATCTTGTATTTGTTAACAATATACAGAAAACACAATGTCCCTTTGTTAGGGAACATGGGAAAATAAAAATTTTTAAAATGTTTGATAATTGTTTCCATTGTATTATGTGACCTTAATGTCTATGCAGTCTAAAGAAGATTTCGGTTAAAGAAAAAAACCAAAAACGGATTATTTCAGTTATTACCTGTAAGATGAAAACCTCAGTGGTACCATGTCTTGAAACTTTCAATCTAATATTTTTGGGCTCAGGCCATGTCATCCTGATGGAAGGTTCCTTTGAGTAGCTTCCTAGGGTATATTTGACTAATGTGATATTCCCAGAGAGTTTAACTTAAGGTCTCCAGAATTCTAACTCCTGGCACGAATAACCTTAAAGTTTCCCTTAACGATATTGCATAATATCAGGGGATGTATTCATGACACGCCACATATCAATCTGCACCCCGCATAGCGTTTACACTTCAAGGGGAAAGTGGCAAAATAAAAGAGGAGCCGTTAATAAGGTTCTCTTCCTCCGTTACTGTTTGAGTACTCAGATGGCGCCACCATCGCCGCCATCTTTATTCCTTTTTCTGTAGCGAACTCTCTCAGTATTTCGGATTTATCATGCAATCTCCAGCTTCTGCCTCTGGAAAGTTGAGTATTTGATCTTTACGCTGTATAAATTTAGCTCTTGCCGTAAAGTAAAAAATTAAGTAAAAAATTAAGTTAATTTTTGGCAGAGCTGTTGCCTGAACCGGAGGCGTATTCGGCACTGTCGTTCGTAACGCATGAGTTATTTAATCAGCCAGAACGACTTTCCCGGTATAATAGCATTAATGAAATCAGCTATTTAGTCTTCATTGCTAGGAATTAATTGTTATGCCGATTGTATTTGCATTAGCTCCGGCGATTTAGGTAGCTGATCTTGTTTACGCTAGGCATACTAGCCTAGGCGTTCTAGAGTACTTTCATGCATGATATAATAAGCATTCCTGGTATTATTAAATTTAAATGAAGATATTAGGCAATTTATACATATAAGATATATCGATTGCATATATATATATATATATATATATATATATATATATATATATATATATATATATATATATATATCCACTTCTGAGATAGTATACGAGAGAACTTCGATGATTTAGGTAGTCGATCTCACTGTTACTAGGCTAATAGCCTAGTGGCTAGGCTAATAGCCTAGTGGCTTTAGTATACTTTCATGCATACTCCCCGGTTACCCTCGTGTATAGGGTAATCCCTCCTTCCCTCTGAGCATAGCCACAACCCTAGCTGGTCTGCCTAGAGTTGTCATTCAGGCAAGACTAGGCTAGGGTTTTTCTGCCCCTTCCCTTAGCTGCAAATGGTAAGCTTTGGGTTTGGGTCAGAACCTCAGAGTACATAGTCTTGTGCCGACAGCTGATCGGTAATGTGAATAAGATTCCCCTGTCGGTTTATGTTGTCGGCATAGGAGGCTAAGCCTCCCTAGATTGCACTTAAAGGGGTCATATGATTTCCCCCTATTCCCTGCGGTCTAGTAGACTAGTCCTGTGCTTGCAGACCCTAGGCTGAAGAATAGTTATTCTTCTTCTGCCTAGGATGGTGCCGGCACTGGAAGTCTGTTTCTCTCTTGTTTAAAGGTGGCGGCTAGATGGCTACCGGCCCCTTTACTGTATTGGCAGACCCTAGGCTGGAGAATAGATTTCCGTCCGCCTAGGATAACGCCGATACTGAAACAGAGCTTCCTTAGGGTGTGGTAGGACCGGCAACCTGCCGGCTCCTCTCACACCTTATACAGGACCTTTTTCCCTTCCCCTCAGTCCTTTAGTGATGGCCTAGCTATCACAACCCTTTGGTCGTCGTCCTGCAATCTCACCGCTTGCCAGCAGGTTGTAGGGCCGGCTTGGGCTTCTGCTTGTATGGCCTCGTCGCCCAGCTTACCCTTTGGGACACACGCTCCGGGATAGCGGTATCGGCAGGACCAGCTGCCGGCAGTAGATACCTTTGCTATAGTGTGTTCTTCAGTCCTCTCTTGGACTGCCATTCACAACTTGTGTCCGGCAATGACCGACAATAGGGGTTGATGGGTGGAAGCCTGAATATCTTATATTCTCCCCTTCCATTTGAACCCTCATTCCAGAGGAAGGAAGTGAGACAGTGCTCTTACATCATCATTCACTCCTTGCTTTCTCTCTCTCTCTCTCTCTCTCTCTCTCTCTCTCTCTCTCTCTCTCTCTATCGGCTAGTGCCGCCAGGTACCAACCTAACTGGCGGCTGCCGGCCACTATCCTAGCCGGCAAGATGCTGGCTAGATTTGTATGCCGACTGCCAATGATCCGCTGGCACAACTGACTTAGCCGGCAAGAGCCGGCCAAGTTCTGACTACCGGCCACCACCCGGTCACATAGAATGCTGATTGGGCTAGTGTGTCGACAGCCGGTGACCTGCCGGCGGGCCGCCGGCCACCATTCCAGTATATTTGCAGTATAGATCATACTGCAAACAGAAAAAACAGCAAATATAGATCATACTGCAAACAGAAAACTATGGTATAAAAGTATACAGTAGTTAAATTTTCCAACATACTCTGTGTCCAGGCGCAGTCTATTGTTGAGACCTCATAAGATTGGGAAAGGAATTTCCTTTCTATATACTGATAGATGATCAGTTATTGATGACCCTCATTATTAATCCTTTTGGAAGTGAGTGTTAGTTACACTTTTCTATCCTTATAGGCTAGACTCTTCCACCGGGCCTCCTGAGGAGGATAACCCTAGGGTTAATTTTGAGGGAGGTCACAGCAATTGGCTGGGCGGGAAAAACACGTATGTGTCTTTCCTGATTCATTTTCTAGCTTACCAATCCTAAGCTATATGCAATAAAAATGGAAAATATTATTATAACATCTATTAGTTTATCTAGTGAGATAGACTACTTTATACTCATTTTACTTTCCTCTCTTTACAGGAGGACCATGTGAAGGGCAACAGTGTCTTCTGCAACGTGCGTAGAAGGGACTTCTGCGGCCACCTGGAGTGCAGGACACACTTCCGCTGTTCCATCACCAAGGGACCTCTCAGATACTGGGACCCCCCAGGTATGTACAGTGTGCAAAGACTTGGTGTATGAGGCTTTTGAGAATCCCAAGACAATGGAGTCAAGGGATGCAGCTCGGAACAAGCTTCACAAATGGGTTCTTGGCTTCCAGAAGAATGCCACGGGGCCTCACCTCTCTAGTGAGCGTATGAGGGCCTGTCTATTCCTCAATGCATCTGCCGATGCTGTTATTCCTCAGCCTCACCCTGAGATCCCTTGCATCCAGATAGCCATGGATACGGATGTCTCGGATGCAATGAAGGACATCCATCTAGATGAGAAGATGTCAGAGGTGTCAGAGGACACCGAAAAGGACCTTCTGGCGAAAGGTTGAGATGAGGAGTCAACGTTGGCTCCAGAGACGGAAGAGGATGAAGTCGAAATAGTCTCTGTTTCGTCGGTTTCTGCCCCAGAACCAGTGCCCTCTACGTCCTCCGCTCCTCAACCCGAAAAGTCGGATGGCACCCTGTCTGCCATCAAAGCTATGATGGAGATGTCGAAAAGAAGAACGAACAAAGGGAAGCTGCGCTAAGGAAGGAGATTCTTCAGCTTACAGTAAACCTTTGGTCTCATGGAAGACTCAACGTAAAGGAGATTCCCTCGTGCTCTGAGGTAAACCCATGGAGGCATGCCGAGAACATGCCAATTATGAACGGTAAGATATTTATTTCAGAGAAGCTGGGAGCTATTCTTATCGAGGACATTGAATTCTGGCCCAGCTTTGAGTCCTATCCAGACTGCTTCGTTCGTCCAAGGGCAGAACCTGTATCCAAGGAGGAGACAGAGCCTAAGGAAGTCATAGTACTTGACCATACGAAGGCTCAGGCTTTGCTAGCCAGCAGTTTGAAGGACAGGGGCTTAACCAATTCTAAGGTACTGGCCCTGAGCAAGAAACATCCCTCTTTTCTTGCTCCAGCAACCATGGCCTTCCCATTTGCGGAAGAAGGGTTTAAGGCTGTGATTAAGGCAGTGGAAGCTGGGAAACCTTGCCCTACACTGGAGGAGTGTAGGCCCTTTTCCCAAGTTGCCAACGGATCACAAGGACTGGAAGGATATTCAGCTTACCTTCTCAGTCGGGAAGTTGGAGGCTATCACTGGACGTCAGTTTAGCAAAAATCTCCCTAAGTTGTCTGAGTTTCTCCTGATAGGGAACAGGATACAAAGGAGAGGCTTGCTGCCTCTGTCCCTCCATGTGGCCCTGGAGGCAATGGCAGTGAACAGAGATCCCCGGATATGTTCATGGTCATAGCCAAAACACACTTGGCAACCATAACTAAAGACTTCTATAGCTTTGTTAGGGCGAGAAGGGCTTGTAGAGAGTTCGTGTTTGCCTCGGCTGCGGTCAAACACGAACCCAGGAAGTTGATATCTTCCAATATCTGGGGGAAAGACCTATTCCCAAACGAATTGGTCAAAGAAATAGTTGACAAGGCCGCCACGGAGAATAGAAATCTTCTCCAGAAGTGGGGCATGTTGGCTAAGAGGAAGTCTTCCCCGGATGAGGGTCCCCAACCGAAGAGGAAGACAAAGAGGCCAAGAGTGCCATCTCGCCCTGCTAGACAACAACTTCCCATGACCTCGGTGCCACAGATGGTGGCACAGCCCCAACCCACTTACCAGATGGTACCCCAGGAGTTGGTGACTCAGTCACCAGCCTTTACTCCTGCCTATGAGAGGCAGACCACCACCTTTTGCCCTAAAGGTACGGGGTCAGGTAGAGATTCCTCTAGATGTCCCTCAAGAGGAAGAGGGGGTAGGGGAGCACGCGGTTGAGGAGGCAAGCCCTCCAGACAGCTGAAGCAATGAGATGCTTCCGGTAGGAGGAAGACTCCGACTCTTCCGGGATCGTTGGACCTTCGATCCCTAGGCCCACAGCCTAATCAAGAACGGACTAGGTTGGAGCTGGAAGACAGGTCCACCATCATTTACTCAACTCTTCCAAGAGCTGGAAGACAGGTCCACCATCATTTACTCAATTCTTCCAAGAGCTGGAAGACAGGTCCACCATCATTTACTCAATTCTTCCAACACTCCACTCCCGTTCTGGAAGAATACACCCGAGAGCACTTGAGAAAACGGGTGATAAGGAGGGCAAAGTCCATCAAATTCCAAGGAAGGCTGTTTTGTGTTCCCAAGAAGGACTCAGACAAGCTCAGAGTCATTCTGGATTTGTTGCCACTCAACAAGTTCATCGAGAACGACAAGTTCAAGATCCTGACCCTTCAACACATAAGGGCCCTGTTGCCCAAAAGGGCATACGCAGTCTCCATAAACATGGCAGATGCCTATCGCCACATTTCGATCAATCGCCAACTTTCTTCCTACCTAGGATTCAGGCTACAAAAAAGAAAGTACACTTTCAGAGCCATGCCCTTCGGACTAAACATAGCCCCAAGGATCTTCACAAAGCTTGCAGAAGCAGTCGTTCAACAACTACGCCTACAAGGTATCCAGGTGGTATCCTGCCTGGACGACTGGCTGGTGTGGGCAGCATTCGAGTCGAAATGCATGCAAGCATCCAAGAAAGTGATCCAGTTCCTGAAACATCTGGGATTCAAGATCAACACTAGAAAGTCTCGACTATCTCCAGCTCAGAAGTTTCAATGGCTAGGCATACATTGGGACTTACAGTTACACTGCCTGTCCATTCCATTAAAGAAGAGGAGAGAGATAGCGGGATCTGTCAAGAGACTTCTAAAATCCAACAGGATTTCAAGATGCCTACAGGAGAGTGCTGGGCTCCCTTCAGTTTGCATCAGTGACAGACCCAGTGGTAAGAGCACAGCTAAAAGATGCATCAGGAGTCTGGAGAAGATATGCATCAAACGCTCAAAGAGATCTGAGAAGACCAATACCGAGTCGACTACGATCACTTCTCAAGCCATGGTCGGAAGCCAAGACCTTCAAGAGGTCAACACCTCTGCAACTGCCTCCACCCTCAGTCATCATCCACACGGATGCATCATCAGAAGGATGGGGAGGTCACTCTCATCAACGGAAAGTTCAAGGAACTTGGTCCTTTCTATTCAAGACCTTCCATATCAACATTTTGGTGGCCATGGCAGTCTTCTTCACACTGAAAAGATTATCCCCTCATCCTTCAGTCTACATAAGACTGATTCTATACAGCGAGGTGGTAATGAGATGTCTGAATCGTCAAGGCTCGAGATCACCTTAACTCAACCAAGTGATGTTGGCCATCTTCCGTTTGGCGGAAAAGAAGAGATGGCACTTATCAGCAGTTCACCTTCAAGGGTTCCGCAATGTGACAGCGGACGCTCTATCCAGCTTAACTCCGATAGAGTCAGAATGGTCCCTAGATGCAAGATCATTCTCCTTCATGTTACATCAAGTCCCAGAACTGCAGATTGACCTCTTCGCGACGAGCGACAACAAGAAAGTTCCTCGATACGTGGCCCCGTACGAGGACCCTCTAGCGGAAGCAGTGGACGCCATGTCCCTCGACTGGAACAAATAGACCAGGATTTATTTGTTCCCTCCATCCAACCTGCTGATGAAGGTCCTCAACAAGCTGAGATCTTTTCAGGGAACAGCAGCCCTAGTGGCTCCCAAGTGGCCCCGGAGCAACTGGTTCCCGTTAATAGTGGAATTACAGCCGGGGCTGACTCCCCTGCCGGATCCAGTTCTGTTTCAACAAGTACAGAAGTGGACTGTCTTCGCTTCATTACAGAAAACCCAAGACCTTCATATCATGATTTTCTCTCCCTAGCAGTAAAGAAAAGGTTTGGGATCTCTAAAGAGAGTATAGACTTCTTAGAGGAATATACGTCAAAATCTACCAGAAGGCAATACGAGTCATCTTGGAAGAAGTGGGTGGCCTTTGTCAAGGCAAGAAACACAAAGGAAATCTCGACAGATTTCTGCTTGTCTTTCTTTATTCACCTTCATGAACAAGGTTTAGTAGTCAACACGATAACTACGTGTAAATCTGCCTTGACCAGGCCCTTGCTTTATGCTTTCCAAGTAGACTTGTCTAATGAGATTTTTAACAAAATTCCCTAAGGCCTGTGCTAGGCTCAGGCCTGCAGCACCTGCAAGGCCCATCTCATGGTCTTTGGATAAGATACTACATTTTGCTTCAAGTTTGGACAACGATAATTGCTCTTTGAAAGATTTGACTCAAAAAGTTATATTCTTGTTTGCTCTAGCCTCAAGGGCTAGAGTTAGTGAGATAGTGGCCCTTTCTAGGGAAGAAGGCCATATCCAGTTTGCTGAAACGGGAGAGCTAAATCTCTTTCCCGACCAAACGTTTCTCGCCAAGAATTAGCTACCCACTAAGAGGTGGGGTCCCTGGAGAATCTGCCCTCTGAAGGAAGATGTCTCGCTGTGTCCCGTGGAGAGTCTAAAGGTTTATCTTCGCAGAAATTTAGACTTCAGGGGAGGACAGCTCTTTAAAGGAGAAACATCGGGTTCAAACTTATCCCTAAAACAATTAAGGGCGAAGATCACCTACTTCATTCGCAGAGCGGATCCTGATAGTTCACCCGCAGGTCATGATCCTAGGAAAATTGCTTCTTCATTAAACTTTTTCCAGCTCATGGATTTCGAGAGCCTTCGCTCGTTTACTGGATGGAAGTCATCCAGTGTTTTTCAAACACTACGCGAAGCAAGTGCAAGAATTAAAACGATTCATGGTGGCGGCAGGTAGTGTACTAAAACCTGTCGCTTAGTGCTGCGAGGAACAGTGAATTATGTGGGACTGTATTTCTATGGGTATACATGTGGGCACATTATAGTGCAATATGGTAGGTGAAATGTCACCAACATGACATTATGGACTGTTCCAGTGTACAAAGGTAATGAAACACATACTGAACACTAAGTGCCGTGTGTTTTTTACACGAGTGTAAATAGACAGAATTCTCAGAGAGACATTAAAAAATTTATTAAATTTTCATTGGAGTGGCAAAAATCTTTGTTTTCAGGTAAAACAAGTATTTCTGATTTATTCTGTACTGTCTATGTTGGTAAATAATATTTCACTTGCATTTTTATTTTACTATGAAATGTATGCTTAATTTCCATTTATTGTCTTACAATAAATGATTAATTGTTTTGCGTGTCTTATTTCACCCTAAACACTTTTAATAAAGGTATGTGAGAGCATTCCTTTCATTCCTTATTATTCTGCATAATAATATTGAGCAAAGGTAGTAACTTTGTTCCTATATGAAAACAAACCTTTCAAGCTAGACTTAACTTGTTTCGATACAAGATACAAACTTGTCCTTTGCGGTATATAACTGATGTAAATCAGATGCTATGGTGGCTGACATGAACTCATGTTAGTTTATAACTACAAACTTTGGCTAAAGGCATACAGTGAGACCTGTTTGCCCTTTTGATTGCTAGGTAGGTCATATGAAATATGCAAACTTCGAGACTTTTCCTCAAGTCTAGTTTGACTCTTCCCTGTAAGGGACAGGAAGCACTAACATAGTCTATGATTAGATGAAATGACATATAACGGTAATGTCATAGGTCTCTTAGGTCTACATGACCAAGGAAATATTGTCTTGAGGTTTAAGGCACAACTGGGAAATCCACGGATACATTAATGCTCTGGTAAACTTCCATCAGGATGACATGGCCCAAAAAAACGGATTTTGAGCGAAGCAAAAAATCTATTTTTGGGTGAGATAGCCATGTCATCCTGATGGACCCGCCCTCCTTTCTATGAAAGGCCTTGGCAGGAACCCTCCCAATATTACTGTATCTATAAGTACCGGCTTCACGCTACAAGGAATAAAAATGGCCGCGATTATAGCGCCATCTGAGTACTCAAACAGTAACGGAGGAAGGGAACTTTATAACGGCTCCTCTTTTATTTTGCCACTTTTTCCCCTTGAAGCGTAAACGCTATGCGGGGTGCAGATTGCTATGTGGCGTGTCAAGAATATGTCCCGATATTATGCGATATCCTAAAAGGAAAACTTTGAGGATATTCGCACCAGGAGTTAGAATTCTGGAGACCTTAAGTTAAATTCTCTGGGAATATCACTGTAGTCAAATATACCCTAGGAAGCTACTTAAAGGAACCTTCCATCAGGACGACGTGGCTATCTCGCCCAAAAATCGATTTTTCGCTTCGCTCAAAATCCATTTTGTAGGAGCTCAGCTGGCACCATAATCAGCCTGGCAAGCAGGGTGATTGTAGAATACCGGCCACAGGGTTGTGACGGACTAAAGGACAGAAGGGGTAAGGGAAAGGGTCTTATATTTTGCATAGAAAGAAGGCGGCAGGTAAGCCTCCTACTTTCGGCTGCAAATCAAGGAAACATAGTTTCCTTGTTGGTGCCGTCATGGGCGGCAGAGGAATAACGATTCCTTAGCCTAAGACACTGCCGGATATAAGACATGTCTTCTAGTCCACAAGGGAGAAAGGTGGAGGCAATTGTACTACCACTTTCAGTTGTGGACTAGGGAAGCCGGGCTTCCTATGCCGGCAACGGTGTAGCCGGCAGGGGAATGACTAATCCTCCAAAGGTAGTGTTGCCGGCAACAAGACTGAATACCCTGAGTTACTGTCGTATTTCAAAGCCGGGATACTCACCGGCAAAGAGGATGGACAGAAACACTATTTCAGTCAAGGGTTGCTGCCTGGTAGGGGCACTCAGGGGAAGGAAGGGTTTATCATCATTTCTCTAAAAGAGACAAGTATCGAATTATGATAGTAATTCTAGGAGATATACTATCTCCGATTGAATTAATAAAACGTTACGAAAGGGTAAAAGGGCATAACGTTACTAAAGTATGCTAAACCCCGTTAGGCTAGCCTAACTTGAGTCGGGATCTCGGCTACGCTAATACCACCAAGGCCCTAAAGTATACAATCGAAACGTTTTATCAGAAGAGGAAATATTATATGTGTAAATCTTATCTTCACTAGCATAATTTGCCTAAATAGCTAGAATTTCATTATAGCTAATTACCGGGAACGTCGTACTACTAACTAAATAAAGCATTTATGGCGTACGACAGCGGGCCAAATGGCCGCCTCTGGTGATGGCTCTGCTCCACTAAACACATCTAAATTATGCTAATTCAACTGTGAGAAGGGAGCCAAAAATTATACACAGGAAAGATTAAATACTCAAATTTCCAGAGGATGAAGATGCTGGAGATTGCATTGTAATAATCCTTTATGATAGTAACAACACTGAGAGCAAGTGGGAGAAACATCGTGCTTAATTCGCTACTACAAAAGGAATGGTTCGCCGGGGTGGTACCGGGAGGGGATCCACCGGGTAACCTTGATAACGGCTCCCCTTCAATTTCGCCACTCTTTCCCCTCAAAGTGAAAACTCTATTCGGGGTGAAGATTGCTATGCGTCGTATCAAGAAATACATCCCCTGATATTATGTGATATCCTTAAGAGTTATATTAAGGATACTCGTGCCAGGAGTTAGAATTCTGGAGACCTGTTGTCAATTCTCTGGGAGTATCACTGTGGCCAAATATCCCTTAGAAAGCGGCCTAAAGGAACCTTCCATCAGGACGACATGGCTGAGCCCAAAAATGTTTACTCTATTCATAAGTCACTCCACAGTTGTTACATTGGCAACATTTGGTAGTTAGGCGCCAAAGGCATCTCAGCCATTGGACATTATACCAGAGTGGAGATATTCTAGATGCGCTATTACCTCCCCCCCCCAAGGTTTGTTAGAGAGAGAGAGAGGAGGAAGTAATAACATGGCTTTTCTCCCCCTCCCATCCCACCAGTTGATCCTTCGCTTTCCCACATTTATTACATTAGTTATTAGAGGGAGGGGAAGATTACTCGGTTGAACCTTACATAGGGTATGTAATTTATCTCTATAAGATTTTAGCATCACTAACTTTTTTTGGTAAAGTTCAAGGGTCAAGTGAATCCTCCCTTGAACCAATAACTCTGGTCTTACTTGCCCTGTTGCCAACCAAACTGAACTCCCCAAAATCAGTCTAGTTTGTTAAAGTGTTTCTTTCGAGAGTGGTTCTGAAACTTTGCTGTGTGTTACAGAATCAAGAGCCTCTCGCAGACCCTTGAATTCTTTTTAAATAGACCCTTCTGGTGGTAAAGCCATACATGCCACCATCCTAGTTGCTCTATAAGACAACTAGATTGTGGTATGCAAAGTTTTACCAGGAAAAGGGTCTATTTAAAAGAATTCAAGGTTCTGCAAGGGGCTCTTGATTCTATATGCCAAAAAGGTTCAGAACCACTCCAGAAAGAAGCACTTTAAAAAGCTAGAATGATTTTGGGGAGTTCAGTTCGGTTGGCAACAGGGCAGCTACGACCAAAGTTATTGTCTCAAGGGAGGATTCACTGGACTCTTGAACTCTAACAAAGGAAGTTAGTGATGCTAAGTTCTTATAGAGATAAATTACTATCAAAAGTTAGATGATTATGTGATTTGTCTAAAGGTAAGGTTTGTTATTGTCATCATCCCAGCTACAATCAACTGTAGAGTCGACAGCTTCTACAGATATTAAAGAAGGGACATAGTAGGAAACCCCCGACACGATTCTAATACTTTTCAATATTTTGATCTTCCATTCAGTGATGTAGAATTTGAAAAGTTTGCTAAATTTCCTCAATTACGGTAACAGATTAAGGCTCCACCTCTTAGTACATCCTCCCACTTTACTCGCAAAAGGGGTTATCCTGATGACAAACAAGTCTGGTCCTAATGGTTTGGCAGTCAGTCTCAGTGCCTGGTGGTCTTCTTCTAGACCACAGTTTGCTTGATGCTTTACTTACTTTACTTTGATGGCTGCTTTTCCGGTCCCATACAGCAGGAGAACCCCACTCTCTACAGGACCTCCGCTGTTGTTTTACTTAGTTCACAGTATTTATCGTTTCAGATCACGTATTGTTCATTTACTGTTGTAAGATTTTTTTAATAAGAAAGTCTTCAGTTTCCTCTTGATAGCCTTAATGTCTTCAAATCATTCGAATGTTTCGTGGGAGCTTAATATATAGTCTCAGGGCCGCATATTTAAAGGCTCTAGAGCCTAAAGTAGACATATATCTAGGTTCCAACAGTTTGAAGCCATCTGTAACTCTTCTCGTGTTGACACGATTTGTTGGCTGCGCAATATGTAGCACTTCTCTTACGTATTTTGGACGACTGGCTCTGATAACTTGGTGGGTTATTGTACATATTTTAAATTCAATTCTTCCTTTAATCGGCAGCCAGTATAAATCAATTAGTATAGGGGTGATCCTTTCCCTAGGTGGGACACCTTTTATCAGTCTTGCTCTTCAGTTTATTATATTTTGTAATTTCTTAGGTTGCACTTTTGGTAAATTCTAATAGATAAGAGTTGCAGTAGTCAATCCTGGTAATAACAGTTTATCACAAGTTTCTTTACAGAATTTTGGTCCAGGTACTTTTTTATAAACGCAATATTTTTTAGATGATAACCAGCAGTTTTTATTACATTATTTATTTGAGCATTTAGAGACAGATTACAGTCAAGAAATACACCCAGATCTTGAACTTTACTAGATATCGGCACGGAGTCATTATTTATGTTCATTTGAATATCACCCAAGTTTCTCATGCTGTTTCTCTTACCCACCACCATGAATTCAGTTTTGTTCTCATTTAATTTCAGTTGTTTAAATGTCATCCATTCTCTAACGCTATCAACGATTCGGTTTAGAGTTTCAGTGGTGTCATCTATATCATCTATGGAGAAGTAAAATTGTGTGTCATTTGCAAATAATTTGAACTTCACGCCATGCCTTTGTAGTATTTTCGATATACCAATAGTATAGATGCAGAATAAGACTGGGCCAAGTATACTCCCCTGGGGTACCCCTCTGTTTAAGGGTTCATATGATAAATAAGAGTTTCCAATGTAATTTCTACCAACTAAGTAGTCTTTTGGGTATTTGAAGGATTGATCTTCAACGCTGGACTGTAGATCATTTAGTAGCAGTTCATGCACAACTGTATCAAAAATGTGATGTGATGATAATCCCCGGCCAGACTATAAAGGTTTTCATGAAGACTTTCTTCTCAAAATATTGGATTCTCACGTAGGTACCACTCAATTGGGTGATGGTTTTCCTTCTGTTCCAGACAATTTACAGACAGAAGAATTCAATGAACATCATACTATGTTTAATCTGGTATCTGGCATGTCGTCTTTGGAAGTGGAAGCTTCAGGGGGATTCTAGATTGCCCCTCAGCAATGGCCAATTTACTGAGCAAGTCTTTAAGTTATGAGACTTTAAAGAAATTAGAAAAAACTTAAGGCTGGCTGTTTCCAATCTAGGGAAGATCTGAGGTAAGGTTGGCTGCTTACAAGCTAGGGATGCTAGGGATGATCAAAGTACTGTAGAGGTTGATTGATTGATTGAGTTGAGGTTTTCTGGCATTCTGACATGTAAGGTCATTGACGCCAATATCATTTATTATAAATAAAGAATAAAAGAATATTGAATTAAAACCAAAAAAGCATAGCTATTTCAAAAGTTAAATAGCTTTCAGAAAACCTGCTTCTGACGTAAAGCTGAAAATACTGCTAACATGGTACGACACATCATTTCCAAGAATCTTGACAAGGATGAACTGGCCATCCTCACCTCGAGCCTCAAACAGATATCTCTTTCACTACTATAAGTGGGGCATTCGGTCAACAGATGCCTCACCATCACGGGTACCAAACAGTCGTTGCAATATCCCAATGCTGTTGCCATCTATTAGAAATCAAATTCTTAGTGTTAGGTAAACAATAATCACAAACAATGGGATATCTTCTTGGTTGCAACTCAGCGGCAGCATTCTTTGCTAGTAAATCTGCCTTCTCGTTTCCAGACTCATCTGAGTGAGCCAGAACCCAGCGAAATTGAACTGTTATACCTCTCATTCCAATAATAAAAAACCATTCTAAAATCTTTAAAACTAAAGGGTTACTAGAATTAAAAACTTCTAAAGCTTGATGGATACTCCTTGCATCATTAAAAATGATAAGATTACCCACAACCCCCTCTGCCAACGCTATTTCTTCAACAGCAGTTAGTATGCCATATAGTTCGGCGGTAAATAAGGAAGCTGTTAGAGGATGTGCACCTCTACAATTAAAACCATTACTATATACTCCAAATCCAATGCCAGATTTGGAGCCATCAGCATATATAAAAGTAGATTCCCTATGTTCTGCAACATGTTCCATAAAGACCTGGCTTCTAAGTCTGTCATATTTTCCTCTCCAATAAAATATTTACAAAAAGATCTCTCTGGTAATTCCCACGGAGGCATTGATGATACCTTAAATGGAAGCACCTTAGTTCTAACTACATCATGACTGTCTATCAATTGTTTCACCCGAAAACCATACGCCTGAAGGGATTTAGGTGTAACTCAAAGTATATTGAGTAACTTGCAAGGCTCGCAGTCTTACAGGGTAGAATTAGGAAGTCCTTGCAACATAAACCAATACTAAATAATAGAAGACTTTTGAAAAAAGTCTAATGGTAATTCTCTAGCATCAACAAGGATTCTTGAAATGGGCGAAGTTCTAAATGCTCCTGTTGCCAATCTGATACCAGTATGGTGTATAGAATCTAAAATTTTTAGTCGACTTGGAGTGGCTGAGGAGTATATTTCACAGCCATAAATAATTTTTTTTCTTAAATTAAGGCATTGTATAGCTTTAACCCTGGATAGGTACGGTGGGTCGTACGCGACCCCGAGCGTCAAAAAAAAAAGAGGTTTTTCTCACGTGACTCACCCCCGTGACTGAATTTGTGGGTGATCGACCTGCAGGAGGTGTCTCCCCTACATGCTCTAGTAGTGTCCAGATGTGCATTGCTGTAGCTGTACTCCTTCCCCGATTTCTGAGACGCGTCGGGGTCGAGCGCGACCGAGTTTACCCTTCTAAGGTAATTTGCATAATTATCAAAGTTATTACGTATTATGAAATTGTCGTAGAATGGTGCGACTTGTATAGGTTATCAGTTGTGGAAAGTCTTGGTGGATTGTTTGGCTACCATGTGCATGATTTTTTTTTAGTTAAAATGTCGTTCATCACCACGAGGACCATTTTACCGCGAGTGCCCCTTTCTCATTTTTTTTCATTTTTTTGCCAAGTCATTTTTCCGTAAGATATTGCCAAATAGTGTCGTAAAACTTTTGCTTGTTTAGTGTTGGAAAGTGTGTCTAGATGATCTGGCTACCCATGCGTGACTTTGTTTTTGTCAGATACGACGTAGTTATTGGTATATTGGGTATTTAACTGCGGTTGCCAATTTCTGTTCTTTTTTCAATATTTGTAAAATTTTTTACGTAGTAAGGAATTGCCGTATATTATTCATTTTTTTTTCATGTTTATGTGTTAGAAAGTGTGCCTTGATGGTTGGGCTAACACGTGCATGTCTTTTTTTTTATCTGAGATGCCGTATATTAGAATGTTGGGCATTTTACCGCGAGTGCCCCTTTTTCATTTTTTTGCCAAGTAATTTTTCCGTAAGATATTGCCAAATAGTGTCGTAAAACTTTTGCTTTTTTTGTGTTGGAAAGTGTGTCTAGATGATCTGGCTACCCATGCGTGACTTTGTTTTTGTCAGATACGACGTAGTTATTGGTATATTGGATATTTAACTGTGGTTGCCAATTTCTGTTTTTTTTCAATATTTGTAAAAATTTTTACGTAGTAAGGAATTGCCGTATATTATTGATTTTTTTTTTCATGTTTATGTGTTAGAAAGTGTGCCTTGATGGTTGGGCTAACACGTGCATGTCTTTTTTTTATCTGAGATGCCGTATATTAGAATGTTGGGCATTTTTCCGCGAGTGCCCCTTTTTATTTGTTTTGCATTTTTTTGCTTAGTCATGTTACCGTAAGGAATTGGCAAGTAGTGTCGCAAAACTTATATTTTTATAGTGTTGGAAAGTGTTTCTAGATGATCTGGCTACCCATGCCTATTTTTTTTTTTAGCCAGATATGGCGATATAAGTATGTGTTCG
The DNA here is from genome assembly GCF_036898095.1 of Palaemon carinicauda. NCBI lineage: Eukaryota > Metazoa > Arthropoda > Malacostraca > Decapoda > Palaemonidae > Palaemon > Palaemon carinicauda. The sequence continues at coordinate 91,341,913 of NC_090732.1, read as the reverse complement.
ATTTTCCTGTGATTGCCATTTTTTCGTTTTTTCCCATTTCTTTCAAAATTACTACGTACTAAGGAACTATCACAGAGTAATGATTCATTTATATGTTTATTTGTCGGAAAATGTGCCTTGATGGTTTGCCTAGCACGTGGCTGAAATTTTTTTTTTTCTGAAATGCCGTATATTAGAATGGCCATTTTTCCGCGAGTGCCCCTTTTTATTTGTTTTGCATTTTTTTGCTTAGTCATGTTACCGTAAGGAATTGGCAAGTAGTGTCGCAAAACTTATAATTTTATAGTGTTGGAAAGTGTTTCTAGATGATCTGCCTACCAATGCCTATCTTTTTTTTTTAGCCAGATATGGCGTATATATAGGTATGTGTTCGATTTTCCTGTGATTGCCATTTTTTCATTTTTCCCATTTCTTTCAAAATTACTACGTACTAAGGAACTATCACAGAGTAATGATTCATTTAGATGTTTATTTGTCGGAAAATGTGCCTCGATGGTTTGCCTAGCACGTGGCTGAATTTTTTTTTCTGAAATGCCGTATATTAGAATGTTAGCCATTTTTCCGCGAGTGCCCCTTTTTATTTGTTTTGCATTTTTTTGCTGTCATGTTACCGTAAGGAATTGGCAAGTAGTGTCGCAAAACTTATATTTTTATAGTGTTGGAAAGTGTTTCTAGATGATCAGGGCTACCCATGCCTATCTTTTTTTTAGCCAGATATGGCGTATATATAGATATGTGTTCGATTTTCCGGTGATTGCCATTTTTCGTTTTTTCCCATTTCTTTCAAAATTACTACGTACTAAGGAACTATCACAGAGTAATGATTCCTCTAGATGTTTATTTGTCGGAAAATTTTGTTTACTTCTTTTTTGATTGAATATCATCAAATTTTTTTAGCTAAAATATTATATTGTTTCACATTTTTGTTTTTTTTTCGATTTTATTTCCCTTCAAAAAATTTTTTTTGGGTCAGAATTTTAATTTTATAGCCGTAAAATAATCGACAATTATCCAGCAACCCACCATACAATTTTTATGCATATCCAATAATAATTAGATTAGTAAATAACACCTTGAAATTGACATACCCTTCCTACATTTCAAGTGGCAGATTAGGGAGTCTGAGTCAGTGTGGTTGGCGGCCATTTTGTGGACATATCCGAAGCGTAAGTTGCCCTATCTATATATATTCTTGTTCCCTATAGAATTTGTGATATTTTGGTATATTTTTACCTGCATAAATATCATATTATATATTAAATATATGTATTTTTTTACGAAATTTCTAAGTACTCAAAAAATTACCTTTAGATATGGCCCCTGATATAAATGTAATTTACAAAATAATGAAGATTTTTTTACATATTTCTATTTTAGGATAACATATGTTTATTCCCTAAAAAAATTAGCCACTTCCTATTTCATTTGGGTACCCAAAAAAATTCATGAAATTTGGACAAATATTTTTGGCCAAAAAAAGTTACCCTTTTTTTCTCATTTCAGATCTTCCCCTCCATGGGTCTGACTTCATCCAAAATACATCAAGATGTGTCCTAATAATTCAAGAATCAATTCCTAAAAGGATTTGTGTATATATGTATAAACTTTTTTTTTATGAATTTTTATGTCAGGTCTTTTTTTTTTTACTTAATTTTTAAAAATATTTATAATAAATAGTTTTTCTGCAGATGAGTAGTATTTATCTTTACAGTTGTTTTAAGCATTCATTGAAGTTTTTTTTTGGCAAAAGAAAAAAAGAGGTTACTGCAAATACTGATTTTTCAAGAATTTTTTTTGGCGTCGGGGTCATTCGCGTCCGAGTATACCCTTAAAGGGGTGTCCGAGGAGCGTACCTATCCAGGGTTAAAATAGTTTTGCAGTCAGCCCCCTTGATGTATGGGACAATACTTTTAGAAGATTCAGAGCCTCAAGAAATTTAGCTTTTAATGCCTTTAAGAGAGGAATCCATGTAGGCCTACACAAATATCAAACCTAAAAACCTAGCTTAATTTACACATGGAATCTGATGACCTTTGATGTATATATCCAGGTCTGGGTGTACTTCCCGAATATGACAAAAATGGACAACAGTAGTTTTGCTTGTGGAAAACTTCAACCCATTCATATAAGCCCACTGAATAATTTTGTCAATTGAGAGTTGCAGTTTTCCCTCAACCATTGCAATTATAGCTCCAGCAAATGACATGGAGAGATCCTCTACTAATAGCATTGAGAGAATATCTTGGGGAATGACTGAGTATATCCCATTAATAGCTAGTGTAAACAGGGTTACACTTAGCACACTACCCTGGGGAACTCTTTCTTCCTGACATTTCCTCTCTCATAGAGCTTCCCCCACTCTCACTTGAAAAATCTATGCAAAATAAATAATTAAATGAACAATGGTAGCTCTCTTCAGAAACCCAAATTATGAATGGTTAAGTATACCATTTCTCCATGCAGTATCATAAGCCCTTTCAAGGCAAAATAAAAAAAAAAAAAGCTGTTACATGGTGCTGTTTGGAAGCAAAGGCTTCACAAATAGAGGATTCAAGTCATATTAACACATCCGTTGTTGAATGCATTTTTCTAAATCCACACTGGATAGGTGATAAAATACATTTCTTTTCCAGGTACTACATCAGTCTTGCATTGCCCATCTTTTCCATGATGTTACATGAGCAAGATGTCAATCCAATTGGTCGATAGTTTGCTGCTAAAAAACTTATCCTTACCGTGTTTTAAAAAGGCTAAAATAATGACTAGTTCCCAAACACTTGCATAACTATGATCAAGCCATATTCTATTAAAAATACTTAAAATAAATAACTTGGTATTAACATGTACATGATACGTTTGAGAAATGATCAGCCAGGGCATTACTAACCTCAGTTGCTCCAGTCACATAATGACTATTCACCTTCAACACTGGTTGTGGGCTGGGAGTGAATTTGCCTGCTATCATTTTACTTTCCTCCACACAGAAGATGGTGGTGTTCTAATGTTAATGGAGGAAACAATAAAACACCAATGACTGGCACCTAGCTTCTCTCATGGCACGACGGAACTGTGCTCTACACTTCTTGTATATGATTAAATTCTCCTCAGTATGTCGTCTGTGCAATCGAGTTATAGATCTTCTAGTGGCTCTGTGCTGGGCAGATATTTCTAAAGATCACCAGGGGACTGGTCACCGTTTGAATAACCCTGTTGTTTTGGGAATTGAATTGACTGTTGCTGTATAGAGAGTTCCATTCAGTAATTCTATGGCATCATCAATATTTTCAAACTTCTGCATCACCTTTAATTTCACTCAGCTTTCGTACTGTAGAGGAGTTTCTATATAGTGACCCTCTATGTAATAACTTTCCCTTAAACTTTAGTGGATAAAATCAAAGGTAACACATGTGCAATTGGGACTTCTTCCAGAAAATGGAAGAAAGGATTCTGTCCTAACTAAAAAAACAAAACAGAATTTCTTCAATAAGAAGGCTTCAGCCTATAGTAGGAGTCCTCACCAGTCCAGTGGGGACCAGCAGGGGCAAGTACTACACAATCATCTCAAGACTCTTCAATGTACACCTAAATTTCCCCAAGATGATTAGAGGAGCAGCAGTTTATAAATATGGAAGAAAAATTGAAAATAGGTACAGTAATTGGAATGTTAGAACCGTGAATCAGATTGGGAAGTTACAGCAAGTGGAGGGTGAATTTATGAAATATAGTGTGGATATCTTGGCCCTAAGTGAAACACGCAAGGGGATTGGTAAGGGAACTTCAGACCAAGACAATATATATATATATATATATATATATATATATATATATATATATATATATATATATATATATATATATATATATATATATATATATACATATATATATATATATATATCATATAGTTGGAAGAGAAGGGGTAGGAATGATGACACCAAGAGCAGAAAAGGCATTAACCAAGTGGAGAGCTGTAAATAGTAGATTTTTACCAGCAAAGTTCAAATCAAAACAGTGCAATATAAGTGTTATAGTTTGCTATGCCCCAACAAATGATTCTCCTGAAGAAAGGAAAGATGAGTACTATGAAGAAATGCAGAGGGTAACAGATGAGATCCCTGAGAGAGATATGAAAATTGTGATTGGCGGCTTCACTGCTAAAGTTGGAAGAAACAACCAAGGGATAGAGAATGTGATGGGTGTCGAGGGTCTTGGTGAAGTTGCAAATGAAAATGGAACACATTTCATAAGTTTCTGTTAAGCAAACAACTGGAGGTACTCTTTTTCATTACAATTACATCCATAAGTATACATGGACTTCACCATATGGCAATTACAAAAATCAGATAGATCATATTACAAAAAGCAGATAAATCACATTGGCATTAAAAGAGAGAAGGAGAACTCTGAGAAATGTAAGAAGCTATAGAGGTGAAGATATTGGTAGTGATCACCAGCTCCTCATTGCCACACTGAAATTAAAACTGAAAGCAACCAACAAAAAGATAGATAGAATACCTACGTTTGATACAAATGAGCTTTTAGAAGAAGAGTACAGAGAAACATTAGCAATTGAATGTAGGGATTGATTTGCAGTCTTGGAGACTTTAAGAGAGGAATAACAGACAATTGATGAAGAATGGTGTGATATTTAGAACATACAGTATATCAGTCAGTTGATAGTGAAGTCTTGGAACACGTAGTTACAAGGAGAAAGCCATGGATATCGAATGATACCTGGGATACTATAAAAAGCAGACAAAGACAGAAATTGATTGTTGAAAGTTTTCGAGGAAGTAATGAAAATTAAAAGGTAGAGCATGCTAAGTATTCCAGTATTGATAGTGAGGTCAAAAGAAAAGCCAGGAATGACTGGAGAGAATATTTAGACAGTAGAGGATGAGCCTGACGAGGCTATGAATTCAGGAAGTGTCTATGGTGTAAGAATTGCTCATAGAATTATTAATGAAATCTCTATCGGGGCAAAGAGGAAGAAGCATATACCCATGATAAAGAGAGATGGATCTGTTATAGCAACAGAAGATGAAGAAAGACAACGTTGGATAGAACACTTTAATGAGGTTATAAATAAAAGATATGAAGGGAATAATTTGATTGATACAGCTGAAGCTAATGAAGACCTTGACGTTCCCATGAATGAATTCAGTGTGTTTGAAGTTGAAGCTATCCCCCCAAAAAACTAGAGAGATGGAAAGCCCCGGGATATGATGGAACAACGGCCAAGATGATACTGGCCAAAAATGAAGTGTACCAACCGTGTTTCACACACAATTGTACATAATTCCTTTTGTATATATTATGGTTGTATTTTCGCTCTTCCCTCGCACTAAAACGAACATGAAAATTCAAGTCTGGTTTTTCCTCTGTGATTTTGTCTGTCTTGTGAACTTGTCATGTCCTGTTGCCTTGAGGTTTTGTATATAAGGAGAGTGTTCCACAACAATATAACTCAGTCGTTTCCAATCTGCCTTTGATTTCACAACTCCTCTCTCGGCCCGTCACATTGGTGACCCCGGAAGTCTACTTGCTTCCACCGCCTTCCACCCCCACCCCCTCGCCCCTCCATCGTTGGTACTATGACGGACTCTACGGCAGTTGGCACTACGGCCTCTCCATTCAAACTTTCATCGTTTGCCAGCGGAGAGGCGTTTGCTTGGTTTCAGCGCGCAGAAGTCCAGTTTCGTATCAGGGGCGTGACTCGCTCAACCACCAAAGCGGATTATGTTCTCGCGGCGATACCCGAGGACACCTTCCCAGAAATATCCGACTGGCTTTGTGAACAAGGAGACACCCCAATAGCGTATGACGACCTCAAATCATACCTTCTGCAACAGTACTGTACTCGCCGTCGCCAGCCGCCCGTATAGCAAAGCTTTTTCAGCTCTCGCAACAACCGTTGGGGGACCAAAGGGCTTCGCTTGCCCTCAGGGAAATGACCAGTATCGCTCGCCTTCAACCTGCCGCAGACGGCTCTCCTCGTAAGGTGAACCTACTCCGTGCCCTTTGGATACGCCGTTTACCTGAACCTGTGCGCGCTGCCATACCCGATGTCGATAGTTTACCCATAAAGGACTTGATGACCAAAGCCGACGCCCTTATGGACAGCCACTTCAAGACCTCCATCAACACCTCCACCCCTGACGACGAGGATGCCTATTCAACGTACACCAAAGCTGACATGAATGCCGTAGGACATACACGCCTACCCCGTGACGTGCCGAAGCGGCGACAAAGCCGCCCACCACCCACCAATCGCTCGCGCCCCAACGAACGACTTCTACAGCCACTTACTACCTCCCATCCACCGCAGTTTTGCTACTACCACTTCAGATTCGGGGCAACCGCGAAGAAATGTGCCAAAGATTGTCAGTGGCCAAAAAACGTGTAAGTAAGCCATCGCTTGTGGCGGTGGCCTCCCATGTTTCTAATCTTTTCTTTTTACAGGATGCAGGAACGGGCGTGCGATTTTTGGTAGACACGGGTGCTTGTCGTTCTCTTTTGCCAAGGAAACTCTTCAAGGCACAACGTAGTCTGTCTACATCTGCCGACGTCCGCTTGGTAGCTGCCAACGGATCTGCGATACCCACCTACGGTTACGAGAGCCTCACATTATCGTTCGGAAACGGTAAATTCAATTGGAAGTTTCTCGTTGCTGACGTCACAATGCCAATCCTCGGTGCGGATTTCCTCTCTCATTTCCACCTTCTGGTCGATGTCACCCACCGACGATTGGTCAACGCGGACTCGTACTTGTCGACACCTCTTCAACCCGGCCCCTCTAACCTCGCTCTCCACATCAGCGCACCCACGGATGCCTACGCCCACCTCCTCACGTCGTACCCGGAAGTTTTCCGTCCAGAACTTCACCAAACGCCCACGGTTCCTGCTAAGCACGGTATTTATCACCATATCAAGACGACGGGACCCCCAGTCTTCGCAAAATTCAGACGGCTGGCACCGGAACGATTGGCAGCCGCCAAACAGACGTTCGCCGAAATGGAGAAAATGGGCCTTTGCCAAAAGGCCTCCAGCCCATGGTCGTCACCCTTACACATCGTTCTGAAGAAAGACGGCTCCCTCCGTCCGTGCGGGGATTACAGGCGCCTGAACATGCAAACAGAACCGGATCACTACCCCCTTTCAAACATTGCCGATGTAACCTCCTACCTGCACAAAGCAAAGGTTTTCTCTACGCTCGATCTCCTGAAGGGGTATTATCAGGTGCCTATGAACCCAGAAGACATCCCGAAGACCGCCATCACCACTCCGTTTGGTACATACACCTTCAATTACTCCTGTTTTGGCCTTCGTAATGCTGGGGCAACGTTTCAACGTCTCATGGATGGCATCTTAGGGGACCTCCCTTTCTGTGTATGTTATGTGGACGACATACTTGTGTTCTCCTCCTCAAAAGAGGAACACCTCCATCACCTGCGCATCGTGCTCGACCGCCTGCAACAAAACGGCCTTGTAGTCCGGTACGACAAGTGTACCTTTGGCGCCAACGAAGTGTCGTTCTTAGGGCACCGTATCACTCCTGAAGGAGTCCATCCCCTCCCTGAGAAGGTAGCAGCCGTTCAGAATTTCCCCACGCCCTCGACTGTCAAACCTCTGCAGGAATTCTTGGGCATGATCAACTATTATCACCGCTTTCTGCCAGCCATTGCCGCCACTCTTGCTCCCCTCTACGCCTCCCTCAAGGGCAAGCCAAAGGACCTGAAGTGGGGTCCCCTTCAAGAAGCGGCCTTCTGCAATGCAAAGAAGGCCCTATCAACTGCTGCGGCTCTCACTTTTCCCATCCCACACGCCCCTCTCCTTCTCTCCACCGATGCCAGCGACGTCGCTATTAGTGCACTACTCGAGCAGGTGGTCAAAGGCTCGCCCCACCCATTGGCCTTCTTCAGCAGAAAACTGTCCAAGGCAGAATCGGGTTATTCTACCTTCGATCGAGAATTGCTGGCGGTGCACCTGGCTGTCCGTCACTTTCGCCATTTCTTAGAAGGTACGCCCTTCGTCATTCGCACAGACCACATGCCTCTGGTGCACGCCTTCACTAGACAGTCTGACGCCTGGTCCGCCCGTCAACGCCGACATCTCTCCGCCGTGGCTGAATACAATTGCACCCTCCAATACGTCCCTGGGAAAATGAATCCCGTTGCCGATGCCCTGTCAAGAAACACGTTGGCTGCCGTTCAACTGGGATTGGATTACAACGCCCTGGCTGAAGCCCAACGACAGGATCCAGAGTATCAAGCTTGTAGGACATCCTGCACGTCCCTCCGTTGGGAGGATTTTCCCCTCGAAAACTCCAACACCACCCTCCTCTGTGACATCAGTACTGGTAGACCGCGACCTTGGATTCCTGCTCCCATGCGCCGACAGGTGTTTGATTTCATCCACGGCCTTTCACATCCCTCGTGCCGTTCTACTGCACAGCTGCTGAAGGCAAAGTTCATTTGGCACGGCATTTCTAAGGATGCTAAGGATTGGGTCCGTGCCTGTACTTCTTGCCAAACTTCCAAAGTACATCGACACACGGATTCAGGAGTGGGCACCTTTCCTCAACCTCAGCGTCGTTTCGCACACATTCACGTCGACGTTGTAGGCCCCCTACCCACATCACAAGGACATCGTTACCTGTTTACCATCATCGACCGCTCCACTCGTTGGCCTGAAGCCATTCCCATGGAAACTGCAACGTCCACCTCATGTACATCTGCCTTACTCTCTGGATGGATTTCAAGATTCGGTATCCCTGAGCATATTACTTCTGACAGGGGAACCACTTTCACCTCTCAATTATGGACGTCATTAGCGAATCTCCTGGGCATCACCCTACATCACACAACGGCCTACAACCCCGCTGCCAATGGAATGGTTGAACGTTTTCATCGCACCCTCAAAGCAGCTTTGATGTCCCGCTGCAAGGATTGCAACTGGTTTACTCAGCTTCCCTGGGTCCTCCTTGGACTAAGGACCACTCCTAAAGACGCCCTCGACGTCTCGGCAGCCGAAATGGTGTATGGCGACCCGTTGGTCGTCCCTGCCGAGTTTTTTCCTTCTACAACCTCCTCCGACGGTCTCCAGCGCATACGTCACGTCGTGGGAAAATTTACTCCGTGCCGCCAGACTTACAAGCCCCCAGCGAAGCATCACATACCAACGGACTTGCACTCTGCAACGCACGTCTTCCTGCGCAACGACACCAGCAAGCCACCGTTAACGCCCCCTTACACGGGACCTTACCTTGTGATCCGACGCAGTCCGAAAGCATTCCTCCTAAACATTCGGGGCAAAGAAGACTGGGTCTCCATTGATCGTCTAAAACCTGCTTATCTTCTGCCAGATGACCCGCCTACAGTTCGCCTCTCTAGATCAGGGCGCCCTATTTAACATGTACAGTATATCATTTTTAGGGGGGGAGCCATGTACCAACTGTGTTTCACACACAATTGTACATAATTCCTTTTGTATATATTATGGTTGTATCTTCGCTCTTCCCTCGCACTAAAACGAACATGAAAATTCAAGTCTGGTTTTTCCTCTGTGATTTTGTCTGTCTTGTGAACTTGTCATGTCCTGTTGCCTTGAGGTTTTGTATATAAGGAGAGTGTTCCACAACAATATAACTCAGTCGTTTCCAATCTGCCTTTGATTTCACAACTCCTCTCTCGGCCCGTCACAGAAGCGACTCCCAGACTACTTACAAAATTATTTTGTGGAACGTGGCATGAAAAGGCAAAACCTGATGAATGGGAGTTAGGAGTGTTGGTTTAAAAAAAAAAAAAAAAAAAAAAAAAAAAAAAAAAAAAAAAAAAAAAAAAAAAAAAAAAAAAAAAAGACCTGATTGCAATAATTACGGGGGCATTACATCTATGTCCGTTGTTATGAAAATACTTACTATGCTTATTCTAAAGAGATGGGAGAAAGATTGATGAAATGCTGAGAGATGAACAAGCAGGATTTAGAAAAGGTAGAAGTTGCACTGACCAAATTTTCATTTTGAGACTTGTTTAACAGCAATGAGTAGAGTATAGAAATCCCCTTTTGTTGGCATTTGTAGACTATGAAAAAGCCTTTGATAGTGTGCACCGGCCAATTTTGTGGTGAGTCCTGCATTGTTATGGAATTCCTCTTAATATGTAAATTTGATTAAGTCTGTTCATAAGCATAGCAAGTGCAAAGTTAATGTTAATGGAGTATTATCAAACAAATTTCCCGTGAACAGCAGAGTACTCCAAGGGAATGTGTTGTCACCTATGATGTTTATCCTCCTCATGGTGGAGAAGGATTGGAGATAGGAATTTAGCAGACCTAAAGTATGCTGATGATGCTGTTAGCAGAACACCACAGGATTTGAAATTCTTGCTTGCCAGAATGCATGAAATATCACACGAGGTTGGGCTGAAGATAAATAGAAAGGCAAGAGATGATGAGAATGGAGTGTGCAATGGAAGATGAAATATTATTGGAAGGCGAAAAGATTAATGAGATAGAAACATTTAAGTATTTAGGAACTATGATCTCCAATACAGGGTCTTTAGTGTTTAATGAAAGATTGAAAAAAGCAAATCAGACAATAACTAGGTTAAGTAAAATTTTTAAACCAAATCACCTGGAATTACATATAGAAATCAGACTATATATCAGTTTAGGGAGACTGATGTTACTCTATGGACATGAGTCATAGTATGACAATGAAACAATCTCCAATAGATTTAGTAGATTTGAGAATAAAGCCCTCAGAAGGATATTGGGAGTTAAATGGCAGGACAGGATTAGAAATGAAACTAAGAGAGATTACTCAAGTGCCATATGTGGATGAGATCATGATGAGGGGTAGATGGAGATGGTTTGGGCATGCACTTTGCACTCCCCAAGAGAGATTAGTTCACCACACATTCAGCTGGGCTCCTTAAGGCACTAGAAGAGTCGGAAGACCCAGGCCTACATGGCTGAGGACTATGAAGAGCGAAGTAGTTGATGAATGAAGAAGTATTGAATTAAAAGCTCAAGATAGAGACGACTGGCAAAATCTAACCGAGGCCCTTTGCATCAATAGATGTAGGAGGAGATGATGATGATAATGAAGAATGTTTTCTCCAGGACACGCTAGTTTGACAAGAGACAGTTCCTGGTCTTGTTCATTGTTACGCACCAAACCACTTAGCGAGGTGGGAGGGTGACCTTTTTTGGGAGGATACCTATAGAGCATATGGCAGAAGGGGTGGATGCCTCATGGGTTTGAACCTTCCTACACAAATTAACTGGCCCTTCAGACCGAAATCTGGACCATACTGGAGAACACTCTAGGATGTCCGACACAGGCTTTCACCCTCCTTCAGTCACTCTTTCCTCATAGATAAGGCATCAAGAGGCCAGAGAACAGTCATAGAACTCAACTCCAAACAAGTTTGTTCAACACACTTCGTTCAAGACAAAGAGGTAGCTCTGATGGCCAGACAAGCCTTCAGACCAAAAAGAATTGGCACCAACGCTGGATTTCAAAAATGCACATGTGGAGATCGCCATCCCTCCCTTCTCAAGGAAGTACCTAACGTTCTCACCCAATACAAATATACCCGTTTCAAAGTGCTGTGCACAGAACTGCACGTTCTCACCCGAGGATATTCCCTAGTGTCAGCTTGTGCGCATAAGAATGAAACCACCTACTTTGTCACTTAGACAACTGGCTGACGTTAACAGATTTGAGGGAAGCTCTTCCCCCTCATCGAGACAGACTCCTCGAATGTTGCCAAGAAATCCTCTTTGCAACCAAAACACATCTGGTATACTTAGAGACGAACATGAACACTATCTATGCAAAATCTTTCCATCCTTAACAAGATTGGACAGAATGAAGCAAATAGCAGAACTGTTTCCAACACGTGGTTGGCAGAAGATGCTAGGACACAGCGCCTCTTTGGATCTACTAGTCCCTATAGTGTCAGAGTAGTCGAGAACTGCTGTGGTGGGTATCAGATACCAACCTACTCAGGGAATAAATCTTCCTTCGCCTCCTCGAGATAGATGCTCTTTACAGATGCATTAAAATAAGGGGTGGGGGTGGGGGTGAGGCGGGGTCACTTGTTGCACCTTACTATCTCCAAACATTGGTCCAAAGCCGAGCAACACTGCCACATGAACCTCCTGTAATGAGAACAACCTTTTAGCTCTCAAACTCTTCAACCAGCCCTTTTCAGGATTCTCCATGGTACTGATTAGCACAGAACACTGGTGATGGATTCTATGAATAAGCAAGAAGGTACTTTTCACAGCCTTCAGGCCATCAGCAAGAAGGTACTTTACGCAGCCTTCAGGCATCTGGCTCTAGAGATAATCAGATGGACGGAAGACAAGTAGTAGCCCTCTCAGCTCACTGTATTCCGAGCAAGAGAAACTTCTTGCTGGACTAACTGAGCAGGAAGACTCAGATAGTTGGCCCTGACTGGTCTTGGAATCAACGAACAAGCGACAAAGGTCTGATTTTGCGAAGTTCACTGACAGTGGACATTTTCTTGACGTCTCTCAACTGGAACATACTGGGGTAGTGCTCCCCCAGTACCAGATCCCAAGGTGTTCTTACAAGATGCTTCTTAACATGGGGGTTAATATAGATGTCAATACCTCCTTTCCCTTTCTGCCTAGTTAGGAAGAGTTGAACAGACATCGCAAAACCTTTTGATAACTCTATATCTCCAATGTGACAGGATGCAGAATGGTTCCCGGACTTTCTACATCCGCTCACCTACACCGAGAGCTCCCTCCACTACCCGATCTTTTCAAGCAACCACATGTGTGGATATCCCACATAAATAAAACTTTGCTATGTCTTCATGCTAGGACATTTTCAACAACTTCTCGCAGCACAGTGATTTTCAGAGTAAAGATGAGTTACAAAGAACTCGATCTCTTCCTGGATCAGAAGGTGATCGAATGAACTCTCCGAGTAGATTCGTCCCCTTCTGACCAGAGACATAGAGCTCATGATGACGGGTACTAGCACATCCCTGCCATGCAAAGTGCTCCAATGTGAGGCAGGTTTTACAGGGGGGTGTGTGGAAATGTCAAAACTATGTTCACCACTCACTACCTACGACACGTAACTCATAGGAGCCTAGACACATTCTCCATAGATCCTGTGGTGGCTGCATAAAATGTATTCATTACACACCTCAGCTCCCTAGTAGGACAAGTAGAAGTCTGTTGAGGGCAGATGTTACCTGGCTGTAAGTCTAGTATGATAGGTGGACGACTGGCCTTTCACCTTTCATTCTCCCCTCTCTTTGGGATTGAACAAACCGAGGAACTCTGCAAACTGACCTTTTCTGACTGTAAGTGGGTACCAACATCCCTTGTGTATCCTAATATAAAAAGCATAGCTCCAAGTGAAGTCTTACTTTGATGAGACACATTGCTTAGTTGTCCCACCTTTACACAATTGCTCAGGCCGTTATCTCTCATTGGAAGTTAACGAGGTGATAAGGTGTGCTCTTCCACAGCTCATTCAAAATATCTCTCACCCCAGGTCAGTAGCAAGCCAGCTAGTAATGGACTTCCACTCATCTAAACATGTTTCCATAGTAAAAAACTGAAAGGTATGTATTTAGTGCCAGAACAAATGACAAATTTGGAAGTAATTTGTATTTTTGGGTGAGATGGCCATGTCATCCTGATGGAAGGTTCCTTTAGGCAGCTTTCTAAGGGATATTTGGCTACAGTGATACTCCCAGAGAATTGACCATAGGTCTCCAGAATTCTAACTCCTGGCGAGAGTATCCTTAAAAATTTTCTTAAGGAGATCGCATAATATCAGGGGACGTATTTCTTGATACGTCACATGGCAATCTTCACCCCGAATAGAGTTTTTGCTCTGAGGGGGAAGAGTGGCGAAATTGAAGGGGAGCCATCATCAAGGTTACCCAGTGGACCCCGTTCCCGTACTACTACAGGTTCCAATATGGCTACCCATTCCTTGTTTTGTAGTGAATTGCGCACGGTGTACTCCCGCTTGCTATCAGTGTTTCCGATCACTATTACGAGGATTTATCATGCATTCTCCAGCACCTTCTACCTCTGGAAAGTTGAGTATCTAATCTTTCCTGTGTATAATTTTTAGCTCCCTTCTCACAGTTAAATTAACATAATCTAGACGTGTTTATCGGAGCTTAACCGGTAACCTGAGGTGCCATTTTCAACGCTGTCATTCGCCATATGCCTTATTTAGTCAGTAGAAAGACATTCCCGGTATTTAGCTTTAATGAATTATAGCTATTTAGGCAAAATTATACTAGTGAAGATAAGATCATGCACGTATATTTCCTCTTCCTTAATTGCAACGATCGTATACGTTAAGAGTCTCGGTGATATAGCGTAGCCGAGATCTGGACCCGCGCTAGGCTAACCTAGCCTACCCGCTTTAGTATACTTTCGTACATTATACCCGTTTACCCTCGCGTATCGTTTTATCAATTCAACTGGAGATAGTACATCTCCCAGAATTAATTATATAATTCGATACTCATTTATTTTAGAAATTTTAGGGTAAACCCTTCCTTCCCTCTGAGTGTCGCCATTAGGCGACAACCCTATCTTAGTCTTGCCATAGAGTAGTGTACTCCGCCTTGACTAGGCTAGTATTATCTGTCTTCCCTCTTTGCCGGTGAGTATCCCGGCTTGGAATTACAACAGTAACTCAGAGTATTCAGTCTTTATGCCGGCAACTTCGCTGCCGGGGGAGTAGTCACTCCCCTGCCGGCATACAGTTGCAGACATAGGAAGCCTAGCTTCCTTAGCCCGCATCCGAAGTGGTAGTACAATGCCGCCATCTTCTCCCTTGCGGCCTAGAAGACAAGTCTTGTTTCAGCAAGGTCCTGGGATGAGGAATCGATATTCTTCTGATGCCCAAGACGGCACTGATATTGAAACGATGTTTCCGATTTGTGACCGGAAATTGTTGGCAATCCTGCCGCCTTCTCCCGACACAACACACAAGACCCTTACACTGCCCCTCTCTGTCCTTTAGCGATAGCCTAGCCAACACAATGTCTTTGGCCGGTGTCCTACAATCTTCCCGCGTGCCGGGTAGGTTGTGGTGCCAGCCGGGCTCCTACATAGGCAGCTTGATTGCCGCTCTGACCCTCCCCCTACGGACACAAGGCTCCGGGAAAGGTTGTGCCGGCCATGACGGCTGCCGGTGGGAGACCCTAATGTCTTGGAGTATTATTCAGTCCTCTCTTGGACTGACATCCACATCCCTGGAACCGGCAGAGTAGCCGGCAACAGATCCTGTGTCTGGGTGGAAGCTAGAATGATTCATTCCCCCCTTCCATTTGAACCCTCATTCTGGAAGAAGGTAGTAGGGACGGTAGTACCTACACCCTTTTTTATTGTAATAAACTATAATAATAAGGCAGCCTTTCTGTCCATGCTCTCTCTCTCTCTGTCGGCTAGTGCCGTCAGGTACATACTGCCGGCTGGACCGGTGCCGCCAGGTACTAGCCTAGCCGGCAGCATGGCGGCAGAACTACAGTATATGCTTATACAGTAGCCAGTATTTCTGCAGTATAGTACATACTGAAGGCAGAAAACTATAGTATATATTATACAGTAGTTTATATTTTCAACCATATTCTGTATATCCTTTCACAGTCCTACCCCTCCATTAGACTTGCTGGGTCAAGCAGTTTTGACCCACTTTACCACGCTAATGGACGCTCTACGTAAGGAGAACGTACACATGAAAGAGAAGATGATGAAGGAGTTCCGTGAAGCAACTCAGATCGTCACCTCCCGAGGGTCCTACAAGCGACCCAGTGTGAAGGACCTGCCACCCTGCTCTGAGACCAATCCCTGGAGGTATGCAGAGTTCATGCTGATTACTAACGGCAAACTCTATATCTCGGAGAAGTTGGGAGCCGTCCACCTGGACGACATTGAGTTTTGGCCAAACTTTGCAGCTTAGGCTATCTGGAGTACTTTATCCAGCTGAAGAGTGAGCCAGCGTCGAAAGAAGAGACGGAACCAAAGGAGGTCATGGTATTTGACCATGATAAGGTACAGGCTCTCTTGACGAGTAGCCTGAAGAAGGCAGGGTACACTAACTCAAGAGTTTTTGCACTGAGCAAGAAACACCCTACTTTTCTTGCTCCTTCTTCGAGAGCTTTCCCCTTCACGTCGAAGGCTCTTCAAAGTGTACTGAAGGCCGCTGATCCAGGCAAACCATGCCCTACACTAAAGGAGTGTAGTCCTTTGTCTCTGGCCTTGCCCACAGATGAAAAGGAATGGAAGGCGGTCCACCTAACCTTTTCAGTGGCGAAGCTTGATGCAGACATCGCAGGACAGCAGTTCAGCGAGAACCTACTGAAGCTATCGGACTTTCTCCAACGAAGGAAGCAGAAGACAAAGGAGAGGCTAGCCGCCTCCCTTTCCCTCCAGAACTGCATGGAGATGTGCGCAGGCAATGCCAGCACCCCAGATATGTACACAGTCCTGGCCAAGATGCACATGGTGAACCCCGTCAAGGACCTGTACGCTTTCGTGAAGGCCACGAGGGCCTGTAGGGAGTTTGTGTTTGCCAATACAATGGTCAAACACGAACCCAGGAAGCTGATTACTTCCTGTATCTGCGGTAAGGACCTCTTCCCAAAGGAAATGGTCCAAGAAGTAGTCGAGAAAGCCGCAATGGGGCATCTCCTCGAAGAGAAAGTCTTCCCCAGATGCTGGTCCCCAACCCAAGAGGAAGACAAAGAAGACAAGACTACCTTCTCGGCCTGTACAGCAACATCCCACGGTCACCATGACCGCGATGCCCCAAGTGGTCGCTCAACCACAGACCACCTTCCAAGTGGTGCCTCAACAGCTGGTAGCCCAGTCACCAGCTTTCAACCCAGGGTTTGAGAGGCACACCCCTACCTTTCGCCCGAAAGGAAGAGGATCTCGACGGGGCTCCTCAAGAAACCCCTCACGAGGCAGGGTAGGACGCAGTCATGGGGGCAAACCCTCAGGACCATCTAAGCAATGAGATGCTCCAGGTAGGAGGGAGACTCCACCACTTTCAGGATTGTTGAACCTTCGATCCCTGGCCCAACAGCCTAATCAAAAATGGACTAGGATGGAAATGGAATAGATCCCCACCTTCATTTCCTCAGTTCTTCCCAACACTCCACTCCCTTACTGGAAGAATATACCTTAGAACTCTTGAACAAGAAGGTTATAAGGAAAGCAAAGTCCATCAAATTCCAGGGAAGGCTGTTTTGTGTTCCCAAGAAGGTCTCGGACAAACTCAGAGTCATTCTAGAGTTGTCGCCACTCAACAAATTCATAGAGAACAACAAGTTCAGGATGTTAACCCTTCAACACATAAGAACCCTGTTACCAAAAGGGGCGTACACAGTCTCAATAGACCTGGCAGATGCTTACTGGCCCCTTCCAGTCAGTTGCCCCCTCTCCTCCTACCTAGGATTCAAATTACAGAAGCCAAAGTATGTCTTCAGAGCCATGCCCTTCGGACTAAACATAGCCCCAAGGATCTTCACGAAACTTGCGGACGCAATCGTACAACAACTACGCCTAGAGGGCGTTCAGGTAGCAGCATACCTAGACGACTGGCTGGTGTGGGCAGCATCCAAGACTGCTTGTCTGCAAGCATCCAAGAAAGTGATCCAGTTCCTGGAACATCTGGGATTCAAGATCAACTACAAGAAGTCTCGCCTCTCTCCAGCTCAGGAGTTTCAATGGCTGGGAATCCATTGAAACTTGAAGTAACACCACTTCTCCATACCACCTAAGAAGAGGAGAGAGATTGCAGGTTCTGACAAGAGACTACTGAAATCAGACAGGATCTCAAGACGCCAACTGGAAAGAGTACTGGGCTCTCTCCAGTTACAAGCAGTAACAAACCCAGTGCTAAGAGCACTGCTGAAAGATGCATCAGGAGTCTGGAGAAGATATGCATCAAACGCTCGAAGAGATCTCACAGAGACCGGTACCGACCTTACTACGATCACTTCTCAAGCCGTGGTCGAAGGTCAAGAGCCTAACGAGGACCATTGCCTTACAACCACCTCCCCCATCAGTGACCATCCACACGGATGCCTCGATGGAAGGATAGGGAGGTGACTCCCATCAAAGGAAAGCCCAAGGGACCTGGTCATCCCTGTTCAAGACCTTTCACATCAACATTCTGGAGGCCATGGCAGTCCTCCTGACGTTGTAGAAGCTATCGCCTCACAGATCAGCCCACATCAGGCTGGTCTTGGACAGCGAAGTGATAGTGAGATGTCTGATCCGACAAGGCTCAAGAACACCCTACATCAATAAAGTGTGAGATGTCTGATCCGACAAGGCTCGAGAACGCCCTACATCAATCACATGATGCTAGCTATCTTACGTTTAGCAAGAAAGAAGAGATAGCACTTATCGGCAGTTCACCTACAAGGGTTCCGCAATGTGACGGCGGACGCTCTATCCAGGCTAAAGCCGATAGAGTCAGAATGGTCCCTAGATGCAGACTCATTCTCCATCTTGGAAAAAGTCCCAGAACTGCAGATCGACCTCTTTGCAACGAGCGACAACAAGAAACTTCCTCGATAGGTAGCCCCATACGAGGACCTTCTGGCAGAGGCGACGGATGCCATTTCCCTCGATTGGAACAGGTGGACCCATATCTACCTATTCCCTCTAACAAACCTCCTGCTGAAGGTCCCCAACAAGCTAAGATCAAGTTACCTATCCAAATAAATGTTTAAGGTGTATTTGCGTCTTATTCGCCCCAAAAGTAGTTAAATAAAATTAGACGGAGTTTTTTACTTGAGGGTGCTTATATATGTGAACAAAATAACTGAATGGTATTTACATTTGTTCCTTCATATATATACAAACCTTGCTGCTTCTATTGTCGAAGATGACATTTCCCTGCAGGGGGCAGGCTATTTTTGGGTGAGATAGCCATGTCGTCCTGATGGACCCACCCTCCTTTTTCAAGGCCAAGGATTGTATAACTATCCCCACCCGAAACTACTCTCTCTGTAGCACCATGCTTAATTGCTACAAGTAATGGGTAGCAATATTGGAACCTGTAGTAGTATGGGAAGGGGATCCACTGGGTAACCTTGATGATGGATACCCTTCAATTTCGCCACTCTTTCCCCTCGGACAAAAACTCTTTTCGGGGTGAAGATTGCCCTGTGTCATATCAAGAAATACGTCCCCTGATATTATGCGATATCCTTAAGAAAATCTTTAAGGATACTCGCGCCAGGAGTTAGAATTCTGGAGACCTATGGTCAATTCTCCGGGAGTATCACTGTAGCCAAATATCTCTTAGAAAGCTGCCTAAAGGAACCTTCCATCAGGAGGACATGGCCATCTCACCCAAAAATAGATTTTTCACTTTGCTTCAAAATACGTTTTCTAATAACCATACAAAACTGAAGCTCTTTATACATACTGGCTCACTGTTGCCTATCAATATTGGAAATACTGCTAGAAACTGCAAAATTGCTTGTGTTGGCTACTACGAGCAGTGTAATTGTTCTACCCCCCCCCCCCAACACTTGCGGAGGGTACTGGTACCTCACTGAAGGTTTTATAGTTATTTTCAACGTATATGCTCATAGTAGAGTTTCAGGTTTGTATGGTTAGGAAAATTACAAGTTTTTTTTCCAAATTTATCATTTTTACATGGGCTTGAAAATTCCCTTACATAAGTTTTAATCCCTACATAAATTCCACTTTTATATAAATGATTAAGGTATGCTGTATTTGAACTTGTATAATGTGCTTTCAGCTATTCAGTTAAAAGGTGCATTCACACTTATATAGGGGAGAGAGTATTTCTAGGCAATTAAATTTCTAAGCCTTGTGTAATGATATATTTTTGTCTTTTTTACGTGGTTACACACCTATGAAAGTTTTCCAAGTAATTGGTGTTACATGACTATAAATACCAATACTTTTTGTCTTTAATTTCAAGGCTGCAATACAGCTGGGAATATGGTTGAAAGTGCAGCAATCATTCATGGTTATCCATATCACCTAGTGCATCTATTTGCTAAAGACGACCAAGTGCCCACCCCTCCCAAATAGATAGGATCTATATGTACATTGGAATACCTGTTTTAGCTTAGCACAAAAGTCTTTGTAACCTGTATAGTTCTCCACTGCATATCCGCTAATATCAGTAAATTTCTATATTTTTCTGCAATATCTAAGTATTGATTTTAAGCAAACCTCATGAATTAGTCATTAAAATGTTATTGACTTGTTAAAAATTACATGACTCTCTTACATGTTACCTGTATCCTGTCTATGTATAGAGCCCATAAGGGGGTTACTTAAGAGTCATTACAATGTCCTTTCAGGCCCTAACTGGGCAAACGTTTTAGCCTTCTATTTCACCTCCCAGCCATTTACTTTGTTAGGTTCAGCCTCCTCATCCTTCTTTCATATTACCTGTGGAGCTTTCCTATGTTGCAAATGAATACTGAATAGCTTCCAAGGAGATGTATTGGCCATTTTTGGCCAAATTCATAAAAACAGATATACTTGATTGTTTGCCTCATCATTTCTAAACTCTTCCTTCATATTACCTGTGGGGTTTTTCCATGTTGCATATGAATGCTGAATAGCCTTCAATGACCCTGTATTGGCTCTTTTTGGCCAAATTCATAAAAGCAGATATACTTTGGCTGTCTACCTCATCATTTCTAAATTCTTCTATCGCATTACTTGTGGAGCTTTCCCATGTTGCAAATGAATGTTTAATAACCTCCAAGGAGCCCATATTGGTCCTTTTGGCAAAATTCATAAAAGCAGACAGACTTAGATCTCATGTGGCAAACGAATGCTCAATAGCCTCCAAGGCCCCCCTATTGACGCTTTTTGGCCAAATCCATAACAGCAGATATACTTAGATTTTATTTATTTATTTAATGCATCGATTTCATGATTTTCTGAACTCGCACAATTTAGAATGGATCGAGATACCGAAATGTCATTTGAG
Organism: Palaemon carinicauda; assembly: GCF_036898095.1. NCBI lineage: Eukaryota > Metazoa > Arthropoda > Malacostraca > Decapoda > Palaemonidae > Palaemon > Palaemon carinicauda. The sequence goes on along the minus strand of NC_090732.1, from coordinate 91,320,891 downwards.
TTACATCGATGAGCAGTGAATTCACTAGAGGTCAGTCTAGATCTACCGTCGGCAGAGTTTACAGTAAGCTAAGCTTACGGAAATCCATAAAAGCAGATATAGACCCCATTTTGCAAACGAATGCTGAATAGCCTCCAAGGACCCCGTATTGGCTCTATTTAGCTAAATTCAATAAAGTAGATATACTTAGAGTGTTTACCTCACCATTTCTAAATATACACAAGATTGCTCACCTCATCATTTCTAAATTCTTCCTTCATATTACCTGTGGGGTTTTTCCATGTTGCAAGTGAATGCTCAATACACTCCAAGGAATCCGTATTGGCCCTTTTTGACCAGTTATACTTAGATTGTTTGCCTCATCATTTCAAAACTCTTCCTTCATATTACCTGTAGGTTATTCCATTGTTGCAAATGAATGCCGAGTAGCGGACCCTTTTGGGCCAAATTCATAAAAGCAGGTATACTTAGATTGTTTACCTTATCATTTCTAAACTTTTCCTTCATATTACCAGTGTGGTTTTTACATGTTGCAAATGAATATTGAATAGCCCAAAGGACCACATATTGACGCTTTTGGGGCAAATTTATAAAAGCAGATATACTTACATTACTTACCTCATCATTTTTATGGCACATTCTTCAATGAATATTGCACTAAATACACTGCTTGCATTCAATTACTAAATCACAAAATTATTTATCATCCATACTGTTTGCATTCAATTACTAATCATGTAATAACTTACCCTAAATTGGTACTATTTGCCATTTCTATGGTTATCTGTGGGATTTTTAGAGGAGTGGTTGAAGTAGTACTAGTACTGACGGGTCAACAGCAATATCCTACTGAAAAATAGAAGGACGAAAAACTCAAGAGTATATGCTAGTATTATTGCAGCTGTTTTATACTTTAAATACACAAAAAATAACACTAAGAAAATCACTAAAATACGGCAAAAATTGTCTTCTATAAACAAAAGTACAGCAAAAAATAAACAATAATGTATTCTTCTAAATTCAACTCTTTACCATTAAATGAGGTATTAACCTGGTAAGAAAGAAAGTTCAATAACAACAATGTTCTTTATGACAGTAACAATATAATTCATACAGTGGCAGAGGTAGTGTGTGTGTAACCCAGGGTGCCCCTGAGTTTGACACTGGACCCCAGTCACATAAAAAAATTACATATTGTTTAGTACCTCACTATAGAAGAAGAAGAAGAAGAAGAAAAACTGATGCTCTTGAAGGTACCCATCTTAACTTGCAAAAACCTACTTCTCTCACATGAGATGAATCATTTCAATAATTATTACTGATAAGAGGGAGAGGATATCATATGAAATAGATATGATATTCTACAGGACTTTTATTTTCTTGCCAATATCAATATGCAATTTAACCCTGGATAGGTACGGTCCTCGGACACCCCTTTAAGGGTATACTCGGACGCGAACGACCCCGACGCCAAAAAAAATTCTTGAAAAATCAGTTTTTGCAGTAACCTCCTTTTTTCTTTTGCCAAAAAAGACTTCAATGAATGCTTAAAACAACTGTAAAGATAAATACTACTCATCTGCAGAAAAACTATTTATTATAAATATTTTAAAAAATTAAGTAGAAAAAAAAAAGACCTGACATAAAAATTCATAAAAAAAAAGTTTATACATATATACACAAATCCTTTTAGGAATTGATTCTTGAATGTTTAGGACACATCTTGATGTATTTTGGATGAAGTCAGACCCATGGAGGTGAAGATCTGAAATGAGAAAAAAAGGGTAACTTTTTTTGGCCAAAAATATTTGTCCAAATTTCATGAATTTTTTTGGGTACCCAAATGAAATAGGAAGTGGCTAATTTTTTTAGGGAATAAACATATGTTATCCTAAAATAGAAATATGTAAAAAAATCTTCATTATTTTGTAAATTACATTTATATCAGGGGCCATATCTAAAGGTAATTTTCTGAGTACTTGGAAATTTCGTAAAAAAATACATATATTTAATATATAATATGATATTTATGCAGGTAAAAATATACCAAAATATCACAAATTCTATAGGGAACAAGAATATATATAGATAGGGCAGCTTACGCTTCGGATATGTCCACAAAATGGCCGCCAACCACACTGACTCAGACTCCCTAATCTGCCACTTGAAATGTAGGAAGGGTATGTCAATTTCAAGGTGTTATTTACTAATCTAATTATTATTGGATATGCATAAAAATTGTATGGTGGGTTGCTGGATAATTGTCGATTATTTTACGACTATAAAATTAAAATTCTGACCCAAAAAATTTTTTTTGAAGGGAAATATAATCGAAAAAAAAAAATGTAAAACAATATTTTAGCTAAAAAAATTTGATGATATTCAATCAAAAAAAAAATAAACAAAATTTTTCGACAAATAAACATCTAGAGGAATCATTACTCTGTGATAGTTCCTTAGTACGTAGTAATTTTGAAAGAATTGGGAAAAAACGAAAAAATGGCAATCACCGGAAAATCGAACACATACCTATATATACGCCATATCTGGCTAAAAAAAAAGATAGGCATGGGTAGCCAGATCATCTAGAAACACTTTCCAACACTATAAAAATATAAGTTTTGCGACACTACTTGCCAATTCCTTACGGTAACATGACTAAGCAAAAAAATGCAAAACAAATAAAAAGGGGCACTCGTGGAAAAATGGCCATTCTAATATACGGCATTTCAGAAAAAAAAATTTCAGCCACGTGCTAGGCAAACCATCAAGGCATATTTTCCGACAAATAAACATATAAATGAAATATTACTCTGTGATAGTTCCTTAGTACGTAGTAATTTTGAAAGAAATGGGAAAAAAACGAGAAAATGGCAATCACAGGAAAATCGAACACATACTTATATATATACGCCATATCTGGCTAAAAAAAAAATAGGCATGGGTAGCCAGATCATCTAGAAACACTTTCCAACACTATAAAAATATAAGTTTTGCGACACTACTTGCCAATTCCTTACGGTAACATGACTAAGCAAAAAAATGCAAAACAAATAAAAAGGGGCACTCGCGGAAAAATGCCCAACATTCTAATATACGGCATCTCAGATAAAAAAAAAAGACATGCACGTGTTAGCCCAACCATCAAGGCACACTTTCTAACACATAAACATGAAAAAAATCAATAATATACGGCAATTCCTTACTACGTAGTAAATTTTTACAAATATTGAAAAAAAAAACAGAAATTGGCAACCGCAGTTAAATACCCAATATACCAATAACTACGTCGTATCTGACAAAAACAAAATCACGCATGGGTAGCCAGATCATCTAGACACACTTTCCAACATTAAAAAAGCAAAAGTTTTACGACACTATTTCGCAATATCTTACGGAAAAATGACTTGGCAAAAAAATTTAAAAAAATTAAAAAGGGACACTCGCGGTAAAATGCCCGACATTCTAATATACGACATCTCAGATAAAAAAAAAGACATGCACGTGTTAGCCCAACCATCAAGGCACACTTTCTAACACATAAACATGAAAAAAAATGAATAATATACGGCAATTCCTTACTACGTAGTAATTTTTACAAATATTGAAAAAAAAACAGAAATTGGTAACCGCAGTTAAATACCCAATATACCAATAACTACGTCGTATCTGACAAAAACAAAGTCATGCATGGGTAGCCAGATCATCTAGACACACTTTCCAACACTAAACAAGCAAAAGTTTTACGACACTATTTGGCAATATCTTACGGAAAAATGACTTGGCAAAAAAATGAAAAAAAAATGAAAAAGGGGCACTCGCGGTAAAATGGTCCTCGTGGTGATGAACGACATTTTAACTAAAAAAAAAAACATGCACATGGTAGCCAAACAATCCACCAAGACTTTCCACAACTGATAACCTATACAAGTTGCACCATTCTACGACAATTTCATAATACGTAATAACTTTGATAATTATGCAAACTACCTCAGAAGGGTAAACTCGGACGCGAACGACCCCGATGCGTCTCAGAAATCGGGGAAGGAGTACAGCTACAGCAATGCACATCTGGACACTACTAGAGCGTGTAGGGGAGACACCTCCTGCAGGTCGATCACCCACAAATTCAGTCACAGGGGTGAGTCACGTGAGAAAAACCTGTTTTTTTTTGACGCTCGGGGTCGCAAACGACCCATCGTACCTATCCAGGGTTAAGGAATAGAATTAAGGTAATGAAGAAATCCAAACATTGATGTCAACATTCTTTTAAATTTTGTTAAATTGTTATTTATACAATTAAGGAAAAGGGAAAGAGATAATAATGATTAGAATTTTGATGTATTTATTTATGTAACTTACTGAAAAATATTTGCGAGTGATTTTTGTTTTAAATTTTTTTAAATTGTTATCTATACAAATACCATAAGAGGAGAAAGGAATGTTAATGATTAGAATATTATTATTTCATTTACTTATAATACTGGAAAATAATTTTGTAAATATATTTTACTGTGTGTATTCATTAGCATAAAAATGCCCTTGTCAAAAAAGTGTTTTTAGAATTAGGATGGGAATCTTCAATAACATTGTTGATTTTTGGAATATTTGTGTTAATATTATCGCATCTCTTTTTTTTTTTTTTTTTGCAAATCTTGACTTTTCCTTTAAATAATCATTGTGTGTGTATATATATATATATATATATATATATATATATATATATATATATACATATATATATAAATTCTTACGAAGCTGGTCTGACATAAGTAAATGGTTTTTTTTTCATGTATTTCATTTGTGTACTTAAGAGATGTATAGCCAACTCGTAAGGTGAGTTCCACTCATGTAAGACTAAATACATGTATGTAAATTACATAAGACTTCCGTCATTCCTCATATCATATTTTCATTTAGTTCCTTACATGTAAATTTACGTTATTTTAAGGAATAAAATTTTTATTTCACATAGTTTCTTTACAAAGTCTTACGTAACTTGTTATAAGGTATGCTGTGTGACACACACTCTAAGGATTGCATCATATTTCCACGGGATTGGGAGTTGCATGAAGGTTCTAAACTGAAGTTATTCCTTTCTTTTAATAATACGGGAAGAGGTGAGCGGAGATAGCCGAGAGTACTGCCTCGCTGGCCGACGAATGGGACCCTACTTCAAACTGCCAAATTGACAACCTGACGTTGTGAGAACCCGCCTAGACCTTGTGCACATGCATTGAATGTATTGCAGGAATGAAATGAAAGTTTCTAGAATGTTTTAGGATGCATATATAGGGCCTAGCAATGCATCGGAGGGGGAGAGATCCAGTCTGACCTTCCGAAAGAGCCAAAGTCCGACAGTCTCACTAGCACCTATCCAGCCACTCCGTAGTTCCTCTTAAATGTGCATAGTGTTTTCTCTAAAATGTGTAACGTGTTTTTTCAAACATAGGAATTTTTGTGGTTCAAGTTGAAAGAAGTGCAGTATATTTGCAAGTACAGTTTATATTGCAAAAATTAATTGGGTTTTGTGACTGGCCCTGTGTGATTAGGTTAAAAAGTTAAGTGCATCTATTCTTGCTTAACCATTCAGTAACCTTGTGTGAGGCCCAAAGGACGTAAGAGAAATGGTTACGTATATGTAAGTGTAAATCAGATTTATTTTCTATAGTGTTAGTGTCAACTTTTTTCATTAATTGTCAAAATTAAATATTTTTATACATTAATTTCTAGTAAAACAAGTGATTGTAAAGTTCTTGAAGTGTCTTTTTGTCTAAAGTCCAAGGTCTAGTTCAGGTTTAAATTTTGAGTGATTTATTTTTGGTATTATTGCTCAATTGTTATTTTGCATAGAATATATATACATTTCTGTAGTGTATCACTTCGATCACCAATAATTATTTCAGTGCCTTGCTCATATCCCCTGACTTAGAACTGTAGTAAGAGGTTGATTTAAGAATAGTTCCTTTTAAAAGTAAAGTAATCACCCAGTTTTGTTTTGAGTGTGTAACGTAAAAAGACCTTTAGATATTCTGTGTTTAAATATATTAACATCTGGTAGTTACGTATTATTCTAAGAGCTCGGAGGTATTCTCGTGGGTATCAGACTTATGTAATATATGGAAGGTGAGTTTTGGCGCTTGGAAATTTACGTAATTCGCTAGTTGTAATAATAATATATATATATATATATATATATATATATATATATATATATATATATATATATATATATACTGTATATATATTTCTGGGGGGGGCCTTGAGCCATGTTGTCCTGATGGAAGTTCCTCTAGGCAGTTTTCCTGCGAGTGATATAACAAAAAATTTTACCTCTAGAGGTATCACAGGGTTACTACCCCTTAAGCAAATATCCCGAAAGATATCGTGTATGTAACAGGGACGTGTTTAAAAAACCTCAGCTATCCTTCCCCGAATAGTTAACCTTGTCTTGAAGGATATGGGATAGGATTGGATACATGGAAAAGCCGTTACAACTACAACACCAGTGAGTTACTGTAAACACATTCGCTGGTTCTCTATTCCTTCTTGCAGTGACAAAGTTTTTGTGCTATTTTGCAATTATGGATGCTTCTGCTTCTTCATTGGTTAAATTGAGTATCTTACCCTTTTTTGGTAGAGAATTTTCCATCTCCTCCTGGAATTTTGCTCGATGCGTCCGTTTTTTGCCTTACGATCGCCGCATGGCAAAAACCAGAAGCTCATATTTTCAAATTAATCAATGTTTTATATGAATTTCTTAGCTAGCCTTGTCAAAGTGCTGCATATATACTTTTACAATTGTGGTATCATTCTAGTTACACATTTGCTTTATTGCATGCTTGTCTTACCAGGTCTATGGCCTAGACTAGCTTTTTACCCCTAGTCATTGGCTTAGCCTAGCTAATTTTTCTATCCTCACCCTTCCCTTCTTGCCACGTAACCATACGGTTCTCGTGACGGCTGGCGCACCTCTCTGTCTATTGATACGTCATAGCGGGGTAAAGCCGCCTTGAAGGGATTCCCTAAGAGTTGTAGATAGATGGACACAGCCCGTCTAGGTCGACAGTATTCCATTCTCATTTACTTAGTTTTTGGATAGGCGGCACTGGTTGAGGGAACTTGTTCCCTGTGTCTGCACTCTGTCAATCTCTTAAAACGAACTAATTCTGTTCAAATATTGACAGGTAGACCTTCCTATCCTGCCGCCTTACCCTTCTTCTAGGCTATCATACTTAGTCTTTGGCTAAGTGGCAGCCGGTTGGGAGAATTCTTTCTCTGTGCCTATTTACTGAAGATCCCATGGAATGACTTTGGATTGTTCTAATACTACAGTTAGGCCTTTCTTTCCAGACACTTTACCATTTTCTAAGGCTCCCTTCCTTTCATCCACACACCCCCAACAATTAGACTTAGTCCCCTTGCCATGGAACTCAGGTTCCTTTACCTAATCTGATCTATCCTGGCTTCTGAGGAAGCCTCAGTTGCTATATACCAGGACGGGACAGCTTGGTAAGACTATTAGTCTAACATCGGGTAGGCAGGAGAATAATCCTAAATATGGATTTGTTCTCTCTGCCGCCTTAGCGGCCATCTCTTGGAGGCTGGCTGCTCCTTCCTTTCCCGGTTAAGCTGCCTTTTCTTCCTGGCTGTGAAACTACAGTTCCTTTGACTAGTCTGCCTTTCTATGGTAATAGAGGACATCTCGATTGCTATATTTCTAGAGTGGTCGGCTTGGGGTTTTCTGTCAGCCTAATCCTAGATAGGAAATGGGGTTAGACCCTCAAGAGGGATCTTTTCTCTTGCCACCTTAGCAGTTGCCTTGTTTCTGGTAGTCGGCTTCCTCCTGTTAGGCTATGTCTTTTCACCCATGGAGCCTCAGCTCCTCTGCTCGGTCTAGATCTCCCTGGCTTGAGTGGTTATCACATTGCCATATTTTCCAGACTTGTCGGTTAGAGGGCTGCTAGCTCTAGGTGCTGCTAGCTCTAGATGTGAGTAGGCTAGGGGGTCTCTCCCTCATTTACTAGAGGAGAGCATTCCCTTTGCTGCCTTAGCCATTGCCTTAAACTTGTCGACAGCGTCTATACCCTACCTTCCACATCTAGGAACATTATCCTTTAAAATTTATCAATTGGATACCTCCCAGTTGTCAGGGTCTTCATCGAATTTATGAGTTCTTTGTATCTGGGCTGTTCTAAATGGCTCTCATTAATTACATTGGGCAAAATCCCATTCCTTGATAAATCTTATGTTAACAAATAGGCAAGTGGCAGTAAGCCCTACCAGCTGCCTCCCTTTCTTACTGGTCTGTACCTCTCCTCTAACCCTATGACAAGTTCACTATGGGATCGTCTACCCGTTGCCGACTTAGCAATGCCTTTTCCCACATTCCGTTGACGTACCTGCTGGGTAAAAAAAGGTTAGACCATAGACCCATGACGGCTATAAATACCTGCCACCTTAGGTAGAATAGTATCTGATTGTGCCTCCTCAAGTTGTCCGATCGACAGATTTTTGGGAAAAAAGTGTTCTATTGGTATACTGTGAAAGTATTTTTATTAGTGGTGTACCAATTTTCGGGGTCTCCGTGGGTGGGCGAATCCACAAATTTACAAATCCTATGAAAATTTTTATACGCTGTCAGATTTTGGTATTGAACTTGGACACATTCGATTTGTGTTGGTGACCTACATTTTCTAAACCATTGGTGGATGGATGGTGTGAAGAAAGCTCTGGGTGATAGGAGGATAGATGTGAGAGAGGCAAGAGAGCGTGCTAGAAATAGGAATGAATGGCGAGCGATTGTGACGCAGTTCCAGTAGGACCTGCTGCTTCCTCCGGTGGCTTAGATGACCGCGGAGGTAGCAGCAGTAGGGGACTCAGCAGTATGAAGCTTCATCTGTGGTGGAAAATGTGGGAGGTTGGGCTGTGGCACCCTAGCAGTACCAGCTGAACTCGGCTGAGTCCCTGGTTAGGCTGGAGGAACGTAGAGAGTAGAGGTCCCCTTTTTTGTTTTGTTTCTTGTTGATGTCGGCTACCCCCCAAAATTGGGGGAAGTGCCTTGGTATATGGATGGATTACGGATTACTAATTATTCTTATTTGTTATTGTGAATATGTTTTATTTTGGTGTGCACTATAATAATAATTATTTTATTTTTTAGGTTCAGTCATTTTCAGATATTACTACAGTTAATTTTTTTTCTATCTATATATTTATTTTTTTCATAAATTTTCTGAATAAAATAAAATTAAAATCATTGGTTTTTATTTCATATTTATTTTAATATTTTCATCAATAAATAACAATGCATTACATAACAAAAATAGTATTAGCTACTAATATGCATCAAGCAAGATATGTTTTCAGCACTACACATAAAAAACCTTAAAATATAATAAAAACTTTTTTTAACCACAAAACATAGAAAATCTCAATGAGAAAGTCTATAGCAAACCGGCTTTACGAAAACCAAGCCGGATAAGATCTTTGCGTGTTTCCATCTTGCTGTGTGTAGAGATGATCCAGTTGGCATGTAGGGGCTTTATCACGGACGTTTTCAGGTCTACAACTACACTGTTGTCTTCTTGTTGGTTAATGATCTGGATAACCTGAGATGAATACCAGTCGTGAAAGTGTGCCTTGAGTTCTTCTTTGTACTCTCTGTTGACGGACAGGTCTAAAGGTTGTAGCTTGTCAGTGCAGGTGGCTGGTACTAGCAGTGGTATAATGTCGTGTTTCTTGAGATGGTCTAAGAGTTTATCCGCGCGGTGAGCCTTGAAAACGTCAAAGATGGCGATGGCTTTCTGGTTGTCTCTAGTCAGTGGTAGTGACTCTGATATCTTCAAAATAAGTAATCCCTTAATCAGTGCTAATTATTAAAATTTTTAATAAATGAATAAAAGCAATGCATTGCAAATGAACACTTTATCATAATTGGGGTTCAACTAATAACCAAAAAGGTAAAAGTTCCAAATGGAAATCCACGAATTTAAGAATCCATGAACCAACATTTTTTATAAAACAACGAAAATTGGTACCCACGAATATAAGTACATTCACAGTAAATCTTTTTCTTTCTCCTACTCTACCATACAAGGAATTCATATAGAATTCTGAGCTGTTCGGCATGAGCTACAGTTGTAATGTACCCTTAGCCGTAGCTAGTAGTAGGTAGAAATTTTTGAGTCAAATTTGAAAAATTATTTAGATAATTTTCTGTGTGAAGATATAAAAATTCTTTTAATGTACTCATTGAAAGTTTCTATCTTTACAGGTTGCTAACAACATGGTATGTGTGACGGTAACATGTACCAGGCGGGTAAAATTGCCTTGCAGCCATAAACCTGCAGGAAACATGTGGACTGTCATGTTTCCAAGGGTTCCTTTGCTATCTGGAAACCTACTAACTGCAGTATATGCAAGGACCTTATAGATACTGATTCCAGCTACCAATGTTTCTAAGGATGAGAAAGCGTGGAGCCAGAAAATCTTGACAATGGGTGAGGGGATTCCAGAAGAGCTCTCAACAAGGTGCCTCCTATCTTCCTTCATTGTAAATGAAGGATCTCCTGTTCCACAAGGTTGATGTGACTGCAGTGTACTGTCATCAGATTCCAACAGTACAACTGGATCCTGCAGATCACGAAGTCCTGGACGTGCTTCAGGACATGCATTTGGACGTCGACAACTTATCGACAACCTCTGAAGTTCCGCCAGAAAGAGAAAGGCTCTTGTTGACACGGAAAACTCAGATGACTCGCTCGACAGTCAGCAGGGAAGTACTGTACCTAGTACTTCTTTGCATAATCCTGTCTTTATATCTGCGACAACTGCCTCAAATTTGACTCCTCTTCTGACTACAACTTCCCCCTTGTTCCCATGACATTTGGAGTTCATGGCATCCATAGAAAACATTCATGAATGCTACGGCACTACCCAAGACTAGAGAACAATGGTTTGATTTTGGAGTGTCCTTCTCCTAGAAGAGTGGCTTACCATAGGTAAAGTCTCTTCTACACTTTACCAAGAGGAAAGTGGCCACTGAACAATTACAGCGCAGTAACCCCTTGAGAGAAGAAGAATTGTTTGGTAATCTGTGTTGTCAGGTGTATGGGAAGAAAAGGCCAAACTATTCAGTGCGTGTAGTGAACCTTCGTTTATCGCGGTAGATAGGTTCCAGACGCGGCCGCGATAGGTGAAATTCCGCAAAGTAGTGACATCATATTTACCTATTTATTTAACATGTATATTCGGACTTTTAAAACCTTCCCTTGTACGTAGTACTGCTAACAAACCACCCTTTAATGTACAGAACACTTAATGCATGTACTACAGCACCCTAAACTAAAACAGGCACGAATATTAAAGGCGATTTTATATCATGCGTTTCCTAAACACGCCAAAAAGCATGATAAAAAATGGCAACCAATGTTTTGTTTACGTTTATCTCTGATTATAATGAAGAAACAAACGCATTTACACGTCTGTGTATAGGTTAGTTTTTGCATTGATTATATTGATTATTCAGTACAGTATGTTGATTTGGTTATTACTAATGTTTTACCTTAATTTTTCTTAGGACTTCCAAATGAAATGTTTTTCTTTATGACGCTGCCTGAAACGACGGCGTCATAAAGTACGCTCAGTAAACAAACTAAGGAATTTAACGTGCATGATGAAAGTGATAAATAATGATATTACAGTAAAAGCTTTTATAAAATATGTTATTACAAATATTATTTACCGTATCTATATAAAATCATACATACGTAGCAAAGCAGGAAAACAATCTACGAGAGAGAGAGAGAGAGAGAGAGAGAGAGAGAGAGAGAGAGAGAGAGTTGTTTTACATACGTAAATGTAAATTTTAAACAGAAAAAATAGCCCCATTTCATATAAAAAAGATTACAAATATTTTACTTTATCATATTACAGTAGTCTGTATAATACTGTAAAGTTCAGTACAGTATGTTGTTGTTATAGTCGTGGCGATGAAATTTTCACGAAACAAAAACACGCCATTTGATTACAACAGCTGATTCATTTCTCTCTCTCTCTCTCTCTCTCTCTCTCTCTCTCTCTCTCTCTCTCTCTCTCTCTCTCTCTCTCTCTCTCTCTCTCTCTGTGTTATACAATACTTACAGTTAGATGAAGAAACTAAAATTAGTTTTCTTAGTGTCAATTAAATACGAAACGAAAAAATTAGGCCGAGTCTACATCCACTTCAATCATAGCTAAAAATACGGCATCCAATTTCATCAGCAAACCACTATTTTTTGGGAAATATCATTTTATTCTAGAAAATTGCCACTCTTTAAATAGTTAATTGCACATTAAGAAAGCCTGTACTTTTGTTTTTAAATTTCGGGTGTGTTTTAAAAATCGAGTATTGTTGACTTCTTTTTGTTTTACTTTTGGCTGTGATTAGATCAGCTGTCATCTAGCTGCCGCTCTTGAGTGTGTACGAATACACTAACAAAGTATCGTTTATACCATTTCTTAACTTATTCAAACCGTCTACAGTATACAGTTGATATTACATAAGCACCAATGTGTTATAACCTATCAAATTTTTTTGTTTATTACATTTAAACCCCCCTCCATCTCTCTCTCTCTCTCTCTCTCTCTCTCTCTCTCTCTCTCTCTCTCTCACCTATCTCTTTCTCTCTCTCTCTACCTATCTCTCTCTCTCTCTCTCTCTCTCTCTCTCTCTCTCTTACCTCTACCTCTCTCTCTCTCTCTGTGGGCTACTTTTCACTACCTCCCATTCCTTACCTCTCTCTATCTCTCTAACAAATGATATCTTTGTTGTTCCTCAAAGTCTCATTTATATTGAAAATCAGTCATGATTCAATTTTCCTTACTTTCTCCAATCTCGCACCATCGGTCACATCGCGGTATTTTCGATATTTCCGGAAAATCCGCGACATATGTATATACATGGGTTATTAAAAAAATCCGCGAAGTGGTGAATCCGCGATGGTCGAACCGCGAAGTAGCGAGGGTTCACTGTGTAGGCAAAGGGAAAATGAACCATAACCAGAGAGAAGGATCCAATGTAGTACTATCTGGCCAGTCGAAAGACCCCATAACTCTCCAACGGTAGTATCTCAATAGGTGTTCGCAATGTAATAGATGCCCTGTCAAGATTCAAGCCTCTGGAAAAAGAATGGTCCTAGGCCTAAAAATCATCTTGTTTCGTTCTAGAACAGCTTCCCGAACTGCAAATAGATATCTTTGTGACGAGCTTCAACAAGAAGCTTCCCCCGTTATGTAGCACCAAATTTAATCCGGAATCAGTAGGGATACTGGATTGGATTACCTTTTTCCACCGTTCAATCTCCTTATGTAGGTCCTGGTCAAGCTACGGACCTTCAAGGGGACAGCAGCTTTATAGAAGAATACAAGTCCTTTACTACAAAAGGACAATATTTGTCCTCTTGGAAGAAATGGGTGGAGTTTGTTAAAAAAAAACATAAGTCATTTTGATTACAATGGACTTCTGTTTATCATTCTTTATTACACTACATGAACAGGGTCTGGCCTCCACAAGTATCTCCTTATGTAAAACGGTCCTGACAAGACCTATCGCTTATGCTTTCGTTATAAAACTCGATAGCGAACTTTTCAATAAGATCCCGAAGGCTTTAGCTAAACTGAAAACAAATGCTACCCCTAAAACCATCTCACAGTCTTAGGACAAAGTCTTGCACTTAGCCTCCTCAATAGGTAACTATTCTACTTATTTGAGGGATCTTACTAAAATATTGATCATTATACAAGCAATGGCTTCTGATGCTAGAGACAGCGATATTGTGGCACTATCAATGGATGATGGCCGAACTGAATTCTCAGAGTCGGGAGAAGTTAATTTATATCCAGATCCTGCATTCCTGGCTAAAAAAGAACAGCCCACAAAACATTGGAAGCCTTGGAAGACCTTAAAGCTTACCAGTCAAAGAGTGAAGCCTTCAAAGGCAGACAACTTTTTAAAAGGGAAACAACAGGATCTAATCTCTCTTTGAAAGAGCTGAAGTCTAAACTCACCTATTTTATCAGAAGTACTGACCTGAATAGTAAGCCATCGGGTCCTGACCCTAGGAAAGTAGCCTCTTCCTCAAACTTCTTCCAGTGTATGTCCTTCACAGGCTTACAAGCCTACACTGGTTGGAAATCTTCAAGTGTTTTTCAAACATTACTTGCAACAATTGGATGAAATTAAACAATTCGTTGTGGCAACTGGTAGTGTGATTAAAACAGCTTCTTAGTGTTAGGCATGGACTCGTATGGACTGTATAATATGGCACTATTACAGTGTGCATAGTGAAGGTTAAATGTTATAATTTGCATTGTTATAAACTATGTTTAATTGAAGAGTCAAAAGGTGACCTTATTTTTATCATATGGAATGATGTTACTATTCTATTCTATGCATTACTGGGGTAAATAGCTCTTGTTTTAAGCATACACAAAAAAAAAATGGGAAGATGGTTACACCAATTTGATTTTATTTTTTTGCTTTTAGAAATAATAAAAGATTGCACGTCTTTTTTGAGTTTCCTTCATATAGTTCTACTGTTACTAAATAAAAAGTAGTGTACCTCTATTTTTTAAACCATCCTTTTAACAGACTATTGTCTAGTCGATATGTGTTAGTACAAATGTTCTTTCTTGACAATGAGTGGGGCTGTGATGATAACTGTTTGATTTCATTAGAGTTTACAAAAACTTGCATAGTCCCCTTCTAGAGTTGTACTGTTGCCCCAAAATAGCTATATTTGGAAGCGTAAAACAAACCATCTTTAGATATACTAAACAAACCAATTTTAAATATTCTATAATTAATGAGGTTGACACAAAATAGCACTTATGTGGTTAAGGGGGCCGGCTGGCTAATGATGTTTTTTTAAGGACAGGACTTTGACATTCATAGCACTTAATAAGGTGACTTAGGACATCTCTAAACTGCATAGGATATTTCCCACTGACCATCGGTTTAGCAACGCCAGGGTAATTTATCCTTAGAATGAGTGTTTTTCAAATTCTATCACTCCATTGATAATAAATAAAGACCTGGTTTTCTTTTTGAAGTCATTTTTTACTGGATATGATTTTTTTTTTATGGTGAAAAAAAAAAAAACTAAAAATCAAGGAAAAACCTAAGAAAAATATATGAAAAAAAAAATTGAAAAATAGAGACAACACTTGATTGTTTTATGTCTTTCTAAGTTATATACTAAATTTCAATGCTATATCTTTAAAACTAAGTGAGAAGATAGAATTTGAAGGTCAATAGGAATAGTTTTGAGATACAGGCGTTCAAGGTTTTTTTGCATTTTTACAAAGACAATACCAATAAATCATGATTATCATGAATTTTATGATCATTTTTGGATATCAATAAACAAAAGCAAAGTTATTTCTCATAATTTAATCATAAACGAAGATCCATTTGCTAAATATCTTGCTACTTTAGGCGAGACGGTCGCTCCTTCATCATCTCTCTCCTTAACTAACTCCGCTTATTTCGCCAATATTACCCACTTCTGAACTCATAGAGGGAATTTTCATATTTCTGATGTTAGCAAGATGTTGATAATGTCTTTTCCTTTTTGGCGTGATGAAATTCTTGCTGAAACCGAAAAAACACGTAAAACAAGTGAATGTCAGAGGTCAAACTAAAATGTGTACTCTCTATGAGGTTTGTGCTAGGACAGGACTTTGACATTCATACCACTTAATAAGGTGACTTAGGACATCTCTAAACTGCATAGGATATTTGCCACTGACCATCGGTTTAGCAACGCCGAGGTAACTTATCCTTAAAATTAGTGTTTTTTAAATTCTATCACTCCCTTGATAATAAATAAAGACCTGGGTTTACTACCATATATAGACCTGATGTAGACCTCCAATCAAACGAAGTGTTTTCTTTTTGAAGTCATTTTTTACTGGTGTACCAACCGTGTGTCACACAATTGTACATAATTCCTTTTGTATATATCATGCTTGTATCTTCGCTCTTCCCTCGCACTAAAACGAACATGAAAATTCATGTATCCGGTTTTCCTCTGTAACATTGTCTATCTTGTGAACTTGTTATGTCCTGTTGCCTTGAGGTTTTGTATATAAGAAGAGTGTTCTATAATAATATAACTCAGTTGACTGCATCCTGCCTTTGAGTTCACAACCTTCTCTCAGCCCGTCACATTGGTGACCCCGGAGTGACGGAGGTGTTCCTCTTTTGAGGAGGAGAACACAAGTATGTCGTCTACATAACATACACAGAAAGGGAGGTCCCCTAAGATGCCATCCATGAGACGTTGAAACGTTGCCCCAGCATTACGAAGGCCAAAACAGGAGTAATTGAAGGTGTATGTACCAAACGGAGTGGTGATGGCGGTCTTGAGGATGTCTTCTGGGTTCATAGGCACCTGATAATACCCCTTCAGGAGGTCGCGTCGGCAATGTTTGGGAGGGGGTAGTAATCCGGTTCTGTTTGCATGTTCAGGCGCCTGTAATCCCCGCACGGACGGAGGGAGCCGTCTTTCTTCAGAACGATGTGTAAGGGTGACGAGCATGGGCTGGAGGCCTTTTAGCAAAGGCCCATTTCCTCCATTTCGGCGAACGTCTGTTTGGCGGCTGCCAATCGTTCCGGTGGCAGACGTCTGAATTTTGCGAAGACTGGGAGTCCCGTCGTCTTGATATGGTGATAAATACCGTGCTTGGCAGGAACCGTGGGCGTTTGGCGAAGTTCTGGACGGAAAACTTCCGGGTACGACGTGAGGAGGTAAGCGCGCAGAAGTCCAGTTTCGTATCAGGGGCGTGACTCGCTCAACCACCAAAGCGGATTATGTTCTCGCGGCGATACCCGAGGACACCTTCCCAGAAATATCCGACTGGCTTTGTGAACAAGGAGACACCCCAATAGCGTATGACGCCCTCAAAACATACCTTCTGCAGAAGTACTCGCCGTCGCCAGCCGCCCGTATAGCAAAGCTTTTTCAGCTCTCGCAACAACCGTTGGGGGACTAAAGGGCTTCACTCACCCTCCGGAAAATAACCAGTATCACTCGCCTGCAACCTTCCGCAGACAGCTCTCCTCGTGAGGTGAACCTACTTCGTGCCCTTATGGACAGCCACTTCATGACCTTCAAAACCTCCATCAACGCCTCCACTCGTGACGAAGAGGACACCTATTCAACTTCAACCGAAGCTGACGTGAATGCTGTAGGACATACACGCCTATGAAGGCCGTAGGACATACACGCCTATGAACGCCGTAGGCCTATGAATGACGTAGGACACACGCCTATGAATGCCGTAGGCCTATGAATGCTGTAGGACACACACCTATGAATGCCGTAGGACACACTCGCCTATGAATGCCGTAGGACACACTCGCCTACCCCGTGACGAGCCGGAGCGGCAACACAGCCACTCATCATCCACCACTCGCTCGCACCCCAACCATCGACTTCTACAGCCACTCACTGCCGCTAATCGGTGCAGTTTTTACTACTACCTCTCCAGATTCAGGGCACCTATTTAACATGTTCAGTAGGCTATGTCATTTTTAGAGGGGGAGCCATGTACCAACCGTGTGTCACACAATTGTACATAATTCCTTTTGTATATATTATGCTTGTATCTTCGCTCTTCCCTCGCACTAAAACGAACATGAAAATTCATGTCTCCGGTTTTCCTCTGTAACATTGTCTGTCTTGTGAACTTATGTCCTGTTGCCTTGAGGTTTTGTATATAAGGAGAGTGTTCTATAATAATATAACTCAGTTGATTGCATCCTGCCTTTGAGTTCACAACCTTCTCTCGGCCCGTCACACTGGATATGAATTTTTTTTTTTCATTATGGTAAAAAAAAACCTAAAAATCAAAGAAAAACCTAAGAAAAATATATGAAAAAAAAAAATTGAAAAAAAGAGACAACACTTGATTGTTTTATGTCTTTCTAAGTTATATACTAAATTTCAATGCTATATCTTTAAAACTAAGTGAGAAGATAGAATTTGAAGGTCAATAGGAATAGTTTTGAGATACAGGCGTTCAAGGTTTTTTAGCATTTTTACAAAGACAATACCAATAAATCATGATTATCATGAATTTTATGATCCTTTTTGGATATCAATAAACAAAAGCAAAGTTATTTCTCATAATTTAATCATAAACGAAGATCCATTTGCTAAATATCTTGCTACTTTAGGCGAGACGGTCGCTCCTTCATCATCTCTCTCCTTCACTAACTCCGCTTATTTCGCCAATATTACCCACTTCTGAACTCATAGAGGGAATTTTCTTATTTCTGATGTTAGCAAGATGTTGATAATGTCTTTTCCTTTTTGGCATGATGAAATTCTTGCTGAAACCGAAAAAACACGTAAAACAAGTGAATGTCAGAGGTCAAACTAGAATGTGTACTCTCTATGAGGTATGTGCTAGGACAGGACTTTGACATTCATACCACTTAATAAGGTGACTTAGGACATCTCTAAACTGCATAGGATATTTGCCACTGACCATCGGTTTAGCAACGCCAGGGTAAATTATCCTTAAAATTAGTGTTTTTTAAATTCTATCACTCCCTTGATAATAAATAAAGACCTGGGTTTACTACCATAAATAGACCTGATGTAGACCTCCAATCAAACGAAGTGTTTTCTTTTTGAAGTCATTTTTTACTGGTGTACCAACCGTGTGTCACACAATTGTACATAATTCCTTTTGTATATATTATGCTTGTATCTTCGCTCTTCCCTCGCACTAAAACAAACATGAAAATTCATGTATCTGGTTTTCCTCTGTAACATTGTCTGCCTTGTGAACTTGTTATGTCCTGTTGCCTTGAGGTTTTGTATATAAGGAGAGTATTCTATAATAATATAACTCAGTTGAATGCATCCTGCCTTTGAGTTCACAACCTTCTCTCGGCCCGTCACATTGGTGACCCCGGAGTGACGGAGGTGTTCCTCTTTCGAGGAGGAGAACACAAGTATGTCGTCTACATAACATACACAGAAAGGGAGGTCCCCTAAGATGCCATCCATGAGACGTTGAAACGTTGCCCCAGCATTACGAAGGCCAAAACAGGAGTAATTGAAGGTGTATGTACCAAACGGAGTGGTGATGGCGGTCTTGGGGATGTCTTCTGTGTTCATAGGCACCTGATAATACCCCTTCAGGAGGTCGCGTCGGCAATGTTTGGGAGGGGGTAGTAATCCGGTTCTGTTTGCATGTTCAGGCGCCTGTAATCCCCGCACGGACGGAGGGAGCCGTCTTTCTTCAGAACGATGTGTAAGGGTGACGAGCATGGGCTGGAGGCCTTTTGGCAAAGGCCCATTTCCTCCATTTCGGCGAACGTCTGTTTGGCGGCTGCCAATCGTTCCGGTGCCAGACGTCTGAATTTTGCGAAGACTGGGGGTCCCGTCGTCTTGATATGGTGATAAATATCGTGCTTGGCAGGAACCGTGAGCGTTTGGCGAAGTTCTGGACGGAAAACTTCCGGGTACGATGTGAGGAGGTAAGCGCGCAGAAGTCCAGTTTCGTATCAGGGGCGTGACTCGCTCAACCACCAAAGCGGATTATGTTCTCGCGGCGATACCCGAGGACACCTTCCCAGAAATATCCGACTGGCTTTGTGAACAAGGAGACACCCCAATAGCGTATGACGCCCTCAAAACATACCTTCTGCAGCAGTACTCGCCGTCGCCAGCCGCCCGTATAGCAAAGCTTTTTCAGCTCTCGCAACAACCGTTGGGGGACTAAAGGGCTTCGCTCACCCTCCGGAAAATAACCAGTATCACTCGCCTGCAACCTTCCGCAGACAGCTCTCCTCGTGAGGTGAACCTACTTCGTGCCCTTATGGACAGCCACTTCATGACCTTCAAAACCTCCATCAACGCCTCCACTCGTGACGAAGAGGCCACCTATTCAACTTCAACCGAAGCTGACGTGAATGCTGTAGGACATACACGCCTATGAATGCCGTAGGACATACACGCCTATGAACGCCGTAGGCCTATGAATGACGTAGGACACACGCCTATGAATGCCGTAGGCCTATGAATGCTGTAGGACACACACCTATGAATGCCGTAGGACACACTCGCCTATGAATGCCGTAGGACACACTCGCCTACCCCGTGACGAGCCGGAGCGGCAACACAGCCACCCATCATCTACCACTCGCTCGCACCCCAACCATCGACTTCTACAGCCACTCACTGCCGCTAATCGGTGCAGTTTTTACTACTACCTCTCCAGATTCAGGGCACCTATTCAACATGTTCAGTATGTCATTTTTAGAGGGGGAGCCATGTACCAACCGTGTGTCACACAATTGTACATAATTCCTTTTGTATATATTATGCTTGTATCTTCGCTCTTCCCTCGCACTAAAACGAACATGAAAATTCATGTCTCCGGTTTTCCTCTGTAACATTGTCTGTCTTGTGAACTTATGTCCTGTTGCCTTGAGGTTTTGTATATAAGGAGAGTGTTCTATAATAATATAACTCAGTTGATTGCATCCTGCCTTTGAGTTCACAACCTTCTCTCGGCCCGTCACACTGGATATGAATTTTTTTTTTCATTATGGTAAAAAAAAACCTAAAAATCAAGGAAAAACCTAAGAAAAATATATGAAAAAAAAAAATTGAAAAAAAGAGACAACACTTGATTGTTTTATGTCTTTCTAAGTTATATACTAAATTTCAATGCTATATCTTTAAAACTAAGTGAGAAGATAGAATTTGAAGGTCAATAGGAATAGTTTTGAGATACAGGCGTTCAAGGTTTTTTTGCATTTTTACAAAGACAATACCAATAAATCATGATTATCATGAATTTTATGATCCTTTTTGGATATCAATAAACAAAAGCAAAGTTATTTCTCATAATTTAATCATAAACGAAGATCCATTTGCTAAATATCTTGCTACTTTAGGCGAGACGGTCGCTCCTTCATCATCTCTCTCCTTCACTAACTCCGCTTATTTCGCCAATATTACCCACTTCTGAACTCATAGAGGGAATTTTCTTATTTCTGATGTTAGCAAGATGTTGATAATATCTTTTCCATTTTGGCATGATGAAATTCTTGCTGAAACCGAAAAAACACGTAACACAAGTGAATGTCAGAGGTCAAACTAAAATGTGTACTCTCTATGAGGTTTGTGCTAGGACTGAGGGCCGAAGGGTGTAATTACCGTGTAATCGGTTGGTCGGTTTGTATTAAAGCCAATACTTCTTGTTGGCACGGGCCAAGGTAACCTGCAACTTTGGAAGGTTGGTTGATTAATTAAAGGGAAATTTGAAAGGCTTTTAGTGGTAAAGACAGATGTGAACAGGGTAAAGATGATGGTAGTAGTGGAAGAAGCCCATCATGTCACGGATAGTGGTAGTTAGAAAAGGGGGGTGTAAGGCCTTTGAATAGTAGAGAAAGGTACCAGGTGGCAGGTGGGGTTGTCCAACCCTTTACTCCCTAGGGTCCCTGCGGAATATTTTAGTAGTAGAGAGGGTACGGAGTATACAGAGGGGATGAGATGGTTGGATGAGAGTTTCAGAGGTATTTACCTTGGTGGAGATAGTCTTGTAAGCAATTGCCTGTGTTTCTATGTGTAACACATTGTCTTGTGACTCATGGAATGTATACTGAGGACATTGCTCACAATTTGTTTCATATTAAAATGTAATAATTATTAAAATTTACAATATAGGAAGAAATACTACATTTTCTTGTAAGGAACAATGTTTTTGGTTTATTGGGTTACTTTTACTAATTACCCTGTAACTTCGACGAAATATTTCGCATATGCATTCTCCATTGCCATACGAAGCTAAGTGAATTTTCTCAGGATTTTGTGTTTTTTCTTCCTATACCCCCAAAGATCAAATCAAAGCAGTGCAACATGAGCATTATAGTTTTCTATGCCCCAATAAATTATTCCCCTGAAGAAAGGAAAGATGAATATTATGAAGAACTGCAGAGGGTAATAGATGAGATCCCTGAGAGAGATATGACAATTGTGATTGGCAACTTCAATGCTAAAATTGGAAGGAATAATCAAGGGACAGAGAATGTGATGGGTGACGAGGTTCTTGGCTTCAAGAGACAAAGAACAGACAATTATTGAAGAATGGTATGATATCAAGAACATATATCAGTCAGTTGGTAGTGAAGTCTTGGGACACACAGATACAAAGAGAAAGCCATGGATATCGAATGATACTTGGGATACCATAAAAAGCAGACAAAGACAGAAATTGATTGTTGAAAGTTTTTGACGAAGTAAGGAAAATCACAAGGTAGAGCATGCGAAGTATTCCAGTATTGTAGCGAGGTCAAAAGAAAAGCAAGGAATGACTGGAGAGAATATTTAGACAGTAAAGCAAATGAGGCTGATAAAGCTATGAATTCAGTAAGTGGCTATGGTGTAAGAATTACTCATAGAATTATTAATGGAATCTCGAATGGGACAAAGAAGAAGCATATACCCATCAAAAAGAGAGATGGCTCTGTTATAGTAATCCTCATATATATGCCTACCGGCCGGCTCCCTTAAAAGTCTAATTTGCCATAACGGAGAAGATTTTTCCATTCTCTGGTACACTTCCCTCAAGATGACATGGCTCGAGTCCACAACAAGGCTTTTGACATAAGAAAAATCTATTTATGGGGTGAGATAGCCATGTCATCCTGATCGACCTGCCCGTTAATTTTCCTCCCCTCCCAATTCTCAGTGTGAAGCCATTTTATCATACGATGGCTGCTGCTGGAATGGCGAACCAGTGAACGTGTCTATAGTATCACACTGGTATCGAAGTTGTAACGACTCTCCCACGTATCCAGACATATAAAATATCCTTTGAGACAAGATTAACTCTATTCGGGGTAGGATAGCCTTGGTTGTTTTAAAAACATCCCTGTTACATATACGATATCGTTTCAGATATTGACGCCAGGGGTAGTAACCCTGTGATATCTTTACAGGTAAAATTATCTGGTATATCACAAGCAGGAAATATCCCAGGTAGAAAGTTGCCTAGAGGTACTTCCATCAGGACAATATGGCTATCTAACACAAAAATAAATTTTTTCTAATGTCAAAATCCCTTTTAATATATATATATATATATATATATATATATATATACATATATATATATATATATATATATATATATATATATATATATATATAATAGTCAAACCTCTAGCTACGAAAGAATTGGCTTACGAAATTTTCACCTAATGAAAGGAGATGCGAAGAATTTTAAGACTCGGATCGAACCAGTGAACGTGTCTATAGTATCACACTGGTATCGAAGTTGTAACGACTCTCCCACGTATCCAGACATATAAAATATCCTTTGAGACAAGATTAACTCTATTCGGGGTAGGATAGCCTTGGTTGTTTTAAACACATCCCTGTTACATATACGATATCGTTTCAGATATTGACGCCAGGGGTAGTAACCCTGTGATATCTTTACAGGTAAAATTCTCTGGTATATCACAAGCAGGAAATATCCCAGGTAGAAAGTTGCCTAGAGGTACTTCCATCAGGACAATATGGCTATCTAACCCAAAAATAAATTTTTTCTAATGTCAAAATCCCTTTTCTATATATATATATATATATATATATATATATATATATATATATATATATATATATATATATATATATATATATATATATATATATATATATATATATATATAGTCAAACCTCTAGCTACGAAAGAATTGGCTTACGAAATTTTCACCTAACGAAAGGAGATGCGAAGAATTTTAAGACTCGGATCATGAAAAATGTTTCGGACAACGAAAGGCGGTAAGGAGCGGGAGCCTGACCGTATCCTTGACGGATTTTAAAATTCGCGCGTCGCCAGCCCATAAACTGTGTTCCAATTGGTTATCTCCCTACTCGGATGCTAGTTACCACCATGAGATCCTGCTTTCCTATTGATCGGCATCTACTGTACTGTATCCCATCATGCATCTATGCATCGGTGTTCCTATGTCTTCTTGTTCCGGCAACGGTATCATAGTGTTTGTGATTTTGCTTTTGTAACAATTTTACAGTACATACTGTTATCGTGTGTGATACTTACGATACATCATAAGCCATGGGTCACAAGAAAGTCGCTGATGTCAAGGGAAAAAAGAGGATGATGTTTTCCAAGGAGATAAAGATGGAAATAATCAAGAAATACGAGGCTTGGTAATCCTCCTCATTTCTCCCAGTGCTGTAGAAAAGCGAAGGCAACCGGGGGAGGGCTGCTGCTGTTCTCTTGAGGTAGAGCCTCAAACTCCTAACTTGGCAGAATAACAGATGATCTGGACCATCAGTTACGGAGTGGAGAATCGTTATCCAAAAGGAGTCAA